>NW_003101682.1:5802275-5874391 GCF_000003855.2 Blastomyces gilchristii SLH14081
CAGAGTTTATATACAACAACTCAAAGCATGTCAGCACAGATAAAATTCTCTTTGAGATACTTACTGAAACTCATCTGTAGATAATCTTGATAAACCTGTGAGAGTACACTATAGAGTGTGATGATATCTGTAGACAGACTGAGAGAATTCAGAAGATCTGAAAGAAAGCTCATAAATTCTTGAGAAAGACTTAAGAGTATTAGAAGAGATACTATAACTTTAAGTATATTATAAAAAGTTTCAAGAAAGATAATAGAGTCTGACTGAGTCTAGAAAATATTATCATGCAGAGATCTAGTAAGAAGCTGAATCTCTTATAAATAGAGTCTTATAAGATTATGAAGAAAGTTAGCTTATAGTTCTATGAATTGAAACTGTTATCTGAGTTACAGATATATAATATTTTTCATGTCTCTTTACTCTGTGAATATAAGAAATTCTTAGAAGAGAACTCTGTGACTTATCACTCTGTCTATAAAGTACTAGAGAATGAAAGAGAATATCAGATCAAAGAAATTGTTGACTCAGAGAAGTGAGATTATAAGCTCTGATTCAAGATTCAGTGATAAGAATATTCTGATAAGATGAATAAGTTCACTTGAGAATTATCTAAGCAGATAAGATATCTGCAGAAGCTGAGATATGACTTTCATACTGTGAATTCTGATAAGTCAGAATGATATGATCTTTGCTAAGAATCTGATTGTGATAAAGATATTAACACTGTTATTTATGAGTTCTAGTCTATAAGATGATGAGTTTCTACTGAGATAAACAGTCTGCAGTGTACATAAGAAAAGAAGAAATCATACTCTTATTAAAGTTAAAAAACAAGAAAATAAATAGAGCTATGAACATAATTTAGAGATTAATAAAGAAAAAATAAAGAAAACTCACACTCACACTCTTAATATCTGTGATACTTAATCTTCTCACAACTATCAATTTTCTTCTTTAAAGAAGCAGAGAGCATTATATCTGTGATACAGATAATTATTACATTTAATATGAAGACTGTCAGAAATGCACAGACTTCAGAGAAGCTGAACATCAGAGCATGTACAGTTGTAGCAGAGTCTTAAGAACTGACTGTCTGTGCATGTGATCAGATATCTCTTATGAAGCTGTATTCACTTCCTCAGTTATGCTGAAGTATTCAGTCTGAAAATAATTGAGATATAGAGAGAGAGCTCATCTGTTCAGATCAACTTCTGTCATGAATTCATGGCATTTGCATTGTCTTGATTACCTGGATTTTATGAGTACTCAGAGACTTATCTCTCATTGATAATGAGATTGCAGAAATGCACTGCAGTGTGAGAATCATTGATGAGAAACCTAGACATATTCACATATGCCTGGTCAGAGATTGTGCAGGCAGAGAGAAGATGATCATAGGCTCACAGAGCTGCAGAAGACACTGGCAACACTGAGAGCTTTGTAAGAACTGTTAGCTAGAATCTGTAAGGAATTACTTATAAGAAGACTTACAGCAAAGAGAGAGACTGCACTGCTTAGAGCCAGGAACTGGCCTGGAAAAGGCATGAGGTTGACTGCTGACCTGAAGATCAGATGCAGTGACAGGTAGACTGACCGTGTGACCGTGTCTGGGACCAGGACCAGATTTTTTGATAGTCTCATTACCAATTCGACTGATCCCATTACACAGTTTTAACATTAGATAGTAGTCTCATACTGTCTCAGTGAGACTTACTGTCTACTCTTGTCACATTTTCCAAATGAGGCCATGATTTCCACTTCTCAATTTAAATTATTTTTATCACTTTAAATGACTTTAAATCTCATTTGAGTGTTACCAAAAAGTGTTACTTTTTAAAAAATTAAAAATAGTCTAAAAAAAACCTTAAAATGTCTAAAAATAGTAACTTTATACCAAGAATGAGACTAAATGAGACCAAATGGAATCACTTTCTCATTTTTTTCAAGTCATGGTTCCATTTTAAGATCTGATATATAGTCACTTTACATGTTTTTTTGATAGCCAGTCCCAGCGGGATTCACGCCAAGAAATGTATGAGACCAGACCAAATGGGACCAAATGTGAAATTCATGGTCCCGGCGGCCAGTCTAGTGACAGGACTGAGAGAGATGAAGACATAATTGTAAGCAGCAGTGTTCCTGCTTCATCAGCTGATAAAAAGTGATCAGAGAAGTTGTAGAGATATTCACAAGAAGCTCAGCAGCAGTCAGACATTATTTATAAAGATATTGAAATTGAAAAATTTTTATTCATAAGAAGTTCTTGAATCAATATGCAGACATTGTCAGAAACACTCTCTCTCTGTTATCTGAGTGAAAATACTTCACAGATGAATGAGAATACTCATAGTTTATAAGAATGAAAGCTGTTACAGAAAAAGAGAAAAGAAGATAAGATTTCACAGACAGATCTGAAATATTTATACTACTTTAGAGAGATTTATTTACACTATGAGTGATTTCACAGAACAGTCAGATCACTCTAGTAAATAAGAGTGATTGTGAAATACAGGTCTGAATCTTTCTATATAACTATAAAGAGTGATTGCAGACTGTAGATATCTTGATTCTATAATTCTACAGAGTGAATAAAAGAATGAAAAATTCCTCACAATTCTACAGTGTCAAAGAACAATGATTTACAAGAATAAGTGAAAGATCAACTCATGAATACTTCTCTTTGATAGAGATGATCTCATTGAGAGTGATTCATCTGTAAGATGAATCTGTGTGATGATCACACAAGAATCTTATGAAAATAGTTGAGAGTCAATTGAAACTCTTCTATATAAAAGATGCAAGATGAATCTGTATAATAGTCAGAGAAGAATCTGTAGATTACAAAGAATCTTGTGAAACAAGAAACTGAGTGACAGACTCTTTTCTCTTTGTGATAACAAGGGATTTTTCCTCACTGAGGTTTTTTATAGATGTGAAGAGTTTTTAGTAAGTATCACTGCAGTGCTGAGCTGATTCTATGAAGTCACTCAGTAAAAGGCTTTGCAGATGAAGTCTTAGAGAGGGAAGAATATGTAAGAAATCCTGCTTCTCACAGATTCTTTATCTCTATTTCTATCTCTTGTGTAATCAATAGAGCTAGCAGCCCTTGGCTATACACAACTATATAGACTGGAGTTTGTGAATACTATTCACAACTCAGCTTGAATGCTATTATACATTTGATCTCTACATTTTATCTTTCTACTATGAATACTTCTAGTAGTTAACAGTATATATCACATCAAGCTGCAAACACCCGAATAATCGCCTGCGAGCACTTATTCTTACATCAGGTCATAATGATCAACACAGTCTCAGTACACAGAGCTGTATACACACAGCACATGCTGAACTGAGAGACTGTGTGAATTGCAAATCAGTGACAGCATTTCAGAAAGAGTCATACAGTGTGAAAAAGCTGCAACTCTCAGTCATATACACAGAGAGTGAATTATTACAGGAAGTGCATGTATATTATATGAAAGTAACACTTTTTGATAACACTCAGTCTCTGATATTATGAAAATAGAGTCTCTTCATGAGATCTGTTTTTATCAGAAGTTAGAGAATCTTATATTTCTCAAGATTATCTTCACATACCTTGTCTGTGAAATCAATGAGAGAAATCATCAATTTCAGTATTCTATTCTTGATATTATTCAAGTGACAGCAGAGTTCACTCTGATCACACTTTTTAAATGTATATTTTCTAAATATTCACATTTATACAGATATATACTGATTATTTATTAGATAATATTAAGATAATGACTTATCACAGCTGTGTTATTCTCACTGTGAGAGATACACAGTTGATAATGAATATTATAAAGACTTTGAAAAGTAAGTATTTTAAAAGTGCTGCAGCTCTGCAATCTTGATTTTTTTATTTTTATTTTTTATTTTTTTCTTTTTCTTTTCTTTTTTTTTTCTTTCTCTTTTTTTTTTTTTCATTTTGATTTTTTCTTGTTTTTATTTTGTTTTTTGTTTTTTGTTTTTTTTTATATTTTATATTTTTTTTATAATTAAAATTATATGAATTATGATCTGTGTTCAGAAAAGTAATAATATTTAGTAACACTCTCTGTTGAATTTTCAACAAATGAGTACTATATTATGATATTATGTAAGTGAGAAGTGATTTTATAATCTCATTTAATACCATTCTCAATAATGAGATTAGAATGAAAATGTGACTAAGAATTCAAATATATTCTTTATCTGAGACTAGATTTTTACTTGAAAAGTGAATCCGAGACCTTTAATATTTGAAATAACATGATTTGAAATCAATGTGGTGAACACAAACCATGATCAGAAGTAATGCTTTTAGATAACATGACAACTGTAAAGTTTGATCCTGGTTCCAGACACGGTCACACGGTCAGTCTAAACTAGAGTCAGCTATTTTCTCAAGTTCAATTAAAACTGCTACAGAGTCTAATTCAGTCAATCACTTGATCATTTAAAATATATATTCCTACTTAAAGAATGAATATTTTAAGCTCTTTTTCAATCTCGTAAAAAATAATTATCATTCTGAATGCTGAGGAGAAGCTACTGAAGTGATTCTTGTAAAATCTAATAGAAAAGCTTTAATTTCTAAGTTATATAGAGTAATATCTCTATTTAACTGTCTGAGAAAGATTTTAGAGAAGATAATAGCTACTGAACTATCTTTTATAAGCTCTATTAGTAATTCTCTTCTATTTAATGAATAAATAAGAGATAGAAAACAATGTTCTGTAATTAACACTATTCTTTCAGTTGTTTATAACATTTAAATGACAAAGTATGAAGATCTGATCTCAACTGCAGTTTTTATTGATATAAAAGATGCATTTGATTATGTTTTAAGATCAAAGATAATTCAAACTTTGAAGATATTAAAATTATCACTTTTTTTAATAAAATGAGTTAACTGTTTTATATTCAATTATATAATTATTCTTTGATGAAATGAAATAAGATAAGACTGAGATAAAAATAGAAGTACTGTAAGAATCATTAATCTCATCTGGTTTATTTACAATATATACTGCATATTCATTCAAGAATAGAGAGATGAAAATAGTGAGATATTCAAGCTATGTTAATGATATTAATCTAGTCTACAGTTCAAAAATGATCAAAAAGAATTTAGAAGTAATTGAAAAAGCAGTAAAGAAAATCTTTATTAGAGCAGATATCAATTAAATTTAATTTAATATGAATAAAACTGAGTTAATTCATTTCTTTTCTACATTCAATAAGAAAAAATTACATCTAACTCTTTTGAATAAAGAGATTAAACCCAGTTTGAATGTCAAATAATTAGAAGTATGGTTAAACTCTAAGTTGAATTTTAAATATCATATTCAACAAAGAATTATTAAGGCAGAAACACTATTGAATAGCATAATCAGACTATCAAATACAGAGAGAGATCTATTCTTCCAGACTATGAGACAGTTATACATAGTCTATACCATCTCAGTAGCTAATTATGAAGTTCAAGTTTGATGAAATGATCAAGAAA
Source organism: Blastomyces gilchristii SLH14081 (assembly GCF_000003855.2). NCBI lineage: Eukaryota > Fungi > Ascomycota > Eurotiomycetes > Onygenales > Ajellomycetaceae > Blastomyces > Blastomyces gilchristii. The sequence continues at coordinate 5,807,794 of NW_003101682.1, forward strand.
GTTTCACTGAACTATTTCAAAGTGTGTAAAACAGAGTTTTAAGAAGAATTCTGAGAGTATTTAAATCATCTTCTATTAAAGCAATGGAAATTGAAGCTTCAATTCCTTCTTCTGCTATTAGATTTAAAAAGATCTGTATAAACTATACTCTGAGAGTTATAAAGATAAGCTTAAATTATATAATCAGATAAAGAGTCTCTTCTTCATTTTCATCAATTAACTCTGAAAATAAACTGAATTGAAATAGATTTCTTGATTGAAATGAAAATAATTCTTCAAAGAAAATACTCTCTTAATAATACAGACTATATTCACTGACTAAAAATTAATTTTCTTCATTAAATGTTTGAGAAAATTAATCATGAGAAGATATCTCTCTGAAGAGAAAAGCTGAAATCTCTCATAGACTTGCAAATAAGTGAACTATCTAAAGAGAGAGAATATGAACAGTATTTGAAGAAGATCTCTATAATCAATGTAAAAGACTCTATTCTGATTTACTCAGATGACTCAAAAAATAGAAATTTAAATAGATTAGATGCAGGCATTGCTTATACTTAAGATAATATCAATTTTATCTTAGATATCTGAAATTTAGGCTGTGAATCTGAAGTTATTATTATTATTATTCTTCAATTATAGATGTATGCAGTCAGAGACTATGATATCTACCTGAGAACTGTTAGTTCTTAGGGTTTTTCTAATATCTATAGAGTTACCTATTATACATTTATCAGTTTCAGATATACAAAATCAGAAAATTCCAGCTCAGAATATAAAAACTCTTTAAAAATTGCAGTATTTTAACATCTTCTGATACTTTGAAATTATTTAAAAAGATCATGATAAAAGAAAAGAGAACAAAGTCTTAAAGATAGATACATTAAATAAGTAGATAGAAAAGAACATAAAAGAAAAAGTAAAGTAAAGAGAGACTATAATAAAACAACATTATTAAAAGATAGTATATAGCTGTTTTAACAGACTATATCTGATCAATTTTCATCTCTTCATAGTCAGATATTTCTGAATTCAGTCATTTTCTTATAGCTGCTTGAGTTCCTGAAAGAAAGGCTATTAAGTATTTAATTCCTGTCTCAGTTGAGAATAAAAATCTTATATTTAATTGATTTAAATCATACTTCTCTTTCAATCTGGCTCTGAGACTATTGTATAATGTATAGTGTATTATGCTATACTCAGAATTTTCATTTGTATTGCAGAATGAGCATTCTATTGAATCAAATCTATCATCAAATCTGTATATATAAGATTTGAAATAATCATATTCTAGTTTCAGCTGAATTATCAATGAGAATATTTTTTTTTACATTTAATTAAACAAGATTTTCACTTGAGTTTTGTTTAAAATCTTGAATAATGTATACTCTTATTTCATTTTCATCAGCTTTTATTTCATTGATCTAAATAAGATTCTTTTATCTTTCTCTTTATAAAAGATTAGAACACTGTTTCTTGAATAGATTTGCTTAATTCTGAACTCTTTTTTACAGCTGAATCAGTCAATTCATTGTCATGAATATTCTTATGAGCAGCAACTTAGTGCAGATAAATTATCAGTTTTAATATTATTCTCTATTAAGTTTTTAAAACAGAGTTTAAAATCAGTTCAAGATTCATTTAATTATTATGAATCTGACTATTTCTAAGTCTTTTTAAAGTTGCTTGACTATCAGAGAATATTCATATCTCTTTCAAACTATTTTCTCTTTTATAAGATTTTATTTCAATGAGTTTGAAGGTATTCATTATTACAAATAGTTCAGTATCAAAGACTTTAGATTCATAGTCTAGATTTCTGAAATCTGAGATAAAATTAATATTATCTTCAGTATAAGTAATGTCTACATCTAATCTGTTCAAATTCTCATTTTTTGAGTCATCTGAGTAAATCAGAATAAAGTCTTTGATATTCATTATAGATATCTTCTTCAAATACTGTTTATATTCCCTCTTTTTAGATAGTTCACTTATTTATCAGTTTATAAGAGATTTAAGCTTTTCTCTTCAGAGAGATATCTTCTCATGATTAACTTTTTTAATATTTGATAAAGAAAATTGATTTTTAATCAGTGAATATAGTCTGTATAGTTGAGAGAGTATTTTCTTTGAAGAATTATTTTCATTTCAATTAAGAAATCTATTTCAATTCAGTTCATTTTCAGAGTTAATTGATGAAAATGAAGAAGAGATTCTGTCTCTCATTATATGATTTAAGCTCATCTTTATAACTCTCAGAGTATAGTTCATACAGACCTTTTCAAATCTAATAGCAGAAGAGAGAATTAAAGCTTTAATTTTTATTACTTTAATAGAAGATAATTTGAATACTTTCAGAATTCTTCTCATAGCTCTGTTTTACAGACTTTGAAAGAGTTCAGTGAAATTTTCTTAATTATTTCATCAAACTTGAACTTTATAATCAGCTACTGAAATGGTACAGACTATGTATAACTGTCTTATAATCTGAAAGAATAGATCTCTCTCTGTATTTGATAGTCTGATTATGCTATTTAATAGTATTTCTGTCTTAATAGTTCTTTATTAAATATAATATTTAAAATTCAACTTAGAGTTTAATCATACTTCTAATCATTTGATATTCAAACTGGGTTTAATCTCTTTATTCAAAAGAGTTAAACATAGTTTTTTCTCATTGAATCTAAAAAAGAAATGAATTAACTAAGTTTTATTCATATTAAATTGAATTTGATTGATATCTGCTCTAATAATGATTTTCTTTGCTACTTTTTCAATCACTTTTAAATTCTCTTTGATTGTTTTGAACTGTAAACTAGATCAATATCATTCACATAACTTAAAGATCTCACTATTTTTATATCTCTATTCCTGAATAGATATGCAGTGTATATTGCAAATAAAATGAGTGAGATTCAAGATTCTTACAATACTTCTATTTATATCTCAGTCTTATCTTATTTTATTTCATTAAAGAATAGTTATATGATTCTTTAAGATATAAAACAGTTAATTCATTTTATTAGAGAAAGTGATAGTTTTAATATCTTCAAAGTCTGAATTATCTTTGACTTTGAAATATAATTAAATGTATCTTTTATATTAATAAAAACTGCAGTTGAGACCAGATCTTCATGCTTTTCTATTTAAATATTATAAATAACTGAGGAAACAGTGTTAATTTCAGAGAATTGTTTTCTAGCTCTTATTTATTCATTAAATAGAAGAAAATCACTAATAGTACTTATAAAAGATAATCTATTAGTTATTATCTTTTCTAAAATCTTTCTTAAATAGTTCAATAAAGATATTACTCTATATGACTTAAAAATTGATGCTTTTCTATTAGATTTTATAAGAATTACTTCAGTAACTTCTCTCCAGCATTCAGAATAATAACTATTTTTTAAGAGATTGAAAAAGAGTTTAAAATATTCATTCTTCAAGTAGAAATATATATTTTGAATAATCAAGTGATTGATTGAATCAGGCTCTGCAGCAGTTTTAATTGAACTTGAAAATATAGCTGACTCTAGTTCATCATGTGTAAGCTCAGATCATTCTCAGTTAGTTTTGTCAATATATTCATGAAATGACATATTCTTCTCTTCTAAATATGATGAGTTTTGAAAGAGAATTCTCATAAAGACTTGATACTTTTTCTTAAAAGAGTTTGCTGTATATGATTCATTCTGTAACTTATATTCTAAAGTTGAAATCTTTACTACACTTCTTGTTTTGATATAGTTAAAGGCTTTAAAAACTTCTTTTTCTTATGCTTCTTTAAGAAATTTGTTTTAGCGGTCTGTTTTAGCTCTTTTAATATCTGAAAAATATTCATTTCTGATAGCTTTGAACTCTTTATCAGATATAGTTTTATAATTTCTTCAATTACTTTTTAATCAGCTTTTTCACAGTTATACTGATTAGAGGGAAGGGGATTTTCACTCATTTGTTTTTCACTTAGTTTAATATTAAATTGAATAATCTTATGAGCCGATTCTGATGTCTCATTTGAATCAATAAATCAGTTTATAAGTCTTTTTCAATTAGATTTTGTGACATGAAGATTGAATCTATAGTAGATTTCTGTTTCATGTCTTTTCTAAAGAATGTTTATTGATCAGACTTGTTAACTAAATCTATTAAATACTTAAAAGTTCATTTAACTAGTTTATCTGCTCTTACTGCTTTTTTGCATTCTGAATTTCATCAGAGATGATGTTCATTGAAATCTTCTGTAATTATAGAGTTTTTTAATAAACATATGTTTAAAAATTCTCTATTAATTGTTCAGATAGTATTTTTTTTCCTTCAATGACTTTTCATTATAGATATTTATGAGCTGTATAGTATCAAACTCATTCTCTTTATCTATAATATCACTCACTAGAATATCAGAGTCAGATATAATATCAAATCTTAGATTAAATTCATATCTTGATCTCTTTCTTTTACAGATCATTACTCTTAACTTTATCTCAGACTTTTGAGATAGAAAGCAGTAGTAGCTTGAATAAGAAATAATATACTTTTACTCAGCATTAAAATTCAGTTTCTGAAGAAGTATAAAATTCAGTTTTTATTCAAATGTAATGTAAAGGCAAGAATAAATATAATTTGAGTTTTTATTTGTATTGATTTAAATAAATGTAATTTTTGAACAGTTTTTAAACTTTCTTTATTATTTTTATTGTATATTCATACTAAAAGAGAGTAGAGATAGAGTAGAATCTAATCACTATCATCAGATAATAGATTATAGCTATTTTAAAAAGCAGGAATCTTAACTACTTACATTCTATCTAGTTTACTATCAGAGTCATTTCTCAATTCCCTAATCTTAACAGATATTTAAGAATTTAAATTCTGTTTATATTTAGCTGAAGAATTGAAGTTTAAAGATTTAGATAGTTAAGAGTTTCTTCTTTTTAAGCTTATAGTTGTAGATTTACTGATTTGACTTTTCTCTTCAGTTTTAGATTTACTTTGAGCTTTATCTTTTCTTCAGTTCTTTTAAGTTCTTGAAGCAAATGTGCATTCTTTTGAGTTAAATGCATATTTTTCTTTACAATTGAAGCCTTTAAGCAGAGTATATTGTCATATTTCATCTCCTTTTAAGCATGTTTTATATTTATGCTCACTAGTTTTATAATCTATAGCATAGAATGCACATTTTGAGTCTCTGAAATAAGAGATTATAAAGTATTCATATCTTTGATAGTTTGAAAACTGTGTTTAAGCTTTAAGATTCTTTCTTAAGTCTTTGTATTTATAAACTCTTATTTTCAAATCTGTCACTCTTACTTCAGAGATTCTTGATTGTTTAAGTATCTAGACTGACCGTGTGACCGTGTCTGAGACCATGTAAGAAATCCCGCTTCTTGCGGATTCTTTACCTCTATTCCTATCTCTCACGTAATCAATAGGGTTAGCGGCCCTTGGCTACACACAACTATATAGACTGAAGTTCATGAATACTATTCATAACTCAGCTCAAATGCTATTATACATTTAATCTCTACATTTTATCTTTCTATTATAAATACTTCTAGTAGTTAACAGTACATATTATGTTAAGCTGTAAACATCTGAATAATCATCTGTAAGCACTTATTCTTACATTTCAAGCTCAGTCAGTCAGCAACTGCTCATTATAACTGAAAGAACTAGAAACTTATATACTTTAATCTCTGTAAACTCTACTACAGACACTCAGAAGCAGCTATCTGAATCATGAATAACTCTTATAAAAGAAGTCTCAGAGAACTTATTAATCACTTATAAGATATCATTCTCTACATCTGTAACAGAGTAACTCTCTGAATTCATAAATAAATCAATCTTAGTGAAGAACATTCTTAAGCATCTCTTACAGACTTAAGCTATCTTTCTATAAGAAATGCTTACTGTCTGTAAACACTCTTAAACTGAGTCTCTAGACATGATCTTCAGAGATATCTATGAACTGAAAAGAAACTTTCTTAAGCTACAATCACTTAAGATTACTTATTGAATCACAATCTATAAAAGCTTTTACAAGTTTGTATTTAAAATTGAGTCAGAAGCCTGACAATGTGATATGAAAGATGAAGAAGCTGTTATCTATATAATAACAGATCTCTACTACACTGAAGTCAAGAACTGACTGAATTATCTAGAGAATAATTATAAGAGATCTCACTGATCTGTTCTCAAGATCTATTTAAAGAATAAGTTAAGAGACTTTGTAAGCTGAACAGAGAATATCTAAACTGTAATCATCAATATTAGAAAAAGAGATGAGAAATCTGATGAAGACTACTTACAGTGCTTTATAAAATTATGATATGAATTGAGATCTGTGAAAACAGAGCTCTGAAACAAGATCTGAATAATGATATTTATAAAGAGACTGAATAAAGATATATAAAATAAGCTTATTAAGCAAGACTCTAAGCTCTTGACTCTGAAGAAACTGATAACTCTTATTCACTGCTTATAGATCACTGTGAGAGTCATAGATCTGTAGAGAGTGAATCACTGATCAGCTCTATAAGAGTTAGAACAACAGAGAACAGATTTATCAGAAAAAGATAATAAGATATAGAGAGATTCATATCTGACTACTGAGTAGAAAGAGAGAGCTTTATAAGCTCTTATAAACAGAATGTATAATAGAGAGATTAAGAAAAAGAGACTCTGCTTTATCTGTTTTAAATTAGAATATCTTTATACAAACTGTCTGAATAAATCAAAATAGAAATTTAAGAAGTTATAGACAGAGTCAGTAACAGTCTTCTTAAAAGTCTTGAAGCTGATATCTGAATCTGTTACTCTCTCAATGAAAATGCTTACTTATAAGAAGAGACTGTACTATGATACTGCTGTCTCATAAGTATAAAAAGTATTAATAAACTCAGAATCTCAGGTCACTGTAGTGTTTTTAAAGCTCACAGAGTGAATAAGCTGAATGATAAAAACTGAGAATCTACTCTTATAATAAGCAGAGTGTGAGAACTCAGATCTGAGAGCTAAGAGACTCATAAGAGTCATCTTTAAATTACAAGATCTCTTCAGAATCTGAAGAAGATTTACAGAAACTGTGATTATTATAGATATTATAGATAACATGTACTTAGAACTTATATCACTTCAAAGACACAATCTGCACATAGCTGTCTATGAGTCAGGTTTATACTTCTGATCAGTGTTGACAGACTCACTTACAGAGATAGAATCAGTTGATACTATAAAGTTAATTAGAGAAGACAAGCTTATCTATATAATAACTTTATAAATGTCTGAGAACTTTATAGTTATAGAAACTGAGCTTCAGATATCAGAGAAATATCAAGATCTTACAGAGATATTCAGCTCAGTAAAGACAGCTGAGCTTTCTTCTTATTATAAGAAGAATCTGATAATAGATTTAATAGAAGAGTAGAAACTCTTCTGAGAATCAATCTATAAGCTCTCTCATCATGAGACAGAGATCTTGCAGGTCTATTTGAAGAAGAATCTGAAGAATGACTTTATTTAATCTTCACAGACCTCTGTGAGAGTCTCTGTGATATTTATAAAGAAGAAGAATAAAGATCTCAGATTGTATATAGACTATTATAATCTGAACTTCAAGATAATAAAGAGTCACTACTCTCTATCTCTGATTGAGAATATAATCAACTGTCTTACAGAAGCTGTTATATTCATATAACTGAATATAATTAATATATATACACAGCTGTAAATACAGTCTGAGAATTAATAAAAGACTGTCTTCAGAACTATACTGAGATTATTTAAATATCTAGTAATATCTTTTGATTTGACTAATACTTCTACAGCATTTTAGTCTTTTATTAATAAAACACTTTGTGTATATCTGAATGTCTTTGTAATAATATATCTGAATAATGTGATAATGTACTCTGTGAAGAAGAAAGAACACACTAAGTATATACAAAGTATATTGAAGATCTTAAATAAGACAGAACTGTATATTAAGCTTATAAAGTATAACTTCAGTACTTATCAGATTAATTTTCTAGAATATATAATTATTACAGATAATATTCAGATGAAATCTTCACAGATTGAGACTATTCTATCATAGCTGAAGTTAACTAGTATTTATAAGATTCAGATCTTTCTAAGCTTTGTGAATTTCTATAGATAATTTATCTTCATATTTGTAAGAAATCTTCTTAGCTCTTACAGACATGCTGAAGAGTGAAAATAAGAAGAAGTTATCTTATAAATAGAGAATGAAAAGATTATTGAGAAGAGATAACTGTGAGAACTTTCTTATCTCAGAAGCTCATAGAGTCTTTGTAGAATTGAAATAGATATTCATAAATACAGTAATACTGTTTCACTTTAATTCCTTACTTTTAATCAGATTAAAGACAGATATCTTCTTCTTTATAATTTCAGAAATAGTCTTACAACTATAGTTAAATGAGAACTGAGTTTCAGTGATCTTTTTCTCATAGAAGATGCAATCTGTGAAGATCAACTATAATATTTATAATCAGAAGCTTTTTATAATAGTGAAATTCTTTCATCACTGATATTACTATTTTAAAAGCCTTATGATAGTGATTACTGTTAGAACTGATCATGATAGCTTATAATAGTTTACTTTAATGAAGAAACTCTCATAGTAGTAGATTCACTGAGCTCAGAGACTGAGTAAGTTCTGATTCAAGATAGAATATATTAAGAAAACTATGAACTCAGTGAACAGACTCTCTCACAGATCAGACTATATTAAGAAGATCAGAGTAATAGACATAGAGAGACTAGAGAAGATAGAAAAGCTTTACAGAATGCTTAAACTAAGTGTTATAAAGAGATTAACTGAAGAGTCTCTCAATTCCTTATAAGAGAAGAAGAAGAAGAGAGAAAAGAAGTCTGTACAACTACTCTCTATAACACTGAGAGTCAACACTCTGAGAATCTCTGTAAGAATTCTTGAAGAGAGTATCTATAATCTGAAGAATTTACAGACTTTGAGAAGCACTGTAGAAGATCTGATATAAGAGAAAACAGAGTATAAGTCTTTATAAGATCTTCTATTCAGATTGTCTGAACTGCAACTGAAGAATGAATATACTCAGTATATTTAGAAACTGCTTATAACAGAGATCAATCCTGCAGAAACAAAGAATTGAAGAAACTTGAATAATCTCTTATAAAGAGAGAGCTGGATTTATATACCTGTAAATGAGTTTCTATGTATAGAACTCATTAAAAGGTATCATAACTCTTCTCTAGCAGGTCATTTTACAGATACTAGAACTTATGAGTTACTTATAAGAAAATACTTCTAACTGAAGATATAAGAACTTATGAAGAAGATAGTGAATTCTTATACTATTTATCAGAATTCACAGATAGTACAGTTCAGATTATATAAAGAACTTACTTCTCTATTCATTCTACAAGAATCTTGAAAACAGCTAGAAGTGAATACTCTTGTGAGTCTCTCTGAAAGTAAGAACATATATGATGTCTACTTTGACAGTGTGCTGATAATAGTGAATTACTTTATCAAGATAACATACTTTATACTCACTTACAAGAACTTGAAGTCAAAGAATTTGACTCACATCTTCATTCATAATATGATCTGATTGTATGAGTTATCTATAAATATTATCTCAGATAGAGAATTAATTTTCATAGAAGAGTTCTAATCTGATCTGATAATTATACTGAAGATTTCATGAGATCTAAGTACAGCTTTTTATTAATAGACAGATGATCAGATAGAACATCTGATAAGTATATTGAAACAGTATCTGCAGTGCTTTGTTAATTACAATCAGAATAACTGAATACATTGATTATCACTGATAGAGTTTATATACAACAACTTAAAACATGCTAGTATAGATAAAACTCTCTTTGAGATGCTCACTGAGACTCATCTGCAGATGATCTTGATAAACCTGCAAGAGTACACTATAGAGTGTGATAATATCTGTAAACAGACTGAGAGAATTCAGAATATTCAGAAGACAGTCTGTAAATTCTTGAGAAAGACTCAAGAGTATCAGAAGAGATACTATCACTTTAAGTATATTATAAAGAGTTTTAAGAAAGATGATAGAGTCTGACTGAGTCTAGAAAACATTATTATATGAAGATCTAGTAAGAAGCTGAATCTCTTACAGACAGAGTCTTATAAGATTATAAAGAAAATTAACTTACAGTTCTATAGATTGAAACTGTTATCTGAGTTATAGATATATAATATTTTTTATATCTCTTTACTTTATAAATATAAGAAATTCTTAGAAGAGAATTCTGTGACTTATCACTCTATTCATAAGATACTAGAGAGTGAAAGAGAATATCAGATTAAAGAAATTATTAACTTAGAGAAGTGAGATTATAAACTCTGATTCAAGATTTAGTAACAAGAGTATTCTTATAAGATAAATAAGTTCACTTGAGAATTATCTGAGTAGATAAGACATCTGCAGAAGCTGAGACATGACTTTTATACTATGAATTCTGATAAGTCCGAATGATGCAATCTTCACTAAGAATCTGATTATAATAAAGATATTAATACTGTCATTTACAAACTCTAGTCTATAAGATAATGAGTTTCTACTAAGATAAACAGTTCACAGTGTATACAAAGAAAAGAAGACATCATACTCTTATTAAAGTTAAAAAATAAGAAAATAAAAACAGAGCTGTGAACATGACTTAGAGATTAATAAAGAAAAAATAAAGAAAATTCATACTTACATTCTTAATATCTGTGATACTCAATCTTCTCACAACTATTAATTTCTTTCTTTAAAAAAGTAGAGAGTATTATATCTGTAGTACAGACAATTATTACATTTAATATAAAGACTGTTAGAAATGCATAGACTTCAGAGAAGCTGAACATCAGAGTGTATACAGTTGTAGCAGAATCTTGAAGACTGACTGTCTGTGTATGTAATCAGATATCTCTTATGAAGCTGTGTCTGCTTCTTCAGTTATACTGAAGTATTCAGTCTGAAAATAATTAAGATGTGAAGAGAGAACTTATCTACTCAGATTAACTCTTATTACAAATTCATAGCATTCATATTATCTTGATTACTCAGATTTTGCAGATACTCAGAGATTCATCTCTTATTAATAATGAGATTATGAAAATGCATTACAGTGTGAGAATCATTGATAGAGAATCTAGACATATTAACATATACCTCATCAGAGATTGTATGAGCAGAGAGAAGATGATTATAGGTCTGTGAAGCTGTAGAAGACACTGACAACACTGAGAGCTTTGCAAGAACTGTTAACTAGAATCTGTAAGAAATTACTTATGAAGAGACTTACAATAAAGAGCAGAACTACACTGCTTGAAGTCAGAAACTGATCTGAGAAAGACATGAAGTTATCTGCTGACCTGAAGATTGAGTGCAGTGATAAGACTGAGAAGAGTGAAGATGCTGTCATGAGTGATGATATCTCTGCTTTATCAGCTAGTGAAAAGTGATCAGAGAAGTCACAGAGACACTCACAAGAAGCTCAGTAGTAATCAGATATTATTTATAAAGATATTGAAATTAAAAATTTTTTTATTCTTGAGAAGTTCTTGAATTAATATATAAACATTGTCAGGAACACTCTCTCTCTGTCATCTAAGTGAAAATACTTTGTAAATGAATGAGAATACTCACAGTTTATAAGAATAAAAGCTGTTATAGAAAAAGAGAAAAGAAGATGAAGTTCTATAGATAGATCTGAGATATTTATACTACTTTAAAGAGATTTACTTACACTGTGAATGATTTCATGAAACAGTCAGATCACTCTAGTAAATAAAGAGTGATTATAAATTACAGATCTGAATCTTTCTATATAACTATAAAGAGTGATTACAGACTGTAGATATCTTGATTCTATAATTCTACAGAGTTGATAAAAGAATGAAAAATTCCTCACAATTCTACAGTGTCAAAGAACAATAATTCATAAGAATAAGTGAAAGATTAACTTATGAATACTTCTCTTTGATAAGAGTAATCTCACAGAGAGTGATTTATCTATGAAATGAATCTGTGTTATAATCACACAAGAATCTTATAAAAATAGTTAAGAGTCAACTGAAACTCTTCTGTATGAAAGATGTAAGATGAATCTGTGTGATAGTTAGAGAAGAATCTGTAAATTATAAAGAATCTTATAAAATAAGAAACTGAGTGACAGACTCTTTTCTCTTTATAATAATAAGGGATTTTTCCTCACTGAGATTTTTTATAGATGTGAAGGATTTTTAGTGAGTATCACTGCAGTACTGAGCTAATTCTATGAAGTCACTCAGTGAAAGACTTCACAGATGAAGTCTTAGAGAGAAGAGAGTATGTAAGAAATCTCACTTCTTACAGATTCTTTATCTCTATTTCTATCTCTTATATAACTAATAGAGTTAGCAGCTCTTGACTACACACAACTATATAGACTGAAGTTTGTGAATACTATTCATAACTCAGCTTGAATACTATTATACATTTAATCTCTACATTTTATCTTTCTACTATAAATACTTCTAGTAGTTAACAGTACATATCACGCCAAGCTGTAAACACCTGAATAATCACCTGCGAGCACTTATTCTTACAGATCAGAATCAAACTTTACAGTTATTATATTGTCTAACAGTATTACTTCTGATCATGATTTGTATTTATTACATTAATTTCACATCACATTATTTCAAATATTAAAGGTTTCAGATTCACTTTTCAAATAAAAATCTAGTCTCAGATAAAGAATATGTTTAAATTCTTAGTTATATTTTTATTCTGATCCTCATTATGAAGAATGACATTAAATGAGATTATGAAATTATTTCTCACTTATATAGTATCATAACATAGTACTCATTTGTTAAAAATTCAACAGAGAGTGTTATTAAATATCATTACTTTTCTGAACACAGATTATAATTCATATAATTTTAATTATAAAAAAAATATAAAATATAAAAAAAAAAAAAACAAAAAATAAAAAAATAAAATAAAAACAAGAAAAAATCACAATGAAAAAAAAAGAGAAAGAAAAAAAAAAGAAAAGAAAAAAAAAAAAAAAAAAAAAAAAAATCAAGATTACAGAATCACAGCACTCTTAAAATACTCACTTCTCAGAGTCTTTACAATGTTCATCATTAATCATGTATTTCTCACAGTGAGAATAACACAGCTGCAATGAGTCATTATCTTAATATTATCTAGTAAATAATCAGTATATATCTGTATAAATGTGAATAATTAGAAAATATACACTTAAAAAGTGTGATCAGAGTGAACTCTGCTATTACTTGAATAATATCAAGAATAGAATACTGAAATCAATGATTCTCTTCATTGATTTCACAGATAACATGTGTGAAGATGATCTTAGAGAATATAAGATTCTCTAACTTCTGATAAAAACAGATCTCACAGAGAGACTCTACTTTCATAATATTAGAGACTGAGTGTTATTAAAAAGCATTACTTTTATATAATATATATACACTTACTGCAGTAATTCATTCTCTGTATATGTAACTGAGAATTGTAACTTTCTCACACTACACAGCTCTCTCTGAGATGCTGCTGTCAGTTTACAACTCACACAGTCTCTCAGTTCAGCATGTGCTGTGTATATATAGCTCTGTGTACTGAGAATGTGTTAATTATAATAATCTGATGTGATACTTGCTTTTCACAGACTATGTTTCATTTGAGAGAGAGAGAGAAAGATACAACTATTGTTTTATTAAGAAGAGAATGAATAATTAGTATTATTAAATATAATTTAATTCATCTATATTTAAAATTTGATTAGTCTATACTCTTCAATTTGAGAGTTTCTAAGAGTGTTTTAATAGTTTTTATATCAGCTTAAACTTGGTGATAAGGTGAAGAAGAAGAGAAAAGAGAGAAGAAAGAAATAAGAATAACTTATCTTTATAATATAAAAACAGAGAATCACTGCAATTATTCTTTCTAATAATAAAGATCTGTTTTCTACATGTATCTCTGATATAGATTATATAATAACTGTATACAAAGAATATCAATAGTATATGTATTAAATGAAGATAATATTGCTATGCAACACTGTAGTCATTTCTGTATATCTCTAAAAGCTGTTAATAGTTTCGTTATCTCTTTATGTTTGATTAGTTAATAATATATTCTGATACACTCTTTCTTTCATTATTATCATCATCATTATTATCATCATCATTATCATTATTATCATTATTATCATGATCATCACTATTATCATGATCATCACTATTACTATTATATCATTACTAGCTGTCTTCTCTGTCTTCACTCTCTCTCTGTGATTCAAAGGTTGCTTGAGCCAGCGTACGATTACAGACGTATGACGGCTTCTTATATACTGTACACTAAATTAATTGGTGGCCGCTATGGCCTCTTTACATTTGTAAGCAAGTTTGGAAGCGGCTGTGTTATGATTCAGCAGTTGTACATTCTTCTGAATCACATCCTTCTTCACTAGATTCAGTCACACTCACATGATCATGATGTACATCATAGCTTCATGTGAATTAGCACATCACTAGTGTTCACAATCATGTGATTTATCTCTGATTCAGCTAGTGTTCTGCATATATTCTCACAAAGAAACTTTCACTATATTACATTACTTATTCACTAACTTTTTTCATTCTTCAATCATCTTCTTCATTATCATCATCATTGAATATCACTATCTTATTCAAGATTTCTGTCTCTTCTCTCATTCAACACCTTCTATCTGTTGTCTATCTATCACATTGTATGTATTTCTGATGATAATCTCTCATTTCTATAACAAGTGTTCTTATAATGCTCATATCAGACAGTTCATTAGCAGTAAGTATAACATGTTATAAAATATGATTAGAACTTGTTTATCTTCTAACAATTATCAGAATGTACTACTATGAATAACATATCTTCTTTATCTTCTTATATACTCTTAACTCTCTTTTCTTCAGCAGATATCTAATCATATTTTCTGATCATATTTTCTGATTATTTTACATGACTGCAGATACTGATATATTTATTTTAATTTCTATAGAATCTTCATACATTGACAGATCTACATTCACTGATGATTGTGATTCTCATAGTGAATTATTAATTGAGAACTTGAGAGATATGATAATAAAAAAATTGTCTGTGTTATATATAACTGAGTCTTCTGTGTCTTTCTCTATTCTCTCTGTTTCTTTCTCTGCTACTCTCTCTCAATCTTCTATATCTATCTCTGTGTCTGATTCTCTCACTTCTGCTATCTCTGTTTCTGTAATTCTCACTCTCACTACTTCTGCTTTCTCTGCTTCTGCGGTCTCTGTTTTCATTATCAGCTCTCCCTGGTTTAAGAAGATATTATATAGACTTAATAAATCATATTTCTCAGTGTATACACTCTTACTCTTCTTACTGACTTCTAAAATAATTTATTATATAAAGACTGTATATAATATAACTATTTAAAGCTCAGTCACAGCCATCAATTATTACATTTATTTTAAATATTTATAATAAGATAATTATTTATTTATACTGAAGAATCACCTCTCTTTGCATAGTATCAAGGATTATAAGTCTTTCTTTTTTCATCTTCTCTTTCTGATGCTGATTTTTTCTGTTCTTAAAGAGAATCATTATAAGTTTTTTTATATATAAAGTTATAATATTCAGAGATATTAAGAAACTTTTTATAATTATATAGTTTAAGTTTATGAAGAATATTCATTCTGATGAATTTCTTCAGAATAATAGATCTGTATCAGTTCATCTCTGATATCTGTATCTTGACTTTGTAATGCAGATAAAGATTTTCTGTATTTTTCAGAAACAGAAACACGAATACTATACTCTTTTACATCTGCAGACATGAGACTTGTATGTCTTGTCTGAGATATTATTATGAAAATGAGCTGTTTATATACTATATTCTACTTTCTTTATTTCTCTGTGTCTCTCTCTCTTTCTGAGAAGTCTCATGTGTGTTGTAATTACATGTACAATTCTAAGGTCAGTGAGTATTCATTTGATAATTGTTATCTCTGTTTTTACAGTTTTATACACTAATAATAGTTCTTAGTTACTTCAGTGTCAGAGATCATTTTAATTGAAGATGATAATACTGCTGAGACTACTCTCTTCTGTTCTTAAGCTTCTTTCATCACTTTCTCTTCCTCTTCTGCAGAAAAGATTGTGTATATATCAGATTATAAGTATTCAGCTCTGAGTGACTTCTGCTGTTATTTATCTGATTCTGCATTCTCTTCTTCTTCTGTTTCTTTCATCTCTGTTCTCTCTGTCTTAACTTCTGATTCTGCAGATTCTGTGCTCTTCTTCAATTTTTCTACACACATGTGTATGTATTTCTATATTGGCATTTCAGCCAATCTTGTGATAAATGACATTAATGTCATACACAGAGTAGTAGAGGAATTAGAGACATGTATAGTGTTATTATAAGAGCAGCTTACAGCTCTCAAATTTCTTACAGATCTCAAGTTTTGAGATTTTCTTTATTTTTGACATTTTTCAGATGGCATGATGTTGAAAATAGATTAAATATGTGATATATGAAAATGAGTGAAGTATGTATGATAATATTTGTCTTTTACAGCTGACTCTTACAGTTGATAACTAATTCATTATCTCTTCTCTTTTCTTACACTTTTTCTTTATCTGCTAGTCACTACTCTTACACAATCTCTATATAATACAGTATTCAGTGACTAGATTCAGCAGCTTTCATCTTTTATAATTCTGTCTTACATATTATACTGTCTCTCTTCACTCACTCAGATTACTACAGTGAACAGCTCATTAAAACTAATCTCACTCAATCTCTGAGTGTCTTCAGAGATTGAGATGACTTAATCTCATATATTTACAGATGTTTCAGATGATTTATTCTCTGTTATCTCTGCAATTAAACTGATGTAAACAGTTAAATTCAACTCTGAATTTCTTTTTCTTCTGCAATCTGACTCATGTATAAGTCTACTACTTTGAGATCACTCTTTACTATGTTATATCTGCTATCTGCAGTGTATTATTATATATTCAGCTACAGTTTTATCACTTATTAAAGTATGATGTTTATCTGATTTCTTTATTACTTCTCATTCTTGCCTTATAATCATAAAATGATTGAAATAAGTAAGATCATCTAATTTATAAGTGTCTATGACTTTTGTTACTTCATAAGACTTTTTAATTATAAGCTTCTTCTTTTTCAATGCTGATAAGAGTGCTGTGAATAATTATAATTCACTTAAGTCTTATATCTTCATCTTCATAAGATGTGAATCATTTATTAAGTTGTATAAGACTTATCTCTCTGATGCTTTCAATGCATATATTCTCAGGGAATGTGATTTGAGTATTTTATATAACTCAAATCACTTAGATTGAAACTTCTCAGAACTCTTATTACATACAAGAACTCACATTTCTATCTTGAGACTTGATTTCTTAACTAGTGAGTCTTGTATTCTTTTTAATTGAATTACTCAGTTCAGAAGTAACTTGTTAGCTTTTACATATGTGTAACTAATCTCTTTCAATCTTGATTCTGTGTCTGTAACTGTTATGTTTATGACTGTTACATCTGTAACTATTGTTCCTGCTGTGTCTGTAACTGATGCATCTGCAATCACTGTTCTCTTTCTCATCTTTCCTGAAGTATTCTTCAGAATGCGCAGATGCAATTCATACAATGAACAGAATGATGAATACTTGAAGACTGCATGCTGTTAAATTCACATGACTAATAGTGCCTGTCTGAGATATTCATCTCATAGTCTTGTTAACTTGTTCACTAGATATTTCATCAGCATGTTGCTCAGAATTTCATTTCAGTGTTTCATCTTTTTATTCATCTGCAGATAATATGATGTTGTTCTACAATGTCTTATTTATAACTGACTCATAAAATGCCTCACTGCTTCTTCTACAAGGTTCACATCATTATCAGTTAGAATCTTATGTGACATCTTTTAGTTGACATAGATCTCATCATGTAGAAACTTCATCATCATCTTCTCTATTATCTCTGAAACTGCTTTTGCAACTGACCAGTCAGTAGCATAGTCAATAGCAGTGATTAATCAACAATTTTTATTTGACATTTGCAGTAATATATCTATGAGATTTATCTCTCATTGTTTGAACAGTTGTATTATACATTTCATCTGATATTATACTTTCTCATATTCTAATCCTTTCTTAGATTCTTTCACAATCTGACAATTCAGACACTTATGAGTGTACATCTGAATGTTCTCAGTCATGCTTGACCAGTACACTCTTGATTCAAGTACACTCATGAGTTCAGAGATTTCTAAGTGACTGAATTTCTTATACATATAAGTCACTAAGTTGTGTCTAAATGAATATTCTAGATAGAGAGTTTTCACATATTCTAGATCACAGTAAAGCACAACATCATTTTTTAATTTTCTCAGCTTGAAGTTTGAAAGCATCTCTTCTACTACTTTCATAAGATACTTATTATTCAACATCTTATCATTCTTCAAGTCAGAGATTATTATGTTCACTTATTCTGATTTCTTATATCTTCTCAGTGCATTTAATATGAACTTTTCTTATATCTGATTTACAGAACTCTCACTGATGAAATCAGGTCTGTAACTGATTGTATCAGATATCACAGTATTTAATATCTTTCAGTATTTGATATTAAGATTGTATGCTTAGAACTCTGAGATTTAATATATCAAGTGTTTGAAAGGTTTTATTATTAATTATAGATAGATAAGGCTTTTATAATCTGTGATCACTGTTGTTATATAACTGTTATTAATATATCTATTTCATAACACTAGTATGTGTTTAATTACTAGCACTTCCTTTTCATACACTGAATAATTGAGCTCAGTGTCTGATAGTTTTCTATCATTATACATCATCAGTGCAGCTTGTTATTCTTACTCATCTGTAGAGAAGTGTCTCTGATAGCTTATTTAAATATGTCTGTCTCAATGTAGAAAGATTTATCACAATCTGATTGAATAAGCACTGAGAATATTATTACACATTTTCTCAGTGTGAGAAAAGCCTCTTTATACACAGTATTTCAGATGATTAATCAACACTTCTTCTTTCACAGATTAGTATCTGTTTCTCTTAAGAGATCTGAGAGTAGTGCAGCTATTTATACAAAATCCTTGATAAATCTGCAGTAATATGAGATTAACTTAAGAAACTGTTGTATATAATGTACATTTCTCAGCTGTGACTAATTCACTATAACATTCAATTTCTCTGAGATGAGATATATACAGTCATCACTCACTACATATTTTATATACTTCAACTCTTCTATTTTAAACACACACTTTGTTAATTTGACATAGAGCTTATGCTCTGTCAGAGTTGTAAGCACTTTATCAAGATACTTCAGATATTTATTATATAAGTTTGAGAAGACTAGAATGTTATTCAGATATACAAGATATGAGATTTCATTCTGTTTATAAAGAATTATATTCATCATTATTTAAAAGATAACATACACATTTATCAGACTGAATAATATTATCAGAAATTCAAACTTCTCTCATTACATATTAAACACAGTTCACAGTACTGATAGTTCATCTACACAGATCTGTCAGTATTCTGAGAGAAGATCAATCTTTAATAGATATCAGGCATTTTTAACTATATTTAACTGTTGTTGAATCTGTAACAGTGAATATTCATTCTTAATCATAAGCTTATTAAGTGCTTAATAATTGATACATATCTGTCACTTCTCACCCGCCTTTTTCATGAATAGAACTGGAAAGTCTCACACACTTGATAAGAGTTGTATAATATCATATTTCAGAAGGTCTGTGATCTGACACTTCTATTCTTCAAGATATGTTTGCAACAGATGGTATATATTTTGATTGACTGATTTCACATTTTCTGTGTCAATCTCATGTACAAATTCTCATTTCAGCAGTAATTTCAGTGAAAGATCTGTTCAGAAGATCTTCTCATACTTCTTCAGAAGCTTCTTCATACACTTGTTCTTCTGTATATTCTTTATCTTAGTTTTCTTTACTTTCAGATTCTGTATGATATATAGAATGCTTTCAGATGAGATCTTGTAAATCATTCTCTTTGCTTATTAATGTATAAGCAGATTTAATTCTTCTATATCAGAGACATGAAATGTCCTTCTCATATCAGTTGATAGAATTGTATAAACTGTTTTCTTCTTATCAGTCAATTACATATAACATATACATCATTGAATCTGTGAATTGAATCTTTGAAATTAATCAAGTTCAAGAATATGATTGTATTTCACATTATACAGCTCTCACACTCAAATATAGTAAGATTATTCTTCAAAGTGTAAGAGAACTCTTACTCTTACAGATGATATCAAGTATTAGTTATCAGATAATCTTATGCATCAGAGATTCTTCACTCAGCAGATTTCTTTCAGTCTTTGAATTATATAATTATTAATATATTGTATAGATACTTCTGTATCTGCTAATACTTTTACAATCATCTCTCAATTCTCATTCAAGTGTTCTTTATACATTAACATTTCAGATCTCAAGACATTGAGATGAGTGTTTACTTCATTCTCACTCACATCTCAGTCAGAAGCCTGCTTTCTCTTAATATTCATAGAATTCAGAGAATCATCTAACACAGACATCTCTTTCACTTTGAAGACTTTTCATAGAATATCAGTAAGTGTCTCTGAGCTCACTGATTCTGCTAGTTTTTTGACTCTCTTGCTTCTCTTGACTTTGTATACTATGTATAATCTTTTGTATCATGATTTTAGCATCTACAGTTAAAGTAAGCTTGATACTTACAATATTAAGATTTTCACTCAGAGAATCTCTTTTTCAGGGAATTAAGTGCTTTAGTAATAGCATCAAATCTAGATTCATTACATTCAGATGTATAACTTGTATTATGAAAGTCTGATTACTCATTCTTCATTGAGATATACTCAATTACAGTATTTTCTGTCACAGTTGACTTACTTATTCCTGTATAATAAGAATATTATATACTTTCTTCACTGTGTCTGACTATGAGATTAAGTATTTTCATTTCACTCTTAACTCAGGTATAAGATTATGAATGAAGATCTGTAAATAGAAAGATATTGAAAGCTCTTTATTTAATATAAGATAGTATAAGCTGAAGTGTGTGAAGTATGATATAAGATTATTCACTTATCTACACTCAGTGAAGCATTTATAATGCTTATCTTATATATTCACTTTCTCAAAGTTATGTAAGATTCATTTGAAAAACTCATTTCATGTTTATAAAAATGAATATTATTTCAGATCTGTGAGATTCATCTTTTTATTAATTATTCACAATAACTTCACTTTTCTGCATAGAAATACAGCAGATCTTAAGACTTGTTAAAATTTCATTAACTGTCTATCTGTAAGTTCACATTCAATCTGATAATATAATTATATCTGACTTAGTCAGCTGATTGCAGCATTATTTTTTCAGTTATTATTAAAGCTTAATAACTCTAACAGATCTTCTGACTTAATATATTCTATGTTCAGATTTTCATTCTATACAGTGATCTCTGATAATGTGTACACTTCTGAAGAGATTGTGAACAATTATGATAAAATCTTCAGATTCAGTGTAGTTATCTATCTGTATAAATATTCAATCTCTCACTGCAGGTCTAAGACCTGGTTTTCTCTATTCTTATTAATGATGATGATTATGTTGATGAAGCTCTTTATAGTGAATGCTTGATCTGTAGTAAATGTTAATTGTTAGTTAGCTTTCATCTCAGTCTGTCACTGTGTATACAAGACCTCAATTTCATTTAGAATTCTTGTATACATACAGAGCTTTGATTTCAGTTCAGCAGTCTCAGCTGCTTTTCTTACTACTTTAAGTAAACTCTCTGAGAGATTCTGTATATCTTCTGATTCAGGTAGCAGAGAAGAGTGTTGTTTATATTAACTAGAAAAGATATTCATTTCAGTAATTTCTTATTAATTGTACAATGTCTATTATTATATCACTATATTATTATATTACTATATTATTATATCACTATATTATTATATTACTATATTATTATATCACTATATTGTTATATCACTATATTATTATATGATTTCTGTTATCATTATATGACTTCAGTGATGGCCACTTCTCTTTTTATTCTTCTTTTGAGTAGAAAGTGAACTTCTTTGAATCTGGTTCACTGCTCTTATCTCTTTTCTCACATCTCATCTGTTCATATACATGGCATTTACCTGAATGTGAAGTTTTCCCTCAATAAGCAAAGCAGTATCAATCAGATACTCTTCTACTCATCACTTCTTCATACACTATCTTTTGAGACATTTTAGAATCACACTGGCATGATAACTACAAATCACTTTATAGATCAAATTATCACATTCTGAAGAAGTCTGCACTTCTCACCGGTTTTTAGACATGCTATCAGATGTGATTCAAAGATTGCTTAAGTCAGTGTACAATTACAGATGTACACCGGGTTCTTATATACTGTATACTAAATTAATAGATGGCTGCTATGGCCCCTTTACATTCATAAGCAAGTTCGGAAGCGGCCGCGTTATTATCCGGCGGTCGTACGTTCTTCCGAACCACATCTCAACACTTATCAAAATCAATCATAACATCTTTCTTTAAATATTCTGCAGTTCTGCGGACTATCAAGGTGTGTGAGCACTGTCACAGATTGAAGAGAGAGAAGAAGAAGATATTCAAGTACAGAGAGCTAGATTGCAAGATACATTATAATATCTTGAAGAGACTTTATAAGAAAGTGAAATAATAAAAATTTTAAGTAACACTTCTGATAGATTTACACTGAACTAAGTATAAAAATAATATGAATAATACTGTCTGTGAGAGATTGAAAAAGAAGATAGTGAAGAGTCTTATACAGTAGTGATAAGATCAGAAGAAGTTCTGAGAATCATTTAAGATTAAGATAAAGAGAGAGAGAGAGAAGAAGAGTATTATTATAAATAAACAGTGACAGAAGAAGATTAAGAAGATATTAAAGTAGAAGATAAAGAAGTCAAAACTGATAAGTTTTTTATTGAGAGATAATAATTTTTGATAATACTTCTATTCTCTAATTGATTAGTAGAAGCTGACAGAGAAGAAGAGAATTCAGACCTTGTTCAGATCTCAATTGCACTTCATAATTCAGAATATTGAGAAGACAGCTCTGCTCTCTGAGTATATCTATCTGCTTACTGCTGTGATGAAACCCAAGACAGTAGACTAGGAAATGCAGGATTTTAAGATACAGGTTGACCTGACTGAGAAGAAGCAGTGAGAACCCTTCTCTGAAGAGACAGCAGAGAGAGATTTTGAGAGAATTATCATCTCAGACAAGAAGAAGAAGAAGAAGAATGAGAATGAGAAGTGAATTATGAAGAATGATGAGAAGAATGAGAAACAGAAGTGTGGCGGGCTGCGCCTGATCAATTATATAGACTATTCCGTTACACTTCACAGATTCCTACCACTCCGATTCTCGGTCGCTGATCCTCAGCTGAAAACCTACGGAATTTCTATTCTTCTGCCCCGAAGCTTCATCATGTATGAAAACCCCTATTCTTCCACCCTGAAGTTCCACTGTGTACATCACTATATATGTGTATAAATATTCACTCTGATCACTGATTTCCACACTTTCTCTTTCTTTTCTTCTCTAACATTTTTTTCTTTGTTATATAAGATCTATATATTATACCGAGCTATTTAGCATAGATCTCTTACACTAGAAAAATATTCATCATCTTCTCATTAGAAATGATTATTCATTGAGAGATATTCAAACATGTAACAATGTGTAAGAAAGAGAAACACAGTTAAGCAGACATCAAGTTCTCAGATAGAAGCTTGCTCATCAGTTATTCTAGCCCTGCAATAAGATCTTATAAGAGAATATCAGTGAAAGACCTGAGAGTTCTGACACTTCAGATGTATAAGATATTCATACAATTACACTTTTACAGATATCACACATCTGACAATCAATATAATCATGTCTAATGATAATATAAGAGAACTCTCAAATATAAGCATAGATACAATGCCACAGTGACTCTGAGTAATGTTGAAATTATAACAGTAATAGATAGCTGATATGCATGCAACTCAACAACTTCAATATGAGAAAATTCAGTGATTAACTCAATAAGAAACTCATGCAATTTCAATATCTACAGAATTGAATATAAAAGTGCTGAAAGAACACTTAGATACTTCTACATATTTTAATACTTCTGATCTCACTCTCTACTCATCATGAAGAATGAAAATGCTTATGAAACTAAGTGTGAATGAAGATATCATCAGTTGACTAATCAATCAAGATTGATATATCAATGAATGATTGAAGAATTATATGAAACAGAAGTTTCATTCATGAATAAAAGCATGTGAATCAGTGATACAAACACTTGATAATATCATCAAATATCTTGATGTTCTGTTTCAAGACACTGCTATGCAACAGAAAGTGTTAGATTGATTATAGAGTATTTAACAGAGAAATACTTCTCTTACAATATTTATCTCTGACTTTGATATTAAAATCTTAGAAGCAGGTGATCAATCTTGAAAGAATTGAATGAAGATTAGTATGCTCAAGAAGATATTCACTTTCAAACTCTTACAGACTCTTATAAGTGTAAATAAAGACCTAACTTATGAAGACTTCTGTACACAGCTCTGAATATTGAATGATTATCTTATCAAGATCAAGAGTGTACAGAACAGTGATAGAAGATGTTACACTCACACACCTATACTAAGAAATAACTCAGTCACTCATACATCTGTGCTGAGAAACAACAACAATAATGCAGATGCTATGAACTGAGTAGACTTGAATATCTATATATAAGCAAGAGTCTCTGCCATCTGAACAGACTTTCAAGTCTCTAGAATCACTTTTGAAGAAGTCACTGATTGATGTCAATGAGAAGTGTGTATCAACTGTAACTGATCAGAGTACATTACTTTCAACTGTTGATTAATCTATGTATCTTCTTGCTTAAAGAATGAATCAGCGCCTGTTCATGTCAATCATGTTACATTAGAGAAGAATTCAGAAGATAACTATGAGAATGTCTCAATAAAACAGGGAAAAAATTAGCTCCTGTTCAAATTCACAAGCAGAAGCTTGAAGAGATTGAATGATAATGATTTGAAGAGAAAATGACAATGAATGTGAT
The DNA here is from genome assembly GCF_000003855.2 of Blastomyces gilchristii SLH14081. Taxonomy (NCBI): domain Eukaryota; kingdom Fungi; phylum Ascomycota; class Eurotiomycetes; order Onygenales; family Ajellomycetaceae; genus Blastomyces; species Blastomyces gilchristii. The sequence goes on from NW_003101682.1 coordinate 5,833,082, forward strand.
TCTTGTATCTACTGTGATAGATAACATGTATAATATGAAAGTCATGATAGATAGCAGTCTATGCTATTATACAATGATTAAATCTTCAATTATAAGATATTATAATCTTCAGTGTATTCTCTTATCAAGACTCTGACTTCTCACAGAATTTGATGATTCAAAAGACATTCACACACATTATATAGTGAAACTAAACATAGATATTGAAGAATATTAATATGAAGATGTCTGTGCATACAAAGTTAATAATCTTGACTATGATCTCATGCTAGAACTTGCCTGACTATCTGAATAAGACATCTTGTTAAATGCTTAAAATAGAAGCTTAATATTCTCTAATAGTAATAGAATTCATAAAGATAATATTCACAAGACTATGAATCTTACACAGATCTCTGTCAACACTTATAAAATGCTCTGAAAAAGAAGTCATTATCAAAACTGCTGACAGAGTCATTAACAAAGTTACTGATAGTAAGATTATATATCAATCTATTCTATCAGTCTGATTAATATCAAGAAAGCTCTAGATAAGTTATTCTGTACTATAATAACAGATTCTCACACAAATCTCTCTTAATAATATCATGAATATCTAGATATCTTCTGATAAGATAATATTATAAATATATCTTCTTTACAAGACTCAGAGATAAATCACAGTATCAAGTTAGAAAAGAAGAAGAGTAAGAACTCTGAATCACTGTGAGATCTTCTTTATAATATATCTTGAGATGAACTTCTTCTTCTTCAGAAGACATTAAATGATCTGTTGAATAACAGATTTATATATATTAGTAACTCTTCTGCTGCAGCTTCTATTCTCTTTGCAAAGAAGTCAGATAAAGAACTTCAATTCTGTGTGAACTATTGAGATCTGAACAGATTGATAAACAAAGATTGTTATCTTCTATCTCTTATCAATGAAATTCTAGCATGTATCAGATAAGCTCAATGATTTATAAAGTGAGATATCATCAGTGTGTTTCATAAGATTCATATCACTGAAGAAGATGAATGACTTACAGTATTTCAAACATGTTACAGTCTCTTGGAATGAGTAGTCACACTCTTTGAACTGACTAATATCTTCAGTACATTTCAGAAGTATATCAACTGAGCACTCTGAGATTTTCTTGATAAGTTTGCATCTGCATATCTAGATAACATTCTCATCTTCATTAATGAATTCAGAAAAGAATATCAAGAACACATGCAGAAGATATTACAATAATTATAAGAGACAGAACTATTAATAGATATTGACAAGTATGACTTTGAAGTCAAGAGTACAAAATATCTAGACTTTATCATACAAGCTGATAAGAGAATTTGAATGAATTCTGAGAAAGTCTCTGCTATTCTCAAGTGAGAGACTTTATATACTATAAAAGATGTACAAAGCTTCATTGAATTTGCTAACTTCTATCAATGATTTATATGAAACTTCTCAGATATTGTGAGATCACTCATAGAACTCACTAAGAAAGACTCAGTATTTCAATGATCAGTGAACACTAAAGCTGCATTTACACAGATGAAGAAGATGTTCATTAATATCTCTCTGCTGATAACATTTAATTCTGATCATGAGATAGTTATTGAAGCTGATTTCTCTGACTATGTCACAGAAGAAGCTATATTACAATATGATAATAAAGATATCTTACAATTATGTATCTTCATGTCTAAGAAACTGAGTCTCATTGAATGCAACTATGAGATCTATGACAAGAAACTTCTCACAATTATACACTGTCTAGAAGAATAAGACTTCAAACTCTGAAGTGTCTCTGAATTTGAGATAATCATAGATTATAAGAATCTCAAGCACTTTACAACTATCTGTAAACTCACTAAATAATAGATGCAATGATCTGAGTTCTTAAGCTGCTTTTATTTTACAATATACTACCATTCTGACAGTCAGAACTCAATGACAGATGCTCTCTCATAACAGGAGTAAGATATATCATCTGATGTAACAGATACTCACTGAATGAACTGAGAGCACTGACTCTTGAATCTGAAGATACTAGTTAATCAAGATGAAACAGCTCATGACACTATACATGCTTCTCTCATTAAAACTGTCACTGATATCTTAACTTCTTCTGAATCTATATTAGATGAACTATGATATACAGCAACTGAAACTGATAAACTTCTTCAAGTACTTATTAAAGCAGTATAATAAGAAGTACTCTGATTTTCCTCAGAAATATGTATAAAAATCAACATCTCAGAATATTTAATCAATGATAATAACACTCTATAATTCTGTAAATGATACTGAGTCTCTCACTCTGAACTCTTACACATCTGAATAATGAAAGAGATATATGACTCTTGTATAATCAGTTATTCAGATCATGAATAACTGTATTGAATAATCTCTCAGAAGTTCTACTAGTCTGAAATATCAAACAGTATCAGATATTTCATCTGAAACTGTAACTATTGTTTCTTTATTATCTTATGAAAGAACTGTAGAAAAGACCTGCTAAAACTACTTAATATCTCTGATAGAATCTGATAAGATGTGATAATTGACTTCACTATTAATCTCTCTGAGAGTAAGAACTGTAGAAATGTTCTGGTCATTATGAACTGATTGAGTAAGAATGTAATATTGAAACTCTGTGATAAGATGAATACTGAATAAGTTACTGAAGCTTTTCTAAGAAGCCTGTTCTATCAGATGCATGAATTACTGAGATCTATAGTATCAGATTGAGACTGTCAATTCATGAGTACTCTCTGAATAAGAATCTATCAAGTTCTCAAGATTATACACTATCTGTTAACTGTCTATCACTCTGAGACTGATAATACATTAAAATAGATAATTCAGACTGTAAAGAATTATCTTCATAAGTTCTGTAATTACTTATAAGATGATTGATATGATCTTCTTCTACACACTGAAGTTACTATTAATAACTGAGATGTCATTTTAATAGATATAAGTCTGTTCTTTCTTATATACAGATATTATATGAAAGTACTGAATCTTCTAGAGACTATACATTTCACACTGAATCTCTGCAGTCTGATTCAGATTGCTGATAATATAGTAATAAAACTTTAAGACATCTGTGATTGAGCAGAAGCCTTCATAGCAAGTGCTAAACAGAATTAAGAAGATTGAATCAATGTTTATCAAGACTCTGCTGAACAATATAAGATAGAAGACCTGATATGATTGAATCTTAAGAATATACAGATCACACATTTATCTTGTATACTGAATTACTGTTATAGAAAGTATAAAGTAATAGAAGTTCTAGACAGTTATAACTACTATCTTGACACACTATCAGAGATTCATAATATCTTTTATACAAGCTTGCTCTGCTGTGCTATCACTGATCTGTTCTCTTCTCAACTAACTTCTAACTGACAGTTATCAGAGATCATAGAAAAAGATAACAAACTTGAATAAGAGATTGAAGATATTCTTGATAAGAGATTTCACAGCTGTGACTCACAATATCTTATGAAATGAGTTAGTTATAATCACCTGATCTGAAGTCTGAGTTCTGTGTTATTTAAGACTGCGGCTCTTGACTGATAAGAGCTATGTATGACTAAGAAAGAGAGAAAAAACTAATGTAATGAGCTGCATCTGATTAATTATATAGACTATTCTGTTACACTTCACAGATTTCTACTGCTCTGATTCTCAGTTGCTGATTCTCAGCTGAAAATCTACAGAATTTCTATTCTTTCACTCTGAAGCTTTATTATGTATGAAAACCTCTATTCTTCTGTTCTGAAGTTTCACTCTGTATATTACTATATATGTATATAAATATTCACTCTGATCACTGATTTTCACATTTTCTCTTTCTTTTCTTCTCTAATGTTTTTCTCTTTGTTATATAAGATCTATATATTATACTGATCTATTTAGCATAGACCTCTTACAAGAAGAAAGATAATCAGTAGAAAAAGTTTTTTTCTTTTTATATTAGTTAGTTATAAGTTCATAACTATTAGTTAATAATTGAAATTAATTTTGAGTTTTTAAAAATTATTGTACAAGTTGTAATCAATTATCAATATCAGGAATAATATTGTGGCGGGCTGCGCCCGATCAATTATATAGACTATTTTATTACACTTCACAGATTTCAATCACTTCATTCTCGAACGCGTACACTCTGATCCTCGGCTGCTATGAACGCGCGTATATTCTTCCGCCCCGAAGCTCCACCACATACACCACCACATATGCGTATAAATATTCACCTTGATTGCTGATTCTCACACTTTCTCTTTCTTTCCTTCTCTAATGTTTTTATCTTTGTTATATAAGACCTATCAATATTATACTGATCTATTCAGTGTAGGTCTCTTACACTATAAAAATGTTCATCATCTTCTCATTAGAGATGATTATTCATTGAGAGATATCTGAACATGTAACAATGTGTAAGAAAGAGAAAACACAGTTAAGTGAATATTAAGTTCTTAGATAGAAGCTTGCTCATCAGTCACTCTGACCCTGCAATAAAGATCTTATAAGAGAATATCAGTGAAAGACCTGAGAGTTCTGATATTCAGATATATGAGAATATGATTACATTTCTTCAGATTTCACAGATATTATACATTTGATAATTAATATAATCATGTCTAATAATAATATGAAACTCTCAAATGTGAGCATAGATGCAATGTCACAGTGGCTCTGAGTAATATTGAAATTACAATAGTAACAGATAGCAGACATGCATGCAACTCAACAACTTCAATACAAAGAGATTCAATGATTAACTCATATGATTTCAACATCTACAGAACTGAATACAAAAGCACTGAAAGAATGCTTGAATGCTCTCACATATTTCAATACTTCTAATCTCACTCTCTACTCATTATGAAGAATGAAAATGCTTACAAAACTGAGTGTAGATGAAGATGTCATTGATTTATTAACTAATCAAGATTAGTATATCAATGAACAATTGAAAGATCGCGTGAAATAGAAGTTTCATTCATGAATAAAAGCATGTGAATCAGTGTTATGAACATCTGATAATATTATGAAATATCTTGATATTCTGTTCTGAGACACTGTCATGCAATAGAAAGTATTAGATTGATTATAGAGTGTCTGACAGAGAAACACTTCTCTTATAACATTTATCTCTGACTTCAACACCAAGATTCTAGAAGCAGGTAATCAATCTTAGAAGAATTGAATGAAGATTAGCATGCTTAAGAAGACATTAACTTTTGAACTCTTACAGATTCTTGTAAGTGCAGATAAAGACCAGACTTATAAAGACTTCTGCACACAGCTCTGAACAATGAATGACTATCTTATCAAGCTCAAGAATATACAGAATAGTGATAGAAGATGTTACATCTCAGCAACTTATACATCTACACTGAGAAATAACAATGATGCAGATGCTATAAATTGAGTAGACTTGAATATCTATACATAAGCAAGAATCTCTGCTGTCTGAACAGGCTTCTGAGTCTCTAGAATCACTTCTGAAGAAGTTGCTGATTAATGTCAATGTGAAGTATACATCAACTGTAACTGATCAGAACATATTGCTTTTAACTGCTGATTAATCTATGTATCTTCATACTCAAGAGAAAGATCAGTGTCTTCTCATTTAAAGAATGAATCAGCATCTGTCCATGTTAACCACATTATATTAGAGAAAGATTGAGAAGATAACTATAAGAATGTCTCAGTGAAACAGAGAAAAGATTAGCTTCTGTTCAAATTTGTAAACAGAAGCTTGAAGAGATTAGATGATAATAATTTGAAGAGAAGATGATAATGAATATGATTCTTATATCTACTGTGATTGATAATATGTATAATATAAAAGTCATGATAGACAGCAGTCTATGTCACTATACAATGATAAAATCTTCAGTTGTAAGATATTATAATCTTCAGTGTATCTCTTTATTAAAACCTTGACTTCTCACAGAATTTGATGATTCAAAAGACATTTGTATCTATTATATAATAAAGCTGATCATAGATGTGAGAGAACATCAACATGAAGATGTCTATGTATATAAAGTTGATAATCTTGATTACAATCTTATATTAGAACTTGTCTAGCTATCTGAACAGAGTATCTTGTTAGACACTTAAAACAGAAGCTTGATATTCTGTAATAATGATAGAATTCATGAAGATAACATTCACAAGACTATTGATCTGACACAGATCTCTGTCAATACCTATGAAATGATCAGAAAAAGAAGTCACTGAAAGAATCACTGATAGCAGAATCATGTATCAATCTATTTCATCAGTCTGACTGATATTAAAAAGACTCTAGAAAAATTATTCTGTATTGTAATAACAGATTCTTGTATAAAACTCTCTTAATAATATCATGAATATCTAGATATCTTCTGACAAGATAATATTATAAATATATCTTTCTTATGAGATTCTGAAGTGAATCACAGTATTAAGTTAGAGAAAAAGAATGATAAGAACTCTGAACTGTTATAGAGCTCTTTTTATAATATATTCTGAGATGAACTTCTTCTTCTTTAAAAGACACTCAATAATCTGTTGAATAAAGAATTCATATACATTAATAACTCTTTCACTGCAGTCTCTATTCTCTTTGCAAAGAAACCAGATGAAGATCTCTGATTCTGTGTGAACTACTGAGATCTGAACAGATTGACAAAGAAAGATTGATACTTTTTATCTCTCATCAATGAAATCCTAGCATGAATCAGACAAGCTCAATAATTTATAAAACTAGATATTATTATCATGTTTCATAAGATTTGTATCACTGAAGAAGATGAATAACTTACAGCATTCTGAACACATTATAATCTCTTTAAATGAATAGTCACACTCTTTGAACTGACTAACACTCTCAGTATATTTCAGAAGTATATCAACTGAACACTCTGAGATTTTCTTGATAAGTTTGTATTTACTTATCTAGATAATATTCTCATCTTCACTGATAAATTCAGAAAAGAATATCAAGAGTATGTGTAAAAGATATTATAACAGCTATGAGAAACAGAACTATTAATAGATATTGATAAGTGTGATTTTAAAGTCAAGAGTATCAAGTATCTGAGTTTTATTATAGAAGCTGATAAGAGAATTTGAATGAATTCTGAGAAAGTCTCTGCTATTCTTGAATAAGAAGCTCTGTATACTGTGAAAAATATATAAAGCTTTATCAGATTTACTAACTTTTATCAGTGATTTATATAAAACTTCTCAGATATTATAAGACTACTTATAGATCTTACTAAGAAAGACTCAGTATTTCAATGATCAGTGAATACTGAAGCTGTATTTATACAGATAAAGAAGATATTCATTAATATCTCTCTACTGATAACATTTGATTCTGATTATAAGATAGTTATTAAAGCTGATTTCTCTGACTATATAATAGAAGAAGTAATATTATAATATGATAATAAAGATATTCTATAATTATATATCTTCATATCTAAGAAACTAAGTCTCACTGAATGCAATTACAAGATCTATGATAAGAAACTTCTCACAATTATATATTATTTAGAAGAATGAGACTCTGAACTCTGAAGTATCTCTGAATTTAAGATAGTTATAGATTATAAGAATCTCAAATACTTCATAACTATCTATAAACTCACTGAATGACAGATATAATAATCTAAGTTCTTAAGCTACTTTCATTTTATAATACACTATCATTCTGATAGTCAGAACTCAATAACAGATATTCTTTTATAATAAAAGTAAGATATATTATCTGATATAACAGATACTTACTGAATGAACTGAGAGCACTGACTGTTGAACTTAAAGATACTAGTTAATTAAGATGAAACAGTTTATAACACTATATATACTTCTTCAGTTAGAATTGTTATTAATATCTTCACTTTCTCTATACTGAATAAACTGTGATATACAGCAGCTCAGATGAATGAACTTCTTCAGATTTTTATTAAAATAGTATATCAAGAAGCACTCTGATTTCTCTCAGAACTATGTATAAGAACTGATATCTCAGAATATTTAATTAATGATAATAATATTCTATAATTCTGTAAATGATGCTGAGTCTCTCACTTCAAACTCTTATATACTTGAATAATGTAAGAGATGCATGATTTATATATAACTGATTATTCAGGCTGTGAATAACTGTATAGAATGATCTTCTGAGAGTTCTACTAATCTGAGATATTAAACAGTATCAGATACTTTATCTGAAACTGTAATCACTGTTCTTCTATTATCTTATAAAAGAACTGTAGAAAAGATCTATTAAAATCTCTTAATATTTTTAATAGAATCTGATGAGATGTAGTAATTAACTTCACTATCAATCTATCTGAGAGTAAGAGTTATAGAAACATTCTGATCATTGTGAATTAACTGAGTAAAGATATAATATTGAAATCTTGTAATAAGATAAATACTGAATAAGTCACTGAAGCTTTTCTACAGAGCTCATTCTATCAGATATATGAATTACTGAGATCTATAATATCAGATCAGAGCTGTCAATTCATAACCACTCTCTGAATAAGAATCTGTCAAGTTCTTAAGATTATACACTATCTATTAACTATCTATCACTCTGAAACTGATGATGTATTAGAACAGATAATTCAGACTGTGAAGAATTATCTTTATAAGTTCTGTAATTACTTATAAGATAATTAATATAATCTTCTTCTACATGCAGAGATTGCTATCAATAATTAAGATATTATTTTAATAGATATAAGTCTGTTCTTTCTTACATATGAATATCACATGAAAGTGTTGAATCTTCTAGAGATTACACAGTTTATATCAGATCTCTGTAGTTTAATTCAGATTACTGATAATATAGTAACAAAGCTTCAAGATATCTGTGATTAAGCAGAGATCTTTATAGCAACTGTGAAACAAGATCAAGAGAATTAAATTAATATTCACTGAGATCTTACTGAACAATATAAGAAAGAAGATCTGATATAATTAAATCTTAAGAATATATGAATCACATGTTCATCTTATATACTAGATTATCACTATGTCAAGTATAAAGTGATAGAAGTTCTAGATAGTTATAACTATTATCTTAACACATCATCAGAGATTTATAATGTATTTTATACACACTTACTCTGCTACACTATCACTGATCTGTTCTCTTCTCAACTGACTTCTAACTGACAGTTATCAGACATCATAGAAGAAGATAATGAGCTTGAGTGAGAGATTGAGAATATTTTTGATAAGAGACTCTGTGACTGCAGCTGATAATATCTTATGAAATGAGTTGACTATAATCAACTGACCTGGACTCTGAGTTCCGCATTATCTGAAACAGCAGCCCTTGATCAATGAGAACTGCTTCTGGAAGAGGGGGCTAATGTGGCGGGCTGCGCCCGATCAATCATATAGACTATTTCATTACACTTCACAGATTCCAATCACTTCATTCTTGAACGCGTACACTCTGATCCTCGGCCGCTATGAACGCGCGTATATTCTTCCACCCCGAAGCTTCACCGCGTACACCACCACATACATGTATAAATATTCACCTCGATTGCTGATTCTTGCACTTTCTCTTTCTTTCCTTCTCTAACATTTTTATCTTTGTTACATAAGACCTATCAATATTATACCGATCTATTCGGCGTAGGCCTCTTATAAATATATATATATATATTCAACTATCATGTCTTGACTGACCGTGTGACTGTGTCTGAGATCAGAACCAGATTTTTTGATAGTCTTATTATCAATTTGACTGATCTCATTACACAGTTTTAACATTAGATAGTAGTTTCATACTGTCTCAGTGAGACTTACTGTCTACTCTTGTCACATTTTTCAAATGAGATCATGATTTTCACTTCTTAATTTAAATTATTTTTATTGCTTTAAATGACTTTAAATCTCATTTGAGTATTATCAAAAAGTGTTACTTTTTAAAAAATTAAAAATAGTCTAAAAAAAACCTTAAAATGTCTAAAAATAGTAACTTTATGTCAAGAATGAAATTAAATGAGACTAAATGAAATCACTTTCTCATTTTTTTCACATCATGGTTTCATTTTAAGATCTGATATATAGTCACTTTGCATGTTTTCTTAATGACTAGTCTCAGCAGAATTCACATCAAGAAATGTATGAGACTAGATTAAATGAGATCAAATGTGAAATTCATAGTTTCAGTAATCAGTCTAATCATGTCACTATAATGTATAAGTATCAATATTTTTTCAACATTGATATTTATAATATTAACATATTTTTAATAATATTATCTGATAATGCAATTTTATAACCCTCTCTTTCATAATATTAATATATTTCAAGAAATATGACAGAGATTAATCAAGATTATTTGTTTACTTTTATACATTGATGATATTCAATCTGAGTTAGTACTAAAATTATAACTAAGTTAAGAAAGAAGATTATTTTCTCTTATATTAATTCTTCTTACACACATCAGTGATCAGTTATTGAAAATAAATTATCATCTTTCTTAAATTATTATCATATTTTCTGAATTCACTTCTTTTACTTCTTTTACTTCTATTAAGATTCATAAACTCTTCAAGAAATTACTGTGAATCACAAAGTCTATATTATTTACAATTCAACACAGAATGCTCTCTTTCAATTATGATAAATAATCACTTCATTCTTCATATCTGATTCCACGTCACAAAATTTATGAAAAACTCAACATAAATATCAAGATAAACTATGAAATAATTATCAACTGATTACATTGCAGATTACTGAAGAGTCATCTCTCTACTACAATCACTGTAACTTCATTCAGAAACATTTATCATAAACTGATTATAACTCTGAAGAAATTTTCTGATATCTGAAGTCATCAGAATACAGATAATAAAAGAAAAATAATCAGAAAATTACTACTGAGCTGATAGATTACTCTATCATATAACAATTTTTAATAATACTAACTTTCTAATTTGAAGAAAATGATGTGAAAATAATCATATATCAGTACTCTAATTTCATAACTCTCATCTGATAAGTTCTGTGAACAATTACTTTACATGTGTATATCTCTGAATCTTTTACTTTAATCAATTGAAAACTATGAATTCTGAACACTTCTGCAAATGCTTAATTCAAATCTTCATATTTTACATCAATTCTGTCTTCAGTTCAATCTTGAGACACACTACAAAGTCAATATACAATATCTAGAATCAGAGTTGAAGAATCATTGAAGATTGTCTCTCACAGTGAATGCATGAACTAGTATAAACAATCTTGCATTTATAAAAGTTATATGTTATTACATTGATGAGAACCTATACTTATCAAGAGACATTAATTGAATTTGAATCATTGATCAGTAGTCATACTGAGAATTATATAACAGAGATATTAATAACTGTGATTAAAAATGACTATTAAGATATTAGTCTCAGTCTTCTTACAATTACAACTGATAATGCTGTGAATAACTATACTATGATAAAGAGCTTGAAGTAAAAATTGACTTTGTATTTCTGAAATGATAAATAAGGTCATATCTTCTGCATTGCTCATGTGATTCAACTTGTGATACAAACACTGATAAAGCATCTTAATATTGAGACAAAGAATAATGAGATAACTGATTCTTGAAATAAGAATGAGAAGAAAGTAATTACTCAAGTAACTTTTACATTCACTTTATAAAAGATAATATTTTTTAATAATACTTTTTAATGACACTACTGTTAATTTTGAATAGATTGACTAATAATTTAAATATCACAGATTCAAAACATTGCTAATGTAATTTGTATCTCCTCTAAATAATAATAACAATTTCATGATATTTAATAAATAATAAATCAGTCACATCACTAAATATAATACAGAATGTTAGAACACAGTAAAGTTCAATATATAAAATGACTGTTCAGACTCTTTGATTATGTCAGACAATTGATCATTGAGTGTAACACTCTGATTAGAAAAAGATTCAGATATTGAAACTGTCTGATATGAAGTTAACTTTGTTGAAATATGTGATTGATTTACTCTTTCAGTTTTATAAGATAATGAAGACAGTCTTAATCACTTATACATCAATGCTGCAGTCAGTCTGATGAGTGTATAACAGTTTATTTACTCATCTTGAGAAGCAGTTGAATCACTCAAAAAGAAATTCAGTCTGAGATAATACTATAGCATAGACTATTATTACTGTAAGAAATAAACTGACATATTACTACAGCAAAACTGAACAATCTTTTACAGAGTACTATGCTATAGCAGCTCTACTAGATTTCTTCTGTTAAGTTAATATCTACACTTCTCAAGATTGAACAGAGGAGAAATGAGACTTATATATTAAATTAGTCTGAGACTACTATAATACTAACTATCAGAGATTTGAACAAGCAGATGTTAGAGATGTGAAGACAGTGAAATACTATTCTCTAGTAAGTAACAATCTTTGATAATACTTCATATTACATAGAACTATAATACTAACTTTGAAACAGAACTTGCATACATTGATTGCAACTGAAAATCAGGCAAAACTACATACTTATAAAACTGAATTTGACTACTATCTTCAAGATAATTCAATGAATTTACGCATCAAATCAATTCTAGAGTTATGAAAAATTGTTAAGAGTATATATTCAACTGTTGCACTGATAATATGTGATATTCTGACAATTTCATTGACAGAGATGAGAATGAAGTGAAAGTTCAACTCAAGCTGAGATATTTATCACTATCATTAAGAACAATTACAAGAAGAAACAATCAAGAAACTCATGATTATAAAACATAGAATTATCAGACAGTTTAATACCTCTGATCACAGTATATCAGAGAAGTGTAGTTTTCATGAGAAAGTGAAGTATAAACTTACACAAGAATGTATTTAGTTGTTTAAATAAGTGTTATCAATAATTGTTACTAAATTCTAATTATATAAGCAATCACTGAATGAACTGAATGAGACTGAATTTGATCTTCAGTCTCAGTCTCATTCTGATTTTGAAAGAATAATCATCTTTTACAGTTTATTCTGAGAAATTACTCTCATTTCACTGTTCTTGAATTAAATCTAGTCATTTTTCATGCCATTTGTCTCAGAAATGGTCTATTTTCAGATTTTTTAAGGCTTGGTCCTGATGGGACTCACGTCAAGAAATGTATGAGACCAGATCAAATGAGATCAAATGTGAAATTCATGATCCCAGCGGCCAGTCTATAAGTATCTTTGTATATACTAGAACAGAGACATTTCTTCTACTTTATCTAAACTCAATTGAATTTAGTTATATAGACTCTTTTCTCAATTGAATAGAATTGTATTCTTCTAATTCATTTTTGAGAAGTTGTATTTCTTTCTCACAGTCAAAAATTTCAACTGAAATATTATAAAGAATGAATTTATCTTACTTTTCATCACTCTCAGATGAAATTGTTGTGTTTAACAAAGATTCTATTACTGATTTTCAGAGATTCTCATTCTGAATGAGAAATTCTGCACTGAATTCAGACATTGTAGTTAGAATAGTGAAATTTTTGAAAAAGATAGCTCAATTGAAGTTATAACTGATTTTTACACTTCAATATTAGTCATTAACTGAGAAAAGAACTGCTGATTGATTTCATTTCTAATTCTGAAAATAAGATTTAAGTTTAGCTTGTTTCTCTGTAAGATCTTCTGATTTGAGACTTTAAAAATAAGTCTTCTATTGCTGGAGATTTGAAAGTTTTTCTCTTTTTGCATTTTTTTCTCTTCTTTTCTATTAACAGAAGTACAAGTAACATTCTTCTCAGTTTTCTCAGAATTTTAAGCAGATTTTGAGATAGCAGGTTTAGAGACTGCAGATTCTGCTGCTTGAGCATATATTTTCTTCTAATTCAAAGAAGAAGAAGAAGAAGTAGAAGATAAAGAGTCAGTGATTATACTAGAAGTTTTCAATGTTTTTTAAACTGTGTTTTAAATTTCAAGTTTGAACTTGATCATCTCTTGTAGTTGTCTAGCCTGAGTATGAAGAATTAACAGAACTTCTTCATTCTTCTCACTCAGACACTGTTTTTCAAGAATTTTACTTGCTTTTTTAAGTTTCTATATTTCAAGAACTTGTTATTTCTCTATTTCTTAATTCTTTCTTCTCTTCAGAATTTCAATCTCAGAAATCGCATCTGAGAAAGCATCTTTTTTCATATTAACTGAGAGTATTTTTGAACTTATTTTACTCACTCAATGAAACGTTGATCAGACTGTTTCAATTGAGAGATTTATCAGTCTATTTTCAAATGAAAAGTTAGTAAGACTGTTTCAATTTGAGAGATTTATTAGTCTATTTTCAATTGAAAAGCTGGTCAGACTGTTTCAAAAGAAGAATGAAAGTGTGGCGGGCTGCGCCCGATCAATTATATAGACTATTTCATTACACTTCACAGATTTCTACCGTTTCAATTCTCGGTCGCTCCACAGATTCCTACCATTCCGATTCTCGGTCGCCGATCCTCGGCCGAAAACCTACGGAATTCCTATTCTTCCGCCCTGAAGCTCCACCGCGTACACCACTGTGTATGCGTATAAATATTCACTCTGATCACTGATTTCCACACTTTCTCTTTCTTTTCTTCTCTAACATTTTTCTCTTTGTTATATAAGACCTATCAATATCATACTGATCTATTCAGTGTAGGCCTCTTACACTAGAAAAATATTGATTGTCTTCTTATTAGAAATGATTATTCACACATCATCTTCTTATTAGAAATGATTATTCATTGAGATATTCTGAATGTGTAACAACATGTAAGAAATAGAGAAACAGTTAAACAGTTAAGTGAACAGTGAGTTCTCAGATAGAAGCTTGCTCATCAGTCACTCTGACTCTGTAATAATATTTTACAAGAGAATATTAGTGAAAGACCTGAGAGTTCTGACATTCAGATGTATGAGATATTTATATAATTACACTTCTTCAAGATTTCATAAATATTATACACTCAATAAATGACATGTCTAATGATAATATGAGAGAACTCTTGAATACAAGTATAGAAGTAATATCACAGTAACTCTAAGCAATGTTGAAATTACAACAGCAACAGATAGCTGATATGCATGCAACTTAACAACTTCAATACAAGAAAATTTAACAATTAATTCAACAAGAAACTCATGCAATTTCAGCATCTATAGAATTAAATACAAAAGCACTGAAAGAATGCTCAGATACTTCTGTATATTTCAATACTTCTGATCTCACTCTCTACTCATCATGAAGAATGAAAATGCTTATAGAACTGAGTATGAATCAAGATATCATTGATTCATTAATCAATCAAGGTTAATATATCAATGAATAATTGAAGAATTGCATGAAATAGAAGTTTCATTCATGAATGAAAGCATGTGAACTAGTATTGTGAACATCTGACAATATCATTAAATATCTTGATGTTCTGTTCCAAGACACTGCTATGCAACAGAAAGTGTTAGATTGATTACAGAGTATTTAACAGAGAAACACTTCTCTTATAACATTTATCCCTGACTTTGATATCAAGATTCTAGAAGCAGGTGATCAATCTTGAAAGAATTAAATAAAGATTAGCATGCTCAAGAAGACATTAACTTTCAAACTCTTACAGACTCTTATAAGCATAGATAAAGACCAGACTTATGAAGATTTCTGTACACAGCTTCAGACATTGAACAACTGTCTTATCAAGCTTAAGAGTATATAGAACAGTGATAGAAGATATTACATTTACACACCTGCACTGAGAAATACTTCAGTCACTTATACACCTGTGCTGAGAAATAACAACAATGATGCAGATGCTATAAACTGAGTAGACTTAAATATCTATATATAAGCAAGAGTCTTCATCATTCAAACAGGCTTCTAAGTCTCTGAGATCACTTCTGAAGAAGTCACTGATCAACATTAATAAGAAGTGTACATTAACTGTAACTGATCAGAGCATATTACTTTCAACTGTCAATCAGTCTATATATCTCCTTGTTCAAAGAATGAATCAGTGTCTGTCTGCATCAACCATGTTATATTAGAGAAGAATTCAGAAGATAACTACAAGAATGCTCTGATGAAACAGGAAAAAGATTAACTTCTGTTCAAATTTATAAACAGAAGCTTGAAGAGATCAGATGATAATAATTTAAAGAGAAAATAACAATAAATGCAATTCTTGTATCTACTGTGATTGATAACATGTATAATATGAAAGTCATGATAGACAGCGGTCTATATTACTATGCAATGATAAAATCTTCAGTCATAAGACATTATAATCTTCAGTGTATCCTCTTATCAAAACCCTGACTTCTTGCAGAATTTGATGATTCAAAAGACATTTGTACCTGTTACATGATGAAGTTAATCATAGATGTGAGAGAACATTAACATGAAGATATCTATACATATGAAGTTGATAATCTTGATTATAATCTTATGTTAGAACTTGTCTGACTATCTGAATAAGACATCTTATTAAATGCTTGAAACAGAAGCTTGATATTTTCTAACAATGATAGAATTCATGAAGATGATATTCACAAGATCATGAATCTGACACAGATCTCTGCTAATACATGTAAAATACTCTGAAAAAGAAGTCATTATCAAAACTGCTGATAAGATTATCAACAGTAGAATCATGTATCAATCTATTCTATCAGTCTGACTAATATTAAGAAAGCTCTAGAAAAGTTATTCTGTACTACAATAATAGATTCTCACACAAAACTCTCTTAATAATATCATGAATATCTAGATGTCTTCTGATAAGACAACATTATGAATATATCTTCTTTATGAGACTCAGAAGTGAATCACAGTATCAAGATAGAAAAGAAGAATGATAAGAATTTCAAGCCACTGTAGAATCTTCTTTATAATATGTCTTGAGATGAACTTTTTCTTCTTCAGAAGACACTCAATGATCTGTTAAATAAGAAATTTATATATATTAGTAACTCTTTCACTGCAGCTTCTATTCTCTTTACAAAGAAGTCAGATAAAGAACTCTGATTCTGTGTGAACTACTGAGATCTGAACAGATTGACAAAGAAAGATTATTATTTCTTATCTCTTATCAATGAAATTCTAGCATGTATCAGATGAGCTCAATGATTTACAAAGTTAGATGTTATCACTGTGTTTCATAAGATTTGTATCACTAAAGGAGATAAATAGCTTACAGTATTCTGAATATGTTATAATCTCTTTGAATGAGTAGTCACACTCTTTGAACTGACTAATATTCTCAGTATATTTCAGAAGTATATCAACTGAGCACTCTGAGATTTTCTTAATAAGTTTGTATCTGCTTATCTAGATGATATTCTCATCTTCACTGATGAATTCAGAAAAGAGTAGTAAGAGTATATGCAAAGAGTATTACAATGACTATAAAAAGTAGAACTATCAATTGATATTAACAAGTGTGATTTTAAAGTTAAGAGTACTAAATACTTAGGTTTCATCATAGAAGCTGATAAGAGAATTCAAATGAATTCTGAGAAGATTTCTGTCATTCTCAAATGAAAAGCTTCATGTACTGTGAAAGATGTATAAAGCTTCATTGCATTCACTAACTTCTATCAGTGATTTATATGAAACTTCTCAGATATTACAAGATTACTTTCAGAACTTACTAAGAAAGACTCAGTATTTCAATGATCAGTGAATGCTGAAGCTGCATTTACACAGATAAAAAAGATATTCATTAATACCTCTCTACTGATAATATTCAATTCTGATCATAAGACAGTTGTTGAAGCTGATTTCTCTGACTATATCATAGAAGAAGCTATATTGCAATATGATAATGATCATGTCTTATAATCATGCATCTTCATATCTAAGAAACTGAGTTCTGCTGAATGCAATTATAAGATCTATAATAAGAAACTTCTCATGATTATATACTGTTTAGAAGAATAAGACTCTGAACTCTGAAGTGTTTCTGAATTTGAGATAATCACAGATTATAAGAATGTTAAATACTTCATAACTATCTGTAAACTCACTGAATAACAGATGTGATAATCTGAGTTTCTAAGCTACTTTTATTTTATAACATACTATCACCTCAGCAGTCAGAACTTGATGACAGATGCACTCTCACAATGAGAACAAGATATACTGTTTAATGTGACAGACACATGCTAAATGAATTGAGAACACTGACTCTTGAATCTGAAGATATTAGTTAATTATAATAAGATTATTCATAACACTATACACACTGCTCTGATTAGAACATTCTCTCTTTGAACTAATACTGATATCTTCACTTCTTCTACACTGAATGAACTGTGGTATATAGTAGCTCAGGCTGATGAACTTCTTCAAATCCTCACTGAAGCAGTATAACAAGAAGCATCTCAATTTCCTTCAGAATTATATATAAAGACTGATATCTCAGAATATTCAATAGATGACAGTAATACTCTGTGATTTCATGAATGACACTGAGTCTCTCACTCTGAACTCTTATACACCTGAATAATACAAGAGATGCATGATTCATATATAATCAATCATTCAGACTGTAAATAACTGTACTGAACAATCTCTTAAGAATTCTACTAATCTGAGATATCAAATAGCATCAGATATTTTATCTGAAACTGTAACTGTTGTTC
The DNA here is from genome assembly GCF_000003855.2 of Blastomyces gilchristii SLH14081. Lineage (NCBI taxonomy): Eukaryota > Fungi > Ascomycota > Eurotiomycetes > Onygenales > Ajellomycetaceae > Blastomyces > Blastomyces gilchristii. The sequence goes on from NW_003101682.1 coordinate 5,851,753, forward strand.
TTTCATCATCTTGTAAAAGAACTGTAGAAAAGATCTACTAAAATCACTTGATATTTCTAATAGAATCTGATAAGATGTGATAATTGACTTCACTGTTAATCTCTCTGAGAGTAAGAATTATAGAAACATTCTGATTATCATGAACTGATTGAGTAAAGATATAATATTGAAATCATGTAATAAGATAAATATTAAATAAGTTGCTGAAGTCTTCTTACAGAGTTCATTTTATTAAATATATGAATTACTGAGATCTATTATATCAGATTAAGATTATTAATTTGTGAGTGCTCTCTGAACAAGAATCTGTCAAGTTTTCAAGATTATACACTGTTTATTAACTATCTATCACTCTGAGACTGATGATGCATTGAAACAGATAATTCAGATTATAAAGAATTATCTTTGTAAGTTCTGTAATCACTTATAAGATAATTGATGTGATCTTCTTCTACATACAGAGATTGCTATCAACTGTTAAGATTCTATTTCAACAGATATAAGCCTGTTCTTTCTTATATACAGATATCACATGAAAGTGTTGAATCTTCTAGAGATTATACAGTTCACACTCAATCTCTGCAGTCTGATTGAGATCACTGATAATATAGTAATAAAGCTCTGAGATATCTGTAACTAAGCAGAGGCCTTCATGATAACTGTGAAACAAGATCAAGAAGATTAAATTAACATCTGATGAGATTTCACAGAGCAGTACAAGATAGAAGACCTTGTGTGATTGAATCTCAAGAATATACAAATCACACATTCATCTTATACACTAGATTACCACTATGTCAGGTATAAAGTGATAGAAGTTCTAGATAGTCACAACTACCATCTTGACACATCATCAGAAATTCATAATATCTTTCACACAAGCTTACTCTGCTATGCTGTCACTGATCTGTTCCCTTCTTAACTGACTTCTGACTAACAGCTGCCAGGCATCATAGAAGAAGATAATGAGCTTGAGTGAGAGATTAAGAATATTCTTGATAAGAGACCCCGCGGCTGTGACTGACAATATCTCATGAAATGAGTCAGCTATAATTGCCTGACCTGAACTCTGAGCTTCACATTATCTGAGACAGCAGCCCTTGACTGATGAGAACTATGTACCCGCGATTCTATATCACTTCTGAAAAGAGGGGACTAATGTGGCAGGCTGCGCCTGATCAATGATATAGACTATTTCATTACACTTCACAGATTTCTACTGTTTCAATTCTCAGTCACTTCACAGATTTCTGTCATTCTAATTCTCAGTCACTGATTCTCAGCTGAAAATCTATGGAATTTCTATTCCTCTGCTCTGAAGCTTCACTGTGTACATTATCATGTACATGTATAAATATTTACTCTGATTGCTGATTCTCACACTTTCTCTTTCTTTCCTTCTCTAATGTTTTTCTCTTTGTTATATAAGACCTATCAATATCATACTGATCTATTCGGCGTAGGCCTCTTACAGAAAGACTTTTATATATAAAACATCTGATATTTTTCACATCAGTTCAGTAACTAGATTAGATTTTTAAAGAGAATCTAATAAACTAAAATTGATTTTGGAGATAAATCAATAAAATCTTTACAATCTCTTTCTTAAGATACAGTGAGAGAAAGTATGATATTAATTAATAATAAATCACATAATATAACAGTTTTTGAGAGAAAAACTGACAAAAAATAAGTTAATTTTTTGCAGAGAAATTGATTAAAACTATTCAATTTTATTCTAAATCATTCAACTCTTCTCACACAATAAGTATGCAACTCAAATCAGTTAATAAAGAGTATAAAAAAGAATTAAGTATTAATAAAAGCTCTTCAGTCACTGAAAATGTAATTCTTACTTAAAAGAATGTAAAATTATAATAGAAAACAACTCTATTTTTAATTCTTTATAAGAATATTGTATAAAATTCAGAGAAAAACATCTTACTTTTTTAATAGAAGTAAACAACTAATTCTAAGATCTTTTTTTTTTACATTGAGTGCTGTAGAAGAATGAGATAGAAACTGCTAAGATATACACTACTATATACTCTCTATCAAGACTTTTTCTCTTCAGAGTCTTAATATTATAGAGAATATAAGTCTGTTTCCATATAATAATATAAATATTATAAGTGAGATGTAGAGGAACTGATTATTTATATCTTAAAATAGAAGACTTTGTCAATAATTATATTAATATAGAGTTAATTCTTAAATTCAATAGAAATCTAGTGTTATTATTCTCAATCTCTTACAGAGTATATTGAATATTGAGATATTAAAACTAGATTTAATATATCTCTCTGTACAGAGATCAAAGACTCAGTCAGATCTCGAAGTATACTGATTTTATAGTTGTCATTATCTGGTGAATATATGTTGAATACTGTTAATAAGATATCTTTTTATATCTTTCTGTCAGAGATAGGCCAGGTTGAATAAGATGATACATAAGTGAGACTTGATATTAATGTCTTGATACATCAGAGACAGATATGAAGATTGAACTTTAAATATATCTGTTAATTATATGCTTAATACTTTTACTAAGGTATCTTTTTGTATCTTTCTGCCAGAGATGAGCCAGATTGAGAAGAGTGATATGTGAGTGAGACTTGGCATTGATGTTTTGAAACATCAAAGATAGACAGGGTTTTTGCAAAGATTGCTTCTCAGATATCTTCACAATTACAGATTGAGAATCTTTCAAATCAAGAAGATTGATGCATATGACTAGGTCTCTTCATCTTACAATTTGTATGGCAATTTGGCCCGGGGTTGTGGTGTAATAGAGGTGAACAGGGGATAATCCCACATAGGAGTTTCGAATGATATCTGGTTCATGTTTGGCTGAATAACTCCACCACCACACGGGATATGCGGTTGGCGATGGGGTCAAAATGCCTGTATGATCGAGGGCTTTTCAATGAATCTATCAGCGTGCTCTTATTCAAAAGATTGAGCGAGTTCGTGGTGAAGCGGTTGATGTGAATCTGAAGTCTTTGATACTGAACTATTTACAATAGTGAAAGCTTTCAAACTTATTGAAATAAAATCTCATAAAAGAGAAAATACTTTGAAAGTTTCTTTGATGAAATGAAACAAGACAAGACTGAGATAAAAATAGAAGTATCACAAGAATCTTCAATCTCATTCATTTTATTTGCAATATACACTGCATATCTATTCAAAAATAGAAATATGAGAATAGTGCAATCTCTGAGTTATATGAATGATATTGGCCTAGTCTACAGCTCAAAAACTATCAAAGAGAATTTAAAAGTGATTGAAAAAGCTGCAAAGGAAATCTTTATTAGAGCAGATATTAATCAAATGCAATTTGATATGAATAAAACTGAGTTAATTTATTTCTTTTCTAGATTCAATGAGAAAGAACTATCTCTAAATCTTTTAAATAGAGAGATTAAAGCCAGTGTAAATGTCAAATGATTAGAAGTATGGTTAAACTCTAAGTTGAATTTTAAATATCACATTCAACAAAGAACTGTCAAGATAGAAAGACTATTGAACAATATAATCAGACTATCAAATACAGAGAGAGGTCTATTCTTCCAGGCTATGAAACAGTTATATATAGCTTGTATTACCTCAGCAGCTGATTATGAAGTTCAAGTTTTATGAAATAATCAAGGGAATTTCACTGAACTCTTTCAAAGTCTGCAAAACAGAGCTCTGAGAAGAATTCTGAGAGTATTCAAATCATCTTCTATTAAAGCAATGAAAATTGAAGCTTCAATTTTTCCTCCTGCTATTAGATTTGAGAAGGCCTATATGAACTATGCTCTGAGAGATATAAAGATGAGCTGAAATTATATAATCAGAGAAAGAGTCTCTTCTTCATTTTCATTAATTAACTCTGGAAATGAACTGGACTGAAATAGACTTCTTGATTGAAATGAAAATAATTCTTCAAAGGAAATGTCTTCTCAACTGTACAGACTATGCTCACTGATTAAAAATCAATTTTCTTCTTTAAATATTGAAAAAGTTGATCATGAGAAGATATCTCTCTGAAGAGAAAAGCTTGAATCTCTTATAGACTTGTAAATAAGTGAACTATCTAAGAAGAAAGAATATAAACAGCATTTGAAAAGGAATTTGTATAATTAATATAGAAGACTCTATTCTGATTTATTCAGATAACTTCAAAATGAAAATTTGAATAGATTAGACACAGACATTGCTTATACTGAGATAATATCAGTTTATCTCAGATTTCTGAAATTTAGACTGTGAATCTAAAGTCTTTGATGCTGAACTATTTGTAATAGTGAAAGCTTTCAACCTTATTGAAATAAAATCTTATAAACAGAGGAAAATAGTTTGAAAGAGATATACATATTCTCTATAGTCAAGCTGCTTTAAAAGACTAGAAATAGTCAGATCTATATAATCAATGAATCTTGAACTGATCTTAAACTCTGTTTGAAAATCAAAGAGAAGAATATCAGAGCTGATACTTTATCTACACAAGTTTCTACTCATATGAATATTCATGACAATTAATTGACTGATTCAGCTAGACTGGCCGCCGGGACCATGAATTTCACATTTGGTCCCATTTGGTCTGGTCTCATACATTTCTTAGCATGAGTCTCACCAGGACCAAGCCTCAAAAAAATTTGAAAATGAACCATTTCTGAGAGAAATGGCGTGAAAAATGACCAGATTTAATTCAAGAACAGTGAAATGAGAGTAATTTTTCAGGATAAACTATGAAAGATGATCATTCATTCAAAATCAGAATGAGACTGAGACTGAAGATCAAAATCAGTTCTATTCAGTTCATTCAGTGATTGCTTATATAATCAGAATTTGGTAACAATTATTGATAACACTCATGAAACAACTAAATACATTCTTGTACAAGTTTATTCTTCACTTTCTTATGAAAACTACACTTCTCTGATATACTGTGATCAGAGGTATTAAACTGTCTGATAATTCTATGTTTTATAATCATGCATTTCTTGATTGTTTCTTCTTATAATTGTTCTCAGTAATAGTGATAAATATCTTGACTTGAGTTGAACTTTCACTTCATTCTCATCTCTGTCAATGAAATTATCAGAATATCACACATTATCAGTGTAACAGTTGAATATATACTCTCAACAATTTTTCATAACTCTAGAATTGATTTGATGTGTAAATTTATCAGATCATCTTGAAGATAGCAGTTAAATTCAGTTTTACAAGTATATAGTTTTGCCTGATTTTCAGTTGTAATCAATGTATACAAGTTCTGTTTCAAAGTTAGTATTATAGTTCTATGTGATATGAAGTGTTATCAAAGATTGTTACTTACTAGAGAATTGTATTCCACTGTCTTCACATCTCAAACATCTGCTTATTCAAATCTCTGATAGTTGACATTGTAGTAGTCTCAGATTAATTTAATATATAAGTCTTGTTCCTCCTCTATTCAATCTTGAGAAGTGTAGATATTAACATAATGAGAGAGATCTAGTAGAGCTGCTACAGCATAGTACTCTGCAAAAGATTGTTTCATTTTGCTGTAGTAATATGCCAGTTTATTTCTTACAGCAATAATAGTCTGTGCTATAGCATCATTCCAGACTGAATTTCTTTTTAAGTGATTCAACTGCTTCTCAAGATGAGTAAATAAACAGTTATACACTCATCAGGCTGACTGCAGCATTGATGTATGAGTGATTGAGACTGTCTTTATTATCTTATAAAACTGAAGCAGTAAATCAATCACATATTTCAACTGAGTTCACTTCATATCAGAAAGTTTCAATATCTGAATCTTTTTCTGATCAGAGTGTTGCACTCAATAATCAATCATCTGACACAATTGAAGAGTCTGAACAGTTATCTTATATGTTGAACTTCACTGTGTTCTAACATTCTGTATCATATTCAGTGATGTGACTGATTTGTTTATTTATTGAATATCATGAAATCATTATTATTATTTAGAAGAGATACAAATCACATTAGCAATGTTTCAAATCTATAGTAGTTAAATTATTAGTTAATCTATTCAAAATTAACAGTAGTATTATCAAAAAGCATTACTAAAAAGCAATATTAAAAAGTGTTATCAAAAAATATTATCTTTTACAAAGTGAATGTAAAAGTTACTTGAGTAATCACTTTCATCTCATTCTCATCTCAAGAACCAGTTATCTCATTATTCTTCATCTCAATGTTAAGATTCTTTATCAGTGTTTGTATCATAAGTTGAATCACATGAGCAATGCAGAGAATATGACCTTGTTTATCATTTCAGAAATACAAAGCCAATTTTTGCTTCAAGCTCTTCATCATAGTGTAGTTATTCACAGTATTATCAGTTGTAATTGTAAGAAGACTGAAACTAATATCTCAATAGTCATTTTTAATCACAGTTATTAATATCTCTGTCATATAATTCCCAGTATGACTACTGATCAATGATTCAAATTCAATTAATGTCTCTTAATAAGTTCAGTTCTCATCAATGTAATAACATATAACTTTTATAAATGCAAGATTGTTTGTACTAGTTCATGTATTCACTGTGAGAGATACTCTTTAATGATTCTTCAACTCTGATTCTAGATGTTGTATATTGACTTTATAGTGTGTCTTGAGATTGAACTGAAGACAGAATCAATGTGAAATATGAAGATTTGAATTAAGCATTTGAAGAAGTGTTCAGAATTTGAGATTTTCAATTGATCAAAGAGAAAGATTCAGAGATATATACATGCAAAGTAATTATTCACAGAAGTTATCAGATAAGAGTTGTGGAATCAGAGTACTGATATAAGGTCATTTTCACATGATTTTCTTCAAATTAGAAAGTTAGTATTATCAAAAATTATTATCTGATAGAGTAACTTATCAGCTCAGTAGTAATTTTCTGATTATTTTTCTTTTATTCTCTGCATTCTGATGACTTCAGATGTCAGAAAATTTCTTCAGAGTCATGATCAGTTTATGATGAATATTTCTGAATAAAGTTACAGTAATTGCAGCAGAGAGATAACTCTTCAGTAATCTGCAATGTAATCTATTGATAATTATTTCATAGTTCATCTCAATATTTGTATTGAGTTTTTCATAAATTTCATGACCTGGAATCAGATGTGAAGAATGAAGTGATTATTCATTATAATTGAAAGAGAGCATTCTGTGTTGAATTATAAACAATATAGACTTTGTGATTCACAGTGATTTCTTGAAGAGTTTGTGAATCTTCAATAGAAGTAAAAGAAGTGAAAGAAGTGAATTCAGAAGACATAATAATAATTTGAGAAAGATGATAATTTATTTTCAATAACTGATCACTGATGTGTGTAAGAAGAATTAATATAAGAGAAAATAATCTTGTTTCTTAGCTTAGTTATAATTTTAGTACTAACTCAGATTGAATATCATCAATGTATAAAAGTAAATAAATAATCTTAATTAATCTCTATCATATTTCTTGAAATATATTAATATTGTGAAAGAGAGTGTTACTAAATTACATTATCAGATGATATTATTCAAAATATATTAATATTATAAATATCAATGTTGAAAAAATGTTGATACTTATATATTATAGTGATTTGTAAATCATGATAGTTAAATATATATATATATATATATATTGTTCCTGACTTGATTACAACTTGTACAATAATTTTTAAAAACTCAAAATTAATTTCAATTATTAATAATTATGAACTTATAACTAACTAATATAAAAAGAAAAAAATTTTTTCTACTTATTATCTTTCTTCTCTTTCTGATTCTTCTTATCATTCTTCATAATTCACTTCTTATTCTTCTTCTTCTTCTTCTTCTCCTCATCTGAGATGATAATCATCTCAAAATCTCTCTTCACTGTCTTCTCAGAGAAGGGTTTTCACTGCTCTCTCTTAGTCAGGTCAACCTGTATCTCAAAATCCTGCATTTTCTGGTCTGCTGTCTCGGGTTTCATCTCAGTAGTAAGCAGATTGACATACTCAGAGAGCAGGGCTGTCTTCTCAATGTTCTGAATTATGAAGTGCATTTGAGACCTGAATAAGACCTCAATTCTCTCCTTCTCTGTCAGCTTCTGCTAATTAATTAGAGAACAGAAGTGTTATCAAAAATCATTATCTTTCAATAAATAAAAAACTTATCAGTTTTAGCTTCTTTGTCTTCTACTTCAACATCTTCTCAATCTTCTTCTATCATTACTTATTTATAGTAACACTCTTCTTCTCTCTCTCTCTCTTTATCTTGATCTCAAATTATTCTCAGAACTTCTTCTAGTCTCACTGCTGCTGTATAAGACTCTTCACTGTCTTCTTCTTCAATCTCTCATGAGTGATGTCATTCACATTATTTCTATACTTAGTTCAGTCTAAATCTATCAGAAGTATTACTTAAAATCATTATCATTCTACTTTCTTATGAAGTCTCTTTAAGGTATTATAACATGTCTTACAATCTGTCTCTTCTTACTTAAACATCTTCTTCTTCTCTCTCTTCAATCTGTGACAGTGCTCACGCGCCTTGATGATCTGCAGAACTGCAGAATATTTGAAGAGAAATGACATGATTGATTTTAATAAGTGTTGAAGAGAGGTGAAGATAGAAGAGACAGTCAGAAATGATATAATAATAGTGATAATGATAATAATGATGATAATGATAGTGATAATGATAATGATAATAATAATAGTGATGATGATGATGATGATAATAATAATAATAATGATGATGAAAGAGAGAGTGCATTGAAATATATTACTGACTTATCAAATATAAAGAGACTCAAAGAAAATATTAACAGCTTTCAGCAATGTACAGAAACAGCTACAGTGTTGCATAGCAATATCATCTTCATTCAATACATGCACTGTTGATATTCTTTGTATACAGTTATCATATAATCTGTATCAGAGATATATGCAGAAAACAGATCTTTGTTGCTAGAATAAATGATTGCAGCAATTCTCTGTTTTTATATTATAAAGATAAGTTATTCTTATTTCTTTCTTCTCTCTTTTCTCTTCTTCAATCAATCACTAATTTCAAGCTGATATGAAAACTATTAAAACACTCTCAGAAACTCTCAAATTGAAGAGTATAGACTAATTAAATTTCAAATGCAGAAGAAACTAAATTATCTTCTACAGATTCAATTATTCATCTCTCTTTAAATAAAACAGCAGTTGTGTCTCCTCTCTCTCTCAACTAAACAAAACATGGCCTGTGAAAAGCAAGTACCACATCAGGCCATAATGATCAACACAGTCCCAGCATGCAGGGCTGCATATGCACAGTGTATGCTGGACTGAGAGGCTGCATGAGTTGTAAACTGATGGCAGCATCCCAGGGAGAGTCATGCAGTGTGAGAAAGCTGCAACTCTCAGTCATGTGTACAGAGAGTGAATCACTGCAGTAAGTGTATATGCATTGAAGTAATGCTTTTTAATAATACTCAGTCTCTGATATAATGAAAATAGAGTCTCTCTGTGAGATCTGTTTCTATCAGAAGTCAGGAAATCTTATATTTCTTAAGATCATCTTCACACACCTTGTCTGTGAAATTGATAAGAGAAATCATCAATTTCAGTATTCTGTTCTTAATGTCATTCAAGTGACAGCAGAGTTCACCCTGGCCACACTTTTTAAGTGTATATTTTCTAATTATTCACATCTATATAGATATATACTGATTATTTATTAGATGATATTAAGACAATAGCTCATTGTGACTATGTTACTCTCACTGTGAGAGATACATAGTTGATAATAAACATTGCAAAGACTCTGAGAAGTGAGTATTTTAGAGATACTGTAGCTCTGTGATCTTGATTTTTTTTTATTTTTATTTTTTATTTTTTTCTTTTTCTTTTCTTTTTTTTTTATTTTTCTTTTTCTTTCTGTCTCTTTTTTTCTTTCTCTTCTTTTTTTCTTTCTCTTTTTTTTTTTTTTTTTTTTTTGTTGTGATTTTTTCTTGTTATTTTGTTTTTTATTTTTTTGTTATTTTTTGTATTTTACATTTTTTTTTTTTAATTAAAATGATATTAATTATGATCTGTGTTCAGAAAAGTAATAATATTTGATAACACTCTCTGTTGAATTTTCAACAAATGAGCACTATGTTATGATATTATGTAAGTGAGAAATGATTTCATAATCTCATTTGATGTCATTTTCAATAATGAAATCAGAATGAAAATGTGACTAAGAATTCAAACATATTCTTTATCTGAGACTAGATTTTTATTTGAAAAGTGAATCTGAGATCTTTAATATTTGAAATAACAGGATTTGAAATCAATGTGATGAACACAAATCATGACCAGCAGTAATACTTTTAGGCAACGTGACAACTGTAAAGTTTGATCCTGGTTCCAGACACGGTCACACGGTCAGTCTAGATTCAGCTGTAAAAAAGAGTTCAGAATTAAGCAGATATATTCAAAAAATTATATTCTCATCTTTTATAAAGAGAAAAATAAAAGAATCTTGTTTAGATAAGTGAAATGAAAGCTAGTAGAAACAAAAGAAGAGTATACATTATTCAAGATTTGAAATAAAATCTAAGTGAAAATCTTGTTTAATTAAATATAAAAAGAAAATATTCTCATCTATAATACAGCTGAAACTAGAACATGACTATTTCAAATCTTATATACAAAGATTTGATGATAGATTTAATTCAATAGAATACTTATTCTACAATGCAAATGAGAATTCTGAGTATATTATAATACACTATGTATTATATAATAGTCTCAGAGTCAGATTGAAAGAGAAGTATAATCTAAATCAATTAAATATGAGATTCTTATTCTCATCTGAGACAGGAATTAAATACTTAATAGACTTTCTATCAGAAACTTAAGCAGCTACAAGAAAATGACTAAATTCAGAAATATCTGAATATTAAGAGGAGGAAATCAATCAGATATAGTCTGTTAAAACAGCTATATACTATCTTTTAATAATTTGTTTTATTACAGTCTCTTTTTACTTTATCTTTTTCTTTCAATTCCTTTCTATCTATCTATTTAATATGTCTATCTTTAAGACTGTGTTCTCTTTTCTTTTGTCATGATATTGTCAAATGATTTCAAAGTATCAGAAGATGTTAAAATACTGCAATTTGTAAACAGTTTTTGTATTCTGAGCTGGAATTTTCTGATTTTACATATCTGAAATTAGTGAATGTATAATAGTTAATCTTACAGATATAGACAAAACCCTGAGAACTGAAAGTTCTCAGGTAGATGTCATAGTCTCTGACTGCATACATCTATAATTGAAGAATAATAATAATAATAATAATACTTTGAAAGTGATATGAATATTCTGTGATAGTCAAGCTGCTTCAAAAAGACTTACAAATAGTCAGATTCATAATAATTAAATGAATCTTGAACTGATCTTAAACTCTGTTACGAAAATTTAAAAGAGAAGAATATTAAAACTGATAATTCATCTACACTAAGTTTCTGCTCATATGAACATTTATGATAATCAATTGACTGATTTAGCTGCTAAAAAAGAGTTCAGAATTAAGCAGATCTATTTAAAAAACAGTGTTCTGATCTTTTATAAAGAGAAAGATAAAAGAATCTTGTTTAAACAAGTGAAATGAAAGCTGGCAGAAATAAAAGAAGAGTATACATTATTCAAGATTTGCAACAAAACCCAAGTGAAAATCTTGTTTAATTAAGTGTAAAAAGAAAATATTCTCATCTATAATTCAGCTGAAACTAGAATATGATTATTTCAAATCTTATATACAAAGATTTGATAATAGATTTGATTCAATAGAATGCTCATTTTATAATTCAAATGAAAACTCTGAGTATATTGTAATGCATTATGCATTATACAATAGTCTGAGAGCCAGTGTAAGAATAAGTACTTGCAGGCGATTATTCAAGTGTTTGCAGCTTGGTATGATATGTACTGATAGCTACTAGAAGTATTCACAGTAGAAAGATAAATATAGAGATCAAATGTATAATAGTATTCAAGCTGAGTTGTGAATAGTAGTCGCGAACTTCAGTCTATATAGTTATATATAGTCAAGGGCTGCTAGCTCTATTGATTACATGAGAGATAGAAATAGAGGTAAAGAATCTATAAGAAGCGGGATTTCTTACACAGACTTCTCTCTCTTCTTCCTCTTCTCTTACAGAGAATTGAAAAACTCTTTAATTAATCTCTTTATAACACTTAATTTAAGCATTCTGTAAAGCTTTTCTATCTTCTCTAAGCTCTCTATATTTATTACTTCAATCTTCTTAATATAGTCAGATCTGGAAGAGAGTTCATTCACTGAGTTTTTAATTCTCTTAATATACTCTATTTTAAATTCAAACTTACTGAGTTTCTGAGCTTAGTAAATCTATTACTATAAGAGTTTCTTAATTAAAGTAAATTATTATAAGCTGGTATAATCAGTTCTAATAGTAATTACTGTTATAAGACTTTTAAAGTAGTAGTATTAGTAATGAAAGAATTTCACTATTATAAAAAGCTTTTAATTATAAATATTATAATTAATCTTTATAGATTTTATCTTTTATAAAAAAAAGATCACTGAAACTCAATTTTTATTTAACTATAGTTATAAAACTATTTTTAAAATTGTACAGAAGAAGATATCTATCTTTAATCTAATTCAAAGTAAGAGATTAAAGTGATAGAGTATCACTATATTTATAAATATTTATTTTAATATTATAAAGATTTTATATGCTTCTAAGATAAGAAAATTCTCACAGCTTTTTTCTCTTAATAATCTTTTCATTCTTTATTTATAAAATAACTTCTTTTTATTTTCACTCTTCAGCATGTCTATAAGAGTTAAGAAGATTTTTATAAATACAAAGATAAATTATTTATAAAAATTTATAAAACTTAGAAAGATCTGAATCTTATAAATACTAGTTAGCTTTAATTATATTAGAATAATCTTAACTTATAAATATTTTATTTGAATATCATCTGCAGTAGTTATATATTCTAGAAAATTAATTTAGTAAGTACTAAAGTTGTATTTTATAAGCTTAATATACAGTTCTGTTCTATTTAAAACCTTTAATATAGTTTATATATACTCAGTGTATTCTTTCTACTTTATAAAGTATATTATTACATTATTCAGATATATTACTATAAAGACATTCATATATATATACAGTATTTTAATAATAAAAGACTGAAATACTGTAGAGATATTTACTAAATTAAAAGATATTACTAAATATTCAAATAATCTCAGTATAGTTTTAAAAATGATCTTATATTTATTTTCAGACTGTATTCATAGCTGTGTATATAGTCTGACTGATAAGATTATAAATTTTATATTTAGTCTCATTTAATCTGATCTTATACATTTCTTAGCATGAATTCTGCTGGGACTAATTATTAAAAAAACATGCAAAGTGATTATTAATCAGATCTCAAAATGAAACTATAACTTAGAAAAAATAAGAAAGTGATTTCATTCAGTTCTATTTAATTTCATTCTTAGTATAAAGTTACTATTTTTAGAGATTTTAAAGTTTTTTTTAGACTATTTTTAATTTTTTAAAAAGTAATGATATTTGATAATGCTTAAATGAGATCTAAAGTTATTTAAAGCAATAAAATGAATTTAAATTGAGAAGTGAAAATCATGATCTCATTTTGAAAATGTAATAAGAGTAGACAGTGAGTCTCACTGAGATAGTATGAGACTACTATCTAATCTTAATACTGTATAATAAGATTAATTAAATTAATAATAAGACTATTAAATATTCTGATTCTGATCTCAGATACGGTCACACGGTCAGTCTATATATATATATATTAATTATATTCTCAATTAGAGATAGAGAGTAGTAGACTGATTCTATAACTGTATCTGAGATCAGAATCAGAATATTTGATGATTTTATTATTAATTTAATTAATCTCATTGCACAGTTTTAAGATTAGATAGTAGTCATATACTGTCTCAGTGAGACTTACTATCTACTCTTATCACATTTTTTAAATGAGATCATGATTTCTACTTCTCAATTTAAATTCATTTTATTACTTTAAATCACTTTAAATCTCATTTAAGTGTTATCAAAGATCATTACTTTTTAAAAAATTAAAAATAGTCTAAAAAAAACCTTACAATGTCTAAAAATAGTAAGTTTATACTAAGAATGAAACTAAATAAAATCAAATAAAATCACTTTCTTATTTTTTCTAAGTTATAGTTTCATTTTAAGATCTGATTAATAGTCACTTTGCATGTTTTTTTGATGATTAGTTCTAGCAGAATTCACATCAAGAAATGTATAAGATCAGATTAAATAAGATTAAACATGAAATTCATGATCTCAGTGACCAGTCTAGAGAGTAAAAACTCTTTATAGTTTTAAAGTTTAGATTGTACTAGTTTATATATAATTTAAAATCTTTATTCTTCTTCTTTATAAATATTACAGAGATCTATAAAGATTAGATAAAGTTATTCTTTAAATTCTTCTTTATATAAGTCTGCAGAGCTTCTGTCTCATAATAAAAGAGTTTATAAATTAATTCTTAAAAAAGTTTCTACTCTTTTATTAAATTTATTATCAAATTCTCTTTATAATGAAATAAAAGCTTAACTATCTTAGTTAAACTAAATATCTTTATAAAATCTCAGTATTTGTTTAATATCTGAACCTTAGTTTTCATAACTGCAAAGTTTTTAAATATTTATAAAATTATTATATAAATAAGCTTGTCTTCTCTAATTAACTCTGCAGTATTAATCAATTCTATCTCTGTGAATAAGTCTGTTAATACTCATTAGAGGTATAAATCTGACTTATAGATAACTATATATAAATTATATTTTTAAACTTATATAAGTCTTAGGTATATATTATCTGTAATATTTATGATAATCATAGTTTCTGCAAATTTTCTTCAAGTTTTAAAGAGATTTTATAATTTAAAAATAACTATTATAAGTTTCTTAGCTTTTAAATCTAAGTTCTCATACTCTGTTTATTATAAAAGCAGATTCTCAGTTTTTATTACTTAGTTTATTTACTTTACAAGCTTTAAAGACACTACAGTGATTTGAGATTCTGAGTTTATTAATACTTCTTATACTTAAAAGATAGTAGTATCACAGTATAGTCTCTTTTTATAAGTATATATTTTCATTGAAGAAGTAACAGATTCAGATATTAATTTTAAAACTCTTAAAATAATAATTTCTAACTCTGTTTATAACTCTTTAAATTTTTATTTTAATTTATTAGAACAGTTTATATAAAAATATTCTAATTTAAAATAAATAAAATAGAGATTTTTTTTCTTGATCTCTCTATTATATACTTTAATAATTTATTTTTTATAAGTTTATAACTCTCACAGTAATCTGTAAGTAGTAAATAAAAGTTATCAGTTTCTTCAGAGTTAAAAACTTAAAGCTTTATTTAATAAACTTATTCTATATATTTTTATTCAGTTTTTTTATAAATATTATTATTCAGATCTTATTTCAGAGCTTTATTTTCTTAGATTTTAATTCATATTATAATTTTATAAAGTACTGTAAGTAGTTTTTATCAGATTTCTTATCTCTTTTTTTAATATTAATAATTACAGTTTAAATATTCTCTGTTTAGCTTATAAAGTCTTTTAACTTATTTTTTAAATAATTCAGTTAATTTTTAATTTTAATATAGTAAAAATTTATTATTATAAAAAATAATAGCTTCTTTATCTTTTATATTATATAGTCAAACTTCTGAGTTAATTTTAAAAATAAACTTATAAAAACTTTTATAAATTATAATTTAATAAATAATTTTAAATAATTACAGCTTAAAAAAGTTTCTTTTTAATTTACAAGTATCTCTAAAGATTATATCTAAAGACTTAGTTTAAAAGTATTTATAAATAGTAAGTATTTCTTATAAAAAAATAACTTAATTCTATAATAAATACACAAGAATATTCTTTATTGAAATTAATTTATTTATAAATTAAGAAATTCTTCTATTATAAATATAGAGAGTAATATTCTATAAGTAATTAATAAGTTCTCTAAGACTTCTTTTATAAGAGTTATTTATAATTTAAATAGCTGCTTCTGAGTGTCTATAGTAGAGTTTATAAAGATTAAAGTATATAAGTTTTTAATTATTTCAGTTATAATAAACAGTTACTGACTGACAGAGCTTGAAATATAAGAATAAGTACTTATAGATAATTATTCAGAGATTCATGACTTGATATAATATATACTAATAGTTACTAGAAGTATTCACAGTAGAAAGATAAATTTAGAGATTAAATATATAATAGTATTTAAGCTGAGTTATGAATAGTAGTTACAAACTTCAGTTTATATAGTTGTATATAGTCAAGAGCTGCTAACTCTATTAATTACATAAGAGATAGAAATAGAGATAAAGAATTCATGAGAAGTGAGATTTCTTACAGTATGACAAAGATATAAGATATTATATAAAGAACAGTGAAAGAGTGAAAGAGATGAAAAGAATGATAATAGACAAGTAGAGAGTGATTGAAGAAGAGAGTGAAAGTGATAGAAAGAGCTGTACAAGCAGTAATATAAGTGTAAGCAAGTACTTAATACTTGTTTTTCATTATAAATAATTAAAAATATAATAGAACAAAGTAGTTCAAAGTCTGAGCAATCTCTAGAAATGAATCTTCTCACTTAAAAAACTTAAAATAGTACTGATAATAGCTGAAAAATACTGTTTTCACAATGTTTTTAGTTTTGAAAACATATTTCAGCTCATAAAGTGAAATGTTGAATGATTGAAAAAGCAGGGAAGAAGGAGAGTATAATAATATATACTTAGCGCCAAGTCACTAGTACACTAACTTACTTACTACTATTGTATATATACAGTACAAATTGGTGGTGAATTATGTTAAACTCAACACATTACATAATATTTTATCATAGAATCTCATTATAGACATATTTTTACACAAATGAAAAATATGATAAAAAAGTCACAGCAGTCAGTCTACATATAATCTTCAATACACAGATATAATTATTATATTGATCAGCAGTTGCTACTGTTTATAACAAGAGCTTCAGAATCTGTACAGTTCATAGAAGAATTAACATTGTGTGTGCATTTATATAATCTAGCAATGTTCTCTTTGTGAAATGTGAGACATGTGACCGCAGTAGCTGGACCAACAAACTCTCTGTGTCAAGGCCCAGATTATGAATAGACCATCATAAAATCATCTGAAGGGGGGATTCAAATCTGCAACCCTGGTCTCCGAAGGGTTACCCCTCATAGCCAGTTTCTGCTTATCATGGGCCTTCCATGGACACACTTTCACCACTACATTATCCTCTCCTCCCTCACCCCCCAAATGGAGATCATTCTATGTACTTTGATCAACCAAATATTAAGTATAGGATCAATATCAAGACCTCAAAGTCGGGCTCATATTGCAGGACTCTAGTGTTGAACCAGAGCATCCAGAGTTAATAATTAATGGCCAGATTAACTTTGGTATCCAGGCATTTCTCCATGAAGAAGCTTTATATCACCGAACAATTCTCGCCATTGGAAAACCCTTCCCGCTGAACAATAACATGATCGCAACCCGGAGTACCTTCAGGTTCTATCTACATCTTTCAAAGTTGCCACCCTTCCTCGGATGTAGGGAGATGTTGGTGATGGTATATACTGCATGCATAGACCAGCTTTCGCGATTTTGGCGAACAATAATATTTATGATAACTCCTTGGATGCCTGCGCGAAAGCAAGTCTGTCATGTTTTCAAACAGAACAGAGATTGAGCGAGCTTTCTTGGCGCGCATGATTTAACAGTCACTCACTACTCACTCGCTGCTGGCATTAACTAAGGGACAAACTCCGGGCCGCTTTACAGGCAAGCAATTGATTTTTGTGGGATGGGAAAGATGAGAGATGAGAGATGTTGGTAAAGAAAGCTATCAATCTATTTATTCGAGCACAATTCAAAGAATATTTTCAGAAGCATGTCGTGTCGTGTCAAGTAACTACTATACGATATAGGATATAGATTGTCAAACCTGCAGGATAACATCTATCAGCACGCTGGGAGCTTCCGTCCTCCTCGTTGATGCCCCGCCCAATACATGAATAATCATAATAATAATAATAATAATACCCTCTAACTATTTGCTTGGTACTGGGATGTTTTTATACGGTACCAACCATATGGCGGAGGAGAGCGGGGGAGACAAGGATTAGTCAAGAACCACGCAGCGTTATCGTCAGCAGCCAAACTCTCCAACACTGCCAAAACCCTAAACTTCGCGCTGCGCCTCTGGCCATCTCCCTTGTTTCCATGCGCATTTTCCTTGGATTGGCGTGGTGTTTGGCGCCTAGCTTTGCCGCGGGAACGCTGCTGGGCATGATTCCCCTCCCGGGCTTGCCACCGGAATGAGGAATGACCCGGCGGATGGCACGCACGTTTTTCGGGAAATACTATACCCTGAGCACCCAGGCATAAGCAGTCCCTTGTGGGATAACTAGCTAGTAGATAACCCGGTCTGGTGATCAAGACTCTTCTTTTATTCCTTTTTGGCTACCTCAATTGTGCGGGGGAAGCACCCATGCCATGTCGCTCCATGTGCGATAACACCACTATCGGCTTGGTATTAATATTAATACTACTATTGTTTGTTATGACTCTTCTACCTCCCCGAGCTTGAAATCACCCGCACACACAACACACCACATCACACCACCATTGAGGATTGCGGGGGCCCGATTTCTGGGGCTGGTCAGCCTGCATCCTGTGCTTAAAGTTTGATCGATCTTTTCTATTTCCCCAGATATTTCTTTTCAGTCTCTCATATTTCGACCTTCTCTGCTGGCTTCTTCCCTTCCTTCAACCGTCCTACTGGCCGAACTGGCTCTTCTTTATTTCCCGCTCGCCAAAAGTGCTGTCCATATACAATCTTCCCTAGTTCCCCTCCACCCGCACCAGAGGCAAGCGAGCTATGCAAAAATGTGCAAAGCAGTGCAAAACCTGTTTGAATCTCAGTTGAAAACTCCTGCAATTCCTCGTTAACTAATTCATCCAATATATTGATTGATGCGTGGTTTTTACTGAGGTGACTGGAGATAATCCTTTCATACATTCCCACCTCAAACCGTTGCGCGCGCAGCTAGAACAGTCAGCATGCCTGCTGTAGAGCTCCTGCGCCGCGAGGAACCGGCGCCGAGAATTATCAGTCCTCTACCCGCCGAGAATCGTGGAGGAGTGATTTCTTTCTTCGCTTGCAGTCTACTTTCAGTCCTCACCACAGGGCCCTTGGTGGTATGGCTCGCGTATCGCCTTATCTTTTGGAGATGGTACTACACCAGATATCCGGGAAGAAATCAACTCATCATATTGGTTTTCAACCTTTTAATCGCGGATCTGCATCAGGCCTCGGCCAATCTGGTCTCTCCTTACTGGCTCCTAAGGAACGAGATATCTATTTATTCTCCGGCGTGCTTTGCTCAAGGCTGGCTTATCAATTTTGGAGATATCGCCAGTGGCATGTTTGTCCTTGCCATCGCTATTCATACCTTTGCGGGCGTGGTCTGGAGGAAAATGTTGAGCCATGTGGTGTTCGTGGGATGCGTCGTTGGCCTTTGGATGTTCTGCTTGCTTGTCACTGCCCTTGCCCCTGCACTTCATGGCAGACATGTTTTCGTTCCGATTGGTGCTTGGGTGAGATCTCCTCAACGTTTTTCGCTCGTTTTGGATGCGGGATTTTTGCTGACAGTCCCATTTAGTGCTGGATTGATAGCGAGTATGGAGACCAACGGCTATATTTACATTACTTCTGGATTTTTGTCACAGAAATCGGTATCATTATCATTTACCCAACCCTCTTTTTTATTATCCGGCACCGCTTAAAGTCGTCGAAGGAGTTTAGAGTCAACGGCTCGAGACGGCCCAAATTTAACAAAGTACTAAAGATCATGATCATATATCCAATCGCCTACATTGTCATCTCACTTCCTATCGCCGCCGGCCGAATGAGTATGATGAATGGCCGTCACCCGGGAATGCCCTATTTCTATTTTACGGGGAGTCTGTTGATGTGCTCTGGCTGGGTTCACTCCATTTTATACTTCCTTACACGGCGCCGCCTGGTGGAAGCAGACATCCAAACCGAAAGCGGATCTGATAGCAGCAACAGACCCAATCCCAGCTGCGATCCCAGGTACGAGATCCCGCTTACTATAGGCGGTGGGGGACTTCGAGGCGCTGGTAGCAGACACAAGCCGAGCCCCGCTGTTCTCAAGAATTCACGAACGCTACATACGATTTCAAGCTCCACAGACAATATCCTCGACACGGTCGAACTTTCGGAGCTAGGCGAAGCGAACCAAATGGGAGTAGTCGAAATCTCAAGTGAGCCTACCAGGGTCACATCATACTCATCCACATCGTCATCTAACGGTCAACTAGCGCAGTTCTCCTCCAACAGCGCGCCGAGCATTAGTACGCCAGCCACATCGACTCAACGAAATACATCGATGGATTGGCCTACGCAATATCAAGGAGGTTGGGCCAGCTGACGAAGGTTCTCGGAAGGGCCATACTCCTTCCACCCTGCACAATGGCAGATCCTTACTTTTATTTTTCTCCATTTCTTCTTTCAATGTCCTCTTTTTTTGGCACCCCAAAAATATTAGTGATAGTTTAATTGATGCGTACTATGTCACATGTACCACCACTTTGCGGATTAAGAATTTCTCTTCATGCTTTCCTTTTTAGTTGGTTCTCCTTTCAGCAGGGCGCTCGGTGGATGGCGGTGAAGGGTTTGCGAGGGTGTTCCGGAATTTCGTTTTTCTTTTTT
Organism: Blastomyces gilchristii SLH14081; assembly: GCF_000003855.2. NCBI lineage: Eukaryota > Fungi > Ascomycota > Eurotiomycetes > Onygenales > Ajellomycetaceae > Blastomyces > Blastomyces gilchristii. The sequence goes on from NW_003101682.1 coordinate 5,872,625, forward strand.
CTCCTTTCTATTATCCCCACGGTTTAAAGTCAAATGGGTCATTTTTCTTGCGCAAAAGCCTGTATATATGTATGGGACGTTTGGATTATATCTCGCATTAGATAGTTCCGCAAGGCCTACTTGTTTGTATCTTTCAATACATTATGCATTCCCGAAAGCTTGCCAAGGCGAAACAATGTTCTTGACCTTCCTCCCACCTTGTCCATCAGTAGAGCCCTAGTTTTCGGGGGAATGGGCCGGAAAAAAAAAAACGGACCATGCCTTTTTTCCAAACTCTGCTGTCCCACTCAGCTTGGTTATTGTAATTTTCTCGCGCCATAGCCAGAGAGGGGTGATATCAGGGTTAGTTATACTTGCCTTCAACGGGGAGGCCTGTAGGTGCAGTCCTGCTAACCTCCATCATCCATCCAATAGCTTGGATACGGGTCTGGCTGGGCTTGGAGCTAGAAACGCGTCTACCGTGAACAATCTTGGAACGTCTGTTTGATCCCTATTCAGCATCACTGGTCGTTGGCTGCGGCACACCTATATCTCTAGCTTTCGAACCGAGACCCGGAAAACGCTATATGTATCTACTGGACCCTATTTTGCATCATCGATCTCTTCAGATATACATTCTAGACCAGCCCGATTTTTCTATTCTTTTCGAATCACTCATGTCCCCTTTCTCGTTTAGAATATGTCCGGGCTGATGAGAAGACAGATCCACTATTTCATGTTATGAGCTGGTAATATCCAATCTGAACTGCAGATTTGGATTTAGCTACGGTAGAGCGATCCTCCTCTGCACATTTCAGTCTGCATCTTGGTCCAAGGCTGAACTATCCACCCACCTCTATCACACGGACACCAAATGCGAAAAGGATATAGCTACCAACCGCGGGTTAAAGCCATTACGAATCAAGATTATATGAGCATGACAACCGCTATTTTTCGGTCTTCGAACCTAGGTTTGCCAGCTCTATGAATGGTGGGTAAACTACAAGTGCTGATGTTCTTCTGCACACTGTACATGTACATGTACCCTGTACATTTGCATACAAAGAAGCAGTTGTTGATAAGCTGCGCGGTTTCCATCTAACAATACTAGCCTCGCAGATTCTAGGGGAGAGGGTATTGTTATACATCACTTCCATTCAAAGTACAGTACATGAATCGGATGGAAAATAGCATTGATGTCAATGCCGCGTTTGCACGGAATTCGAGGTCCTATTGACGAGTCTTGAAGAGGGTAGTCGCATCGATGGCGGAAGAGTATATATATTCGACTGTTCCTGGAGCGTTCTGCTGGTGGATATCATCCCCTTCTCTTGAAAGCCTTCTCCTGGACAAGTTTCTCTAGCACTCTGTCATATTATCTTTGTACTCTATATACCATTCCGGTACCGATCCGTTAGCAATGGGTTCACATAGTGATGCCGATAGATATCTCCTAATCAGAACGAAGGCAGAAAGCGAAAGGTTTGTGTTATTTCCCCTGAGTCTCCGGTCATACACTGACAAGATTTCAGGCTAGATACTCAACATGAAGCCTTTAGGGAAAGCATGGGGTTTCTGCTGCACCCTGCAATTCCACAGCATGACCATATGCGTATAGCAGATGTTGGAACAGGGACAGGGCACGATAAATTTTCCCATTATAGCTGCTAGTGTTCAAAGAAGGGAGTTCTGATTTGCATTGCTGGGTTTTGTATAGGGTCTGGTTGCGAGACTTAGCAGGGAGGCTCCCGAAAACTGCAGTTTGATGGCTTCGACATCTCGATGGAC
>NW_003101682.1:5874518-5890578 GCF_000003855.2 Blastomyces gilchristii SLH14081
TCCACGGGAACTTGTAATTCGCAACTTGATAACATTGCTTCGTGAGATTCAACCCGGCAAATTCCCCAATGTGGGTGGTCTTTGAAGCTGATGAAAATATCCAGGTCCTGGAGGGTACTTGCAATGGACTGATATTGCGGTGCTAGACGGCGTTGTCATACCGGGTGTGCTCGGCTGTAACGTAGACGACGCAAATAGATTCCTGAATCAATTCAAACAAATCGTCAGCAGTCATGGGAAATCTGGAAAGTGAGTACAATGCAGGTCCTCCTGTATTTCCATATCTCGATATTTCACAGGCTGATGTGATGTTTTGTCTTCTTTCTCCCTCGACTTAGGAGCGTGACTGAGCTCTTCCCTCATTTCAAAAAATGCGGCCTCAAGGATTGCAGAAAAGACATTGCCCCACTTGATAAACCCGAATATAAAGATATGTTGAACGCTAATTACGTCAAGGCTATTTCGCATATCTTGCAAGCTTCCCTTCAGCCAAGCCAAGGTTGCCGCGACGCACTCTCGATGGATCAAATTACTCGATTAGGGAAATTGACGCTGAAGAATCTCCAAGAGACCAATTCCTCATTGCTTTTCAGCTTGCATGTTGTGATTGGGAGACGTGAGTAGAAGGGTGATAGATATTGTAGAGGAATCAACATTGTTATCATTATAATTCATCTACTCTGTAATTGTGGCAGACATAACGTGACCAACCACCCAACGCCCGCTTACACTCAACGGCCGCCATTTCGCCATCACTATGATGAAATATTTTCAACAATATCTCAACAACACAATTAGATTTTAAGCTGATATATTATATGATGAAAATATATATAGAAAATTACATATAAAAATATATAGCTAATTCTGTAGATATTTATTTAACTTAATAACTCACTCAGAATATGAAATCTTGAATAGAGACAGATTCAGTGAATAAATAGTTAGACTGGCCACTCAGACCATGAATTTCACATTTAGTCCCATTTGATCTGGTCTCATACATTTCTTGGCATGAATCCCACTGGGACTAGTCATTAAAAAAACATGCAAAGTGACTATATATCAGATCTTAAAATGAAATCATGACTTGAAAAAAATGAGAAAGTAATCTCATTTGATCTCATTTAGTCTCATTCTTAATATAAAGTTACTATTTTTAGACATTTTAAGGTTTTTTTAGACTATTTTTAATTTTTTAAAAAGTAATACTTTTTGATAATATTTAAATAAGATTTAAAGTCATTTAAAGTAATAAAAATAATTTAAATTGAGAAGTAAAAATTATAATCTTATTTAAAAAATGTAATAAGAGTAGATAGTAAGTCTCACTGAGATAGTATAAGACTACTATCTAATATTAAAACTATGTAATGAGATCAGTTAAATTGATAATAAAACTATTAAAAAATCTGATTCTGATCTCAGACACAGTTACATAATCAGTCTACAAATAGTTATTAAATTAGTAAAAATTATAATATTATCAGATTTCTTTGATAGTGAATTTATAAGTAAGTCTGATAGAGTTTTGAAAATATAACTTAATTACTTTTTATAAAATTAAGAGTTTACTTTTCTAATTAAAAAGATAATTTTTAAATTCTTTAATTTTTTTCTTATTTAACTATGATTACTGTTATATAACAGCTTATTTTTTCTTCTCTTTTTATTCTTAAGTCTTTCTTATATCTCTAAGTCTCTTTTCAATCTGTTATTAAGTAATTCTTGTAGTTTTATTTATATCTTTTTTCTATTTTACTATTTAATGAGCTGTTTTCTATTTTATTTTATTTTTCATAATATCTGTTTTCTTCTATTTTTTAAGAATAATATATTATAACTTAATATTCTTTTTACAAGTCTATTCATTTTGTTTAATAGTTTTAAAAGTGATTAGTTTCTTATATATAATCTGTATTTTTATTAATGAAAAGAACTGTATTAATAATAAATTTGAAAAATTTAAAATTTTTATTATTTTATCATATTTATAATATTTTCTTTTCTGATTAAAAGCTTACTATAATTGTTTATTTTTTATTAAAAAATCTCTTTATTAAAAACAAGATTTTCTTCTGTATAAATTACTCAGTTAAAATTATTAAATATTTAATATTATTACTACTTAACTTACTTCATTAATTTTCATATATTAATAATAAAAATAGAGATTTTTAATTAATATTATATATCTAAGAGAGTGTAAAACTGTATTACAAGCTTTTTAAAAATTTATTCTGAATTAAATAAATGTAAATCATTAGCAGTAAATGCAGATATAATATTTAAAAATATAACTGTCTTGATAAAGATGATATAATGTAGTGATTGATTGTATTATTAAGATCTATCTATTACGCGGCTTTTTATATGTGTAGATGTTTACTAAGTAATCAGTGAATATCTCACTTATGCAGAAGCAGTCAGTCTATAGAAAGAGAATTCAACACCTCTCTTAACTACTACTTTACTAAGTAGATATTTACAACTCATCAGAGTGATTTCATAACTAGAGAAAGAATATTATATATAAAAATGATAGTGTCTTCTACCAAAGATTTCATGAAGAACTAATAAGAGTTGAAGAATACAAATAAAGAAAACAGTAAAATGAATGAATGAATGAACTACTGTAGAGATAGCAGGCTGATAAGACTCTGTATTTATCAGAACATCTTCAGAGCTTTTCTGACTGTAGATATTTAAATTTCTATATTAATTAGAGTATCTTCATGAACTTCAGCTATTAAAGCTTTTATTAGAGTATCTACAGTCATGCTGATAATATCTATTTATATGATTTTAATAATGTCTGCAGCTGCAGTATTGTGAACATGATTATGTTTAATATTAATGTGATATATATTGCAGATGACCTTTTCACTGTTCACTATAATAATTACTTCATTATTATCAATGTATAGAGAAATTATAAAATTGAGATATAAAAATTCAAGCTTCATAAGTAGTCTGTGCAGTCAGATTACAGTTTTGAGACTCTTAGAGATAGATATGTACTCTGCTTCTGTGATGCTCAGTATTATAATTATTTACTTAGTGAATTCTCACATAATTAATCTGTCAGTGAGATGAATGAGAAGATTTGATATAGATTTGCAGTCACTGATGTCATCTGCTTAATCAGAATCTGTAAAGACTTCAAAGTTAAGCTCTTCTGCTTCAGTGATATAATAAATATAGTGATCAGTTGTGCTGTGAATGTAGTGAAAGAGTTATATAACTGCAGCTCAGCATGCTTGTATAGACTTGCTTAATTAACAGATGAGCTCAACAGTTGTAAAAGATATATCAGAATAAGTGTATATAATAAGTTATTAAAGTGATTTAATAACTTACTGATATTTAAACTCATCAAAAGATTCAGAATTAAAGAGTGAGTCAAGAATAAGTTTTATAAGAATTATTACAGCTCAGAAATCAGTCATTGTAAATTTCATCAATATTGATTCAATATAGATGACTTATAATAGCTTGATATCACTGTCATTCTTCTGAATCTTCATATTGAAGTAGTGATTTACAGATCTCAGATCTTTCACTGTGAATCAATTGATAATTTAATAAACATCTATTTAATGACCTCTGTGTCAAGATCTATTAACTTGATATTATTTATATAGAGAGTGAGAAATATCTGAGAATCTCTTTTGAATCAGAGACTCTTATCATGATAAGAGGATTTAAAGCTGATATTCTTGAGATGATTTGTAAGTAGACTGACCGTGTAACCGTGTCTGGAATCAGAACTAGATTTTTTGATAGTCTCATTATCAATTCAACTGATCTCATTACATGGTTTTAACATTAGATAGTAGTCTTATACTGTCTCAGTGAGACTTACTGTCTACTCTTATCACATTTTCCAAATGAGATCATGATTTTCACTTCTCAATTTAAATTATTTTTATTGCTTTAAATGACTTTAAATCTCATTTAAGTGTTATCAAAAAGTGTTACTTTTTAAAAAATTAAAAATAGTCTAAAAAAAACCTTAAAATGTCTAAAAATAGTAACTTTATGTCAAGAATGAGACTAAATGAGATCAAATGAAATCACTTTCTCATTTTTTTCAAGTCATGGTTTCATTTTAAGATCTGATATATAGTCACTTTACATGTTTTTTTGATAGTCAGTCCCAGCGGGATTCATGCTAAGAAATGAATGAGACCAGACCAAATGGGACTAAATGTGAAATTCATGGTCCCGGCGGCCAGTCTATTTGTAAGTAGATTGAATTACAAGTAGAGAGTCTGTTTGAGACTGTAGAGAGACTGCAGAAGCAGATATATATAATTAGTATTATTATTAAATTCAGTCAGTTGATTCATGTAGAGCTGATTATTAGATGACAGACCTGCATTCAGAAATACTATGATGAAATTAACTTGATAAACATTGCAACTTTTCACTGCTGTCACTGCAAGTATAGCATGAATGACAGAGGCGGAGATGATAGAGATATAGATATTATTAAAATCAACACTCTTTCATTGATGAAAATTCTGAACAACTCATCTTGTCTTGTAGAATAATATACTGCTGTAAGGCTATGAGACAGTTATACATAGCCTGTATCACCTCAGTAGCTGATTATGAAGTTCAAGTTTAGTGAAATAATCAAGGAAATTTCACTGAACTCTTTCAAAGTCTGTAAAACAAAGCTTTGAGAAGAATTCCGAGAGCATTCAAATCATCTTCTATTAAAGCAATGAAAATAAAAGCTTCAATTTCATTGTCTGCTATTCAATTTGAAAAGACCTGTATGAACTATGCTCTGAGAGTCATGAAGATGAGCTTAAATTATATAATCAGAGAAAGAGTCTCTTCTTCATTTCTATCAATTCACTCAGGAAATGAACTGGATTGAAATAGATTTCTTGATTGAAATTGAGAATAATTATTCAAAGAAAATGCTCTCTCAACTGTACAGACTATATTCACTGATTAAAAATCAATTTTCTTCATTAAATATTGAGAAAATTGATTATAAGAAGATATCTCTCTTAAGAGAAAAGCTGAAATCTCTCATAGACTTACAAATAAGTGAACTATCTGAAGAGAGACAATACAAACAGCATTTGAAGAAGATCTCTACAATCAATATAAAAGACTCTATTCTCAATTACTCAGATAACTCAAAAAATGAAAGTTTGAACAGATTAGATGCATGCATTGCTTATCCTGAATATAATATTAATTTCATCTCAGATTTTCGAAATTTGAGCTGTGAATCTGAAGTCTTTGATGCTGAACTATTTGCAATAGTAAAAGCTTTCAAACTTATTGAGATAAAACCTTATAAAAGAGGAAATAGCTTGAAAGAGATATGAATATTCTCTGATAGTTAAGCTGCTTTGAAAAGACTTAAAAATAGTCAGATTCATAATGATCAAATGAATCTTGAACTGATTTTAAATTCTGTTATGAAGATTTAAAAGAGAAGAATATCAAAACTGATAATTTATCTGCACTGAGTTCCTACTCATATGAATATTCATGACAATGAATTGACTGATTCAGTGGCAAAAAAGAGTTCAGAATTAAGCAGATCTATTCAAAAAACAGTATTCTGATGTTTTATAAACAGAAAGATAAAAGAATCTTATTTAAAGAAGTGAAATGAAAGCTGACAGAAACAAAAGAAGAGTATACATTATTCAAGATTTGAGAAAAAACCTCAGTAAAAATCTTGTTCAATTAAATGTAAAAAGAAAATATTCTCATCTATAATTCAGCTGAAACTAGAACATGATTATTTTAAATCTTATATACAAAGATTTGATGATAGATTTGATTCAACAGAATGCTCATTCTGCAATAGAAATAAAAATCCTGAGTATATTATAATACATTATGCCTTATACAGTAGTCTCAGAGCCAGATTAAAGAAGAAGTATGATTTAAATCAATTAAATATAAGATTCTTATTCTCAACTGAGACAGGAATTAAATACTTAATAGACTTTCTATCAGAAACTCAAGCAGCTATAAGAAAATGACTGAATTCAGAAATATCTGAATATGAAAAGGTGGAATTTGATTAGATATAGTCTGTTAAAACTAGACTGGCCGCTGAGACCATGAATTTCATGTTTGCTCTCATTTGGTCTAATCCCATACATTTCTTGGCGTGAATCCCGCTGGGACTAGTCATTAAAAAAACATGCAAAGTGACTATATATCAGATCTTAAAATGAAACCATGACTTGAAAAAAATGAGAAAGTGGTTTCATTTGATCTCATTTAGTCTCATTCTTGGTATAAAGTTACTATTTTTAGACATTTTAAGGTTTTTTTTAGACTATTTTTAATTTTTTAAAAAGTAACACTTTTTGATAACACTCAAATGAGATTTAAAGTTATTTAAAGCAATAAAAATAATTTAAATTGAGAAGTGAAAATCATGATCTCATTTGGAAAATGTGATAAGAGTAGACAGTAAGTCTCACTGAGACAGTATGAGACTACTATCTAATGTTAAAACTGTGTAATGAGATCAGTCAAATTGATAATGAGACTATCACAAAATCTGGTCCTGGTCCCAGACACGGTCACACGGTCAGTCTAGTTAAAACAGCTATATACTATCATTTAATAATTTTGTTTTATTATAGTCTCTCTTTAATTTACTTTCTCTTTTCTGTTCTTTTCTATCTATCTATTTAATATGTCTATCTTTAAGACTATGTTCTCTTTTCTTTTGTCATGATATTATCAAATGATTTCAAAGTATTAGAAGGTGTTAAAATACTGTAATTTGTAAACAGTTTTTGTATTCTGAGCTGGAATTTTCTGATTTTGTATATCTGAAATTGGTAAATGTATAATAGTTGACTTTATGAATATAGAAAAAACCCTGAGAACTCAAAGTTCTCAGGTAGATGTCATAGTCTCTGACTGCGTACATCTATAATTGAAGAAGAAGAATAATAATAATATACTACTGTTCATATCAGTTTTGACATGATAAACTCAGTTACTGTCAAGAATCTGAGTTTTAACAGTTAACTTGTTCACAATCTCAAAAATTTTGTACTCAGCTGCAGAGTCAAGCTCTTTCTTCATAACAGCTGTTTAAGCATCTTTTTACAGAGATGCAATTGTCTTCTTATATATTTGTGAAACTTTAATCTCTGCAATAGTCTCAGAGCTCTGATGTGTGATACAGATCTTGAATATGTGATAGAGCTGAAATTTAATGATGCTGAATACCTTCAGAGTAATGAGGTTGAAAGTTGTAACATTTTTTCAAGACCTTTCATATCTTTTTGAGATTGCAGATGACTTCTCACTAACTTTCTTTCAGAGATGTCTGACTTTGTAACTCATAACTGTAGTGATAAATGAGAGAGAAGTATTCTTGACTGATATCTGTACAGAGAAAAGCTCTTTCTGCAGAGATGCAGAGATCAGTGACAGATCAACATAGAGATAATTATTACAGATAGAGATGTCTGCAGTCAGTGTGTAAGATATATTAATTATTTTACAATTATCAAGTGATGAGCTTACTAGCTATGATAGTGTGACATTCTCATTGAATTTCACACTTCTGAATATGATGACTTCATCTTTTATAAGATTTTATACTCTATATATTATCTCACTGTAATATTTAATTAGAATTATTTATTCACTGCATTCAGTGAACTTATTGTAATTTTTTCAGAGACCTTCTTTGAGAATGTAAACAGGTAATTCAACCACCTGCAACTCACTGCTGTGTGAGAATAGTCTGACTTCTCATACTTCATAGAGAGTTAGTAGAATCTGATTCTTCAGTTGAATCATGTCTGAAAATAAGAGAGTGCTTATTGAGACTATATTGATGTATTGTATCACTGTAAACACAGTCTCTGCTCAAAGCTTGACTAGTAGATCTTCTTATATCATTATAATATAATCTTTTGAGATAACAGTTTGAATGCACTGTTCTGCAACATTATCTTGATTGAGAGTATAGAGCTCTGTTGACTCTCATTTGACATCAAATTCAGTGAGAACTGCTTATATTCATTGATTACTTATTTCAGCCGCTCTGTCAGAACATGCAAATACAACTTTTATATCTAGATTCTGAAGATATTTGAGATGAAAATCAATAACATCTAATAGCTGATCTTTGTTCTTGAGAAAATAAGCAGTCTTGTGACATGTGATATTATTCACTATAAAAAGTAGATATCTGTAGTCTTGAAGAGATGAAGAAAAATCATTAAGAGTGCTGAAGAATTCACTGTCTTCTATAATATCAAAGTGCAGATGAGTGCTGTGAGTGTTTTCTCTTATTATAGAGGTTCATAAGATCTTCTTCTTAACTTTTATAAGTTTGTAGATCTTATAGAATATCATTTCAAATCCTCTGTTAATTGTAATACTAGAGGTAAGGTGTTTCATCAGTTATTGAATGTCAGTGATGTTCAGATGTTCTAGACAAACATGTTATACAAAGAGTGTATTATTGTAATTTGAAGATGCCTGTATAACTGCAGCTGAAGCAGCTTCATGAGTACTGTGAATAGAATAGATGTGATGATTCATTTTCACAGTGTAGATATGTTAATTATATTCATTAATTATCTTAAAGTCAATGATGTGATCATTCTTATCTTAAAGAAGTTCAAAGTTAAATTCCTCATTAACAAGCTAACTGAAGCTTAAAAGATTGTAGAAGACTGTTGATGAGTAGTAAATATTCTACAGATTCAATTTTATTTCATTTATATAAATACAGGTCTCATTAATACTAGTGAGTGTGATCAGCTCATTATTAATTTCTTCTGCAGAGTCAAGTTCTTCTGTATCATCTGAAGTATGTATATATTTAAAGACACTTCTATCAGATGTTATAGTGTAGAAAGTCACAGTGTTTAAGTATTATAAAGAATCTCTACAGACTATAGCAGTAGATAGAGTCTTTACAGTTAATAAAAAGTTAAAGTTCTTTTCACTTATGAAGAATGTTACATTCTTTTCAGTATAGTATTCAATTACAGAATGATTGATTTTTTAATATTCTAATAATTAGTCTTTTCAGCTCTTAAGAAAGTAATCAGTTTCATCATGTCTGTAACAGATGCAATACTTACACTTTATCACTATATTAAACATATTCTCACAGTAAAGATTGAATGTATTTCTTTCTCTGCTGCAATTAATTCGCTATGATCTGAGCTTGCTTATCTCAGTGAAATCTGCTTTGTTATCATCATTCTTGTTCTTTTTCTTTCTCTTTTTCTTTTTAGCTTCTTTTACTGATATTTTCTTCTTGTTATCATTTGATCTGACAACTGTCTTGCAGCAGATGAGATCATCAATAAGATTATCAAGATTGATCTCAGAAATAGATGTCTTTGAAATTTCTTAATGTAGGTTCTTAAGATAGGTTTGAACAAATATTTATACATGAGTCTTCAGATTATAAATGAACTATTAAGTGAGAAAGTTTTTGAATATTAATCAGCTGTATGTATTAATTTTATTTATTATTACTTATTAGTGCTTTGTATATAGTATAACATTATTTTCATAATCAGTAATTAACATAGTAATAATCTTATTATATAATTTGAATTGAAGATCTACTCAGTGCATTTAATATTTCAATTCAACTGCTTATTATAGTGCAGCTGAGCATCTTATCTTGATAACACTATGATTATTAACTTGATTAAGTTTTGATTGAATAAGTGTCTACAGCTCTGTTTTTATTGAGTTTTATATATACTCTTATAATTGACTTTCTTTGTATTGCTAGATTTTTAAATCATCACTTATAAGCTGAATATCTGAGAAAAGCTCTTTGTCTGTAAGAATGTGAGATATGTTAATTAAAACTGCTTTTAATTCAATTTCTCAATGTCAGATATCATAGTCTTTTAGCCTTGAGAGTTTTGTAGTAATTTTCATTTCAATATGACTTTAATTGTTCTTGAATTCGCAGAACTTATCTGTTTCAGCAGCTGAATTTGTAGTGAGATTGAGATTTATTCTCTGCTTCTATAATCATTGCTCACAGACAATTTTCACTGTGTCTGCTTCAGAGAACTCTGTCTCTTGTAAATGAGCAAAGCATGTCATCATTTCAGCAATCTCATCAGCGGGGCTGTCTTGGTTGAGGCTATCTTAGATGAGTGTAGAGTGTTCTGTTGAGAAAAGATCTTCTCTTCTCTTTGAACTTGTGTCACATTCTGTATTCATTTTGGTTCGAACCTTCTGAGCTGTCTGAGGTGGTGATTGCGGCTCAAGTGGCTCTTGTTCGGGCCCATCCCCGGCAGCAAAATACAAAAAGATACCTCAGCAATAATATCAAGCACATAATCAACGGACACATCTGAAGTGCAACCTCCGCGAAAACCCTGTCTGTCTTTGGTGTATCAAGACATCAACGCCAAGTCCCACTCACGTACCATCTCATCCAACCTGGCCTATCTCCGGCAGAAAGATACAAAAAGATACCTCTGCAACAGTATTCAATACATAACCAGCAGACAATGACACATCAATAACTATAAAATCAGTATATCTCAAGATCTGACTGAGCCTTTGATCCCTGCATAGTGAGATATATTAAATCTAGTTTTAATACCTCAATATTCAATAGATTCTACAAGGGATTGAGAACAATAATACTAGGTTTCTATTGAATTTGAGAATTAACTCTATATTAATATAATCATTGACACAGTCTTTTATTTTAAGATATAAATAATCAGTTCCTCTACATCTCACTGATAATATTTATATTATCATATAGAAACAGACTTATATTCTCTACAATATCAAGACTCTGAAGAGAGAAAGTCTTGATAGAGAGTATATAGTAGTGTATATTTTAGCAGTTTCTATCTTATTCTTCTGCAGTAGTTAATGCAAAAAAAACAGATCTTAGAATTAGTTTTTTACTTCTTCTGAAAAAGTAAGGTATTTTTCTCTGAGTTTTATACAATATTCTTACAAAGAATTAAAAACAGAGTTATTTTCTATCATAATTTTACATTCTTTTAAGTAAGAATTACTTTTTCAGTAGCTGAAAAGCTTTTATTAATACTTAATTCTTTTTTACACTTTTTATTAACTGATTTGAGTTGCATACTTGTTGTGTGAGAAGAATTGAATGATTTAGAATAAAATTGAATAGTTTTAATCAATTTCTCTGAAAAAAATTAACTTATTTTTTATCAGTTTTTCTCTCAAAAACTGTCATATTATCTGATTTATTATCAATTGATATTATACTTTTCCTCACTATATCTCAAGAAAGATATTGTAAAGATTTTATTGATTTATCTTAAAAATCAATTTTAGTTTATTAGATTCTCTTCAAAAATCTAATCTAGTTACTGAACTAGTATGGATAAAATCAGGTGTTTTATACATAAAAGTCTTTTATTCTTCTTTTGAAATAGTCTGATCAACTTTTCAATTGAAAATAGACTGATAAATCTCTCAATTGAAACAGTCTGATCAACTTTTCAATTTAAAATAGATTAATAAATCTCTTAATTGAAAAAGTCTGATCAACTTTTCATTGAGTGAGTAAAATGAGTTCAAAAATACACTCAGTTGATGTGAAAAAAGATGCTTTCTCAGATGCTATTTCTGAGATTGAGATTCTGAAAAGAAGAAAGAAAGAAGAAATAGAGAAATAATAAGTTCTTAAAATACAGAAACTTGAAAAAGTAAGTAAAAGTCTTGAAAAACAGTATCTCAGTGAGATGAATGAAGAAGTTCTGTTAATTCTTTATACTCAGGCTAGACAACTATAGAAGATGATCAAGTTCAAACTTGAAATTTCAAACACAGTTTAAAAAACATTGAAAATTTCTAGTATAATCACAGACTCTTTTTCTTTTTTTTCTTCTTTCTCTACTTCTTCTTCTTCTTCTTTAAATCAGAAGAAAATTTATTCTTAAGCCGCAGAATCTGCTGTCTCTAAATCTGCTATCTCAAAATCTGCTCAAAATTCTGAGAAAACTGAGAAGAATATTACTCATACTTCTATTCATAGAAAAGAGAAGAAAAAATGTAAAAAGAGAAAAACTTTCAAATCTTCAGAAATAGAAGACTTATTCTCAAAGTCTCAAATTAGAAGATCTTGCAGAGAAACAAGCTACACTTAAATCTCATTTTCTGAATTAGAAATGAAATTAATCAGCAGTTCTTTTGTCAGTTAATAACTGATATTAAAGTTCAAAAATCAGATATTGTCACGCCCCCGGCCGCGCCAAGGCCTTGTTGCGGTTTCACACAGCTCATCACTTTCTTGTGAATGATTTCATTCATTCTGCAGGCTGTTTGAACCGGTTTCCAATCACTCTATGACATCATTTAAATATATTATAGAAAGATTCAATTGATGAATATGAGAATCTCACTTCTATACAAGGTCAGCAGATTACTCTTTCATGACAGTGAGACACTGCTAAGGTATCACTCTGGCTATTCTTGCTCATGGAATGAGAGAAGGGTATTCACTCATTGTCTATATAGAATAGCTAGATGCTGACTCCTTATCAAAGAAGTCAGTGATTCATTTTTCTTCTACTGAAATTTATACAAGAGTTGCTGTGTTTCTCATACAATCTTCTTAGTATACTAAGTACTGTATCTGTGATATTCTCATGATAACTCTGTAGTCTATGAACTCACTATTCAAGCAAGATAGTCAAGTTCACTTATACAGCTTCTTAAACAACTATCTCTATATAATGCTGCTAACTAGTCACTACTTCAGGTTCATCTAGACTGGCCGCCGGGACCATGAATTTCATGTTTGATCTCATTTGATCTGGTCTCATACATTTCTTGGCGTGAATCCCGCTGGGACTAGTTATTAAAAAAACATGCAAAGTGACTATATATCAGATCTTAAAATGAAATCATGACTTGAAAAAAATGAGAAAGTGATTTCATTTGATCTCATTTAGTCTCATTCTTGATATAAAGTTACTATTTTTAGACATTTTAAGGTTTTTTTTAGACTATTTTTAATTTTTTAAAAAGTAACACTTTTTGATAATGCTTAAATGAGATTTAAAGTCATTTAAAGCAATAAAAATAATTTAAATTGAGAAGTGAAAATCATGATCTCATTTGAAAAATGTGACAAGAGTAGACAGTAAGTCTCACTGAGATAGTATAAGACTACTATCTAATGTTAAAACCATGTAATGAGATCAGTTGAATTGATAATGAGACTATTGAAAATTCTGGTCCTGGTCTCAGACACGGTCACACGGTCAGTCTATTATTATTATTATTATTCTTCAATTATAGATGTATGCAGTCAGAGACTATGACATCTACCTGAGAACTTTTAGTTCTCAGGGTTTTTCCTATATCTGTAAAGTTAACTATTATACATTCGTCAATTTCAGATATGCAAAATCAGAAAATTTCAGCTCAGAATACAAAAACTGTTTACAAATTGCAGTGTTTTAACATCTTCTAATACTTTGAAACCATTTGACAATATCATGACAAAGGAAAAGAGAACACAGTCTTAAAGATAGACACATTAAATAGATAGACAGAAAGAAATTAAAAGGAAAAGATAAAGTAAAGAAAGACTGTAACAAACCAAATTATTAAAAGATAGTATATAGCTGTTTTAACAGACTATATCTGGTTGATTTCCTCCTCTTCATATTCAGATAATTCTGAATTTAGCCATTTTCTTGTAGCTGCTTGAGTTTCTGATAGAAAGTCTATTAAGTATTTAATTCCTGTCTCAGTTGAGAATAAGAATCTCATATTTAATTGATTTAGATTATACTTCTCTTTCAATCTGACTCTGAGACTATTGTATAATACACAGTGCATTACAATATGCTCAGAATTCTCATTTGTATTGCAGAATGAGCATTCTATTAAGTCAAATCTATCATCAAATCTTTGTATATAAGATTTGAAATAGCCATGTCCTAGTTTCAGCTGTATTATAGATGAGAATATTTTCTTTTTACATTTAATTGAACAAGATTTCCACTTGGGTTTTGTTTCAAATCTTGAATAATGTATACTCTTCTTTTATTTCTGTCAGCTTTCATTTCACTTATCTAAACAGATTCTTTTATTTTTCTCTTTATAAGAGACCAGGAGATAATTTTTTGAATAGATCTGCTTAATTCTGCACTCTTTTTTTCAGCTGAATCAGTCAATTCATTGTCATGAATATTCATATGAGCAGGAATTCAGTGTAGATGAATTATCAGCTTTGATATTCTTCTCTTTTGAATTTTCAAAACAGAGTTTAAGATCAGTTCAAGATTCATTTAACTATTATGAATCTGACTATTTCTAAGTCTTTTTAAAGCAGCTTGACTATCAGAGAATATTCATATCTCTTTCAAACAATTTCCTCTTTTATAAGATTTTATTTCAATGAGTTTGAAAGCTTTCACTATTGCAAATAGTTCAGCATCAAAGACTTCACATTCACAGCCTAGATTTCAGAAATCTGAGATAAAATTGATATTATCTTCAGTATAAGCAATGTCTGTGCCTAATCTATTCAAGTTCTCATTTTTTGAGTCATCTGAATAAATCAGAATAGAGTCTTTTATATTGATTATAGACATTCTCTTCAAATACTGTTCATATTCTTTCTCTTTTGATAGTTCACTTATTTATAAGTTTATAAGAGATTCAAGCTTTTCTCTTCAGAGAGATAACTTCTCATGATCAACTTTTTCAACATTTAAAGAAGAAAATTGATTTTTAATCAGAGAGCATAGTCTATACAGTTGAGAAGACATTTTCTTTGAAGAATTATTTTCATTTCAATCAAGAAATCTATTTCAATCCAGTTCATTTCCAGAGTTAATTAATGAAAATAAAGAAGAGACTCTTTCTCTGATTATATGATTTGAGCTCATCTTTACAACTCTCAGAGCATAGTTCATACAGGCCTTTTCAAATCTAATAGCAGGAGGAGGAATTGAAGCTTCAATTTCCATTACTTTAATAGGAGATGATTTGAATGCTTTCAGAATTCTTCTCAAGGCTCTGTTTTGCAGACTTTGAAAGAGTTCAGTAAAATTCCCTTGATTATTTCATCAAACTTGAACTTCATAATCAGCTACTGATGTAATACAGGCTATATATAACTGTCTCATAGTCTGAAAGAATAGACCTCTCTCTGTATTTAATAGTCTGATTATGTTATTCAATAGTCTTTCTGCCTTGACAGTTCTTTGTTATATGTGATATTTAAAATTCAACTTGGAGTTTAATCATACTTCTAATTATTTGACATTTACACTGGGTTTAATCTCTCTATTTAAAAGAGTTAGAGATAGTTCTTTCTCATTGAATCTAGAAAAGAAATGAATTAACTCAGTTTTATTCATATCAAATTGAATTTAATTGATATCTGCTCTAACAAAGATTTTCTTTACAGCTTCTTCAATTACTTTCAAATTCTCTTTGATAGTTTTTAAGCTGTAGACTAGATCAATATCATCCATATAACTCAGAGATTGCACTATTCTCATATTTCTATTTTTGAATAGATATGCAGTGTATATTGTAAATAAAATGAGTAAGATTGAAGATCTCTGTGATACTCTTATTTTTATCTCAGTCTTATCTTATTTCATTTCATCAAAGAAGAGTTGTATAATTCTTTTAAACATAAAACAGTTAACTCATTTTATTAGAGAAAGTGACAGTTTTAATATCTTCAATGTCTGAATTAACTTTGACTTTGAAACATAATCAAATGCTTCTTTTATATCAATAAAAACTGCAGTTGAGACCAGACTCTTATACTTTGCTATTTGAATATCATGAATAACTGAGAGAACAGTGTTAATTGCAGAACACTGTTTTCTATCTCTCATTTGTTCACTGAATAAAAGAGAATCACTTATAGAGCTTATAAAAGATAGTTAAGTAGCTATTATCTTTTCTAAACCTTTTCTAGACAGTTCAATAGAGATATTACTCTATATGACTTAGAAATTGAAGTTTTTTCTATTAAGGTTTGCAAGAATCACTCCAGGGCTTCTCTTCAGCATTCAGAATGATATTC
>NW_003101682.1:5890880-5891913 GCF_000003855.2 Blastomyces gilchristii SLH14081
TCTGAAACTCATATTCTAAGACTGAAAGTTTTGCTAAACTTCTTGTTTTAGTATAGTTAAAAGCTTTAAAAACTTCCTTTTCTTGTGCTTCTTTAAGAAATTTATTACAGCAGTCTGTTTTAGCTCTTTTAATATCTGAAAAATATTCATTTCTGACAGCTTTAAACTCTTCATCAGATATTATATCATTCTTTCAATCTCTTCTAGCAGTAGCTAATTCTTTTCTTTTAGATGAGATATTCTCATTTCATCAAGATTTTAAATACTCAGAAGATTTTCTCTTTGAAATATTATCTCTAATACTTGTTAGAATAATAGATATAATAAGCTTCACTCTATTCTTAAGCATTTCATTTGAGATATCTTGACCAGAATTTCAATATAGCTCATTCTGTCTTTCAGATTTTAACAGTTTTATACTTTCTTCAACTGCTTTTCAATCAGCTTTTTCAAAGTTATACTGATTAGAGAGAAGAGGATTTTCACTCATTTATTTTTCACTCAGTTTAATATCAAATTGAATAATCTTATGATCTGATTCTGATGTCTTATTTGAATTAATAAATCAGTTTACAAGTCTTCTTTTCATTAGATTTTGTGATATGAAGATTAGATCTATAATAGACTTCTGTTTCATATCTTTTCTAAAGAATGTTTATTGATCAGACTTATTAACCAAATCTATTAAATGCTCAAAGATTCATTCAATCAGATTATCAGCTCTCACTACTCTCTTGTATTCTGAATTTCATCAGAGATGATATGCATTGAAATCTTCTGCAATTATAGAGTTTCTTGATGAAGTTATGTTCAGAAATCCTCTATCAATTGTTCAGATATTGTTATTTTTCTTCAATGACTTTTCATTATAGATATTTATGAGCTGTATAGTATCAAACTCATTTTCTTTATCTATAATATCATTCACCAGAATATCAGGGTCAGACATGATATCAAATCTTAGATTAAATTGATATCTTAATCTCTTTCTTTCATAGATCACTACTCTTGACTTTATCTCAGACTTTTGAGA
>NW_003101682.1:5892528-5894660 GCF_000003855.2 Blastomyces gilchristii SLH14081
TTTTGAGCATGTTTTTATATTTATACTCACTAGTTTTTATGATCTTCTGACACAGAATGCATATTTTTGAGTCTCTAAATATGAGATTACAAAGTGTTCATATCTTTGACAGTTTGAACACTGTGTTTGAGCTTTGAGATTCATTCTTGAGTCTTTGTATTCATGAACTCTCATTTTCAAATCTGCTACTCTCACTTCAGAGATCTTTGACTGTTCAAGTGTTTTTATATATACTAGAACAGAAACATTTCTTCTGCTTTGTCTGAACTCAATTAAATTTAATTATACAGGCTTCTTTTTCAGTTGAATAGAGTTGTATTCTTTCAATTCATTTTTGAGAAGTAGTATTTCTTCTTCACAGTCAAAAATTTCAACTGAAATATTATGAAGAATGAATTTATCTCACTTTTCATCTCTCTCAGCTAGAATTATTGTGTTTAACAAAGATTCTACTGCTGACTTTCAGAGATTCTCATTCTGAATAAGGAATTCAGCACTGAATTCAGGCATTGTAGTCAGAATAATGAAGTTTTCAAAGAATGATGACTCAATTGAAGCTATAACTGATTTTTAAACTTTAATATCAGTCATCAACTGAGAAAAGAACTGCTGATTAATTTCATTTCTGATTCTGAAAATGAGATTTGAGTTTAGCTTGTTTCTTTGCAGAATGTTCTGATTTAAGACTTTGAGAATAAGTCTTCTATTTCTGAAGATTTGAAAGTTTTTCTCTTTTTATATTTTCTTTTTCACTTTTCTATGAATAGAGATATGAACAGTATTCTTCTCAGTTTTCTCAGGATTTTGAGCAGGTTTTGAGATAGCAGGTTTAAAGACAGCAGATTCAGCTGCTTGAGTATATGTTTTCTTCTGATTCAAAGAAGAGAAAGAAGTAGAAAAAAAAGAAGAAGAGTAAGATGAAGAGTCAGTGATTATACAAGAAATTTTCAATGTTTTTTGAACTGTGTTTGAGATTCCAAGTTTGAACTTGATCATCTTCTGTAGTTGTCTAGCCTGAGCATGAAGAATTAACAGAACTTCTTCATTCATCTCACTCAGACACTGCTTTTCAAGAATCTTGCTTGCTTTTTCAAGTTTCTGTATTTCAAGAACTTGTTATTTCTCTATTTCTTCTTTCTTTCTTCTCTTCAGAATTTCAATCTCAGGAATAGCATTTGAGAAAGCATCTTTTATCACATCAACTGAGTGTATTTTTGAACTTATTGTTCTCACTCAATGAAAAGTTGATCAGACTGTTTCAATTAAGATATTTCTAAGTCTGTTTTCAATTGAAAAGTTGATCAGACTGTTTCAAAAGAAGAATAAAAGACTTTTATGTATAAAACACCTGATTTTTTTCACACTAGTTCAGTAACTAGATTAGATTTTTGAAGAGAATCTAATAAACTAAAATTGATTTTTGAGATAAATCAATAAAATCTTTACAATCTCTTTCTTGAAATACAGTGAGAAAGAGTATGATATCAATTGATAATGAATCATCTCTTTCTTGAAATACAGTGAGAAAGAGTATGATATCAATTGATAATGAATCAGATAATATGACAGTTTTTGAGAGAAAAACTGATAAAAAATAAATCAATTTTTTACAGAGAAATTGATTAAAACTATTCAATTTTATTCTAAATCATTCAATTCTTCTCACACAATAAGTGTGCAACTCAAATCAGTTAATAAAGAGTGTAAAAAAGAATTAAGTATTAATGAAAGCTCTTCAGTCACTGAAAAAGTAATTCTTACTTAAAAGAATATGAAATTATGATAGAAAACAGCTCTGTTTTTTATTCTTTGTAAGAATATTGTATAAAACTCAGAGAAAAACACCTTACTTTTTTAAGAGAAGTAAAAAACTATTTCTAAGATCTTTTTTTTGCATTAACTGCTGCAGAAGAATGAGATAGAAACTGCTAAGATATGCACTACTGTATATTCTCTATCAAGACTTTCTCTCTTCAGAGTCTTGATATTATAGAGAATATAAGTCTGTTTCTATATAATAATATAAATATTATCAGCAGAATGTAGAGAAACTGGTTATTTATATCTCAAAATAGAAGACTTTGTCAATGATTATATCAATATAGAGTTAATTCTCAAATTCAATAGAAACC
>NW_003101682.1:5894760-5897506 GCF_000003855.2 Blastomyces gilchristii SLH14081
ATATTGATTTAATATCTGTTGGCGTGGAGGGATCTAAGGTTCAGTCAGACCTTGAGATATACTGATTTTATAGTTGTTGATGTGCTGTTGACTCATTGTTTGCTGGTTATGTATTGAATGCTGTTGCTGAGGTATCTTTTTGTATTGTTCTGCCGGGGATGGGCCAGATTGAGAGGGATAGTACAAGGGTGAGACTTGGTGTTGAAGTCTAGATACACTGATGACAGACTGTGGAGGTTGCACTTCAGAAGAGTCTATTGATTATGTGCTTGATATTATTGCTGAGGTATCTTTTTGTATTTTTCTGCCGGGGATGGGCCAGATTGGGAAGGGCGGTACGAGGGTGAGACTTGGTGTTGGTGTTTTGGAACATCAAAGATGGACAGGGTTTTCGCGGAGGTCGCTCCTCGGATATCTCCACAACTACAGATTGGGGATCTTCCAAAATCGAGAAGATTGGTGCATATGGCTAGGTCTCTTCACCTTACAATTTGTATGACACTTTGGCCCGGGGTTGTGGTGTGGTAGGGGAGAACAGGGGATAATCCCACACAGGAGTTTCAAACAACGTCCGGTTCACGTTTGGCTGGATAACTCCACCACCACACAGGGTATGCGGTCGGCGATGGGGTCAGAATGCTCGTATGATCGAGGACTTTTCGATGGATCTATCGGCGGGTTCTTATTCGAAAAATCGAGCGAGTTCGTGAAGCATTGCTATTTTCAGTGATATAAAGAACTTGAAATATGTGTGTTTTGACACGGTCAGTCTAGTTTCATCACATTATAATTCAAATCACTTGATCTGATCACAAGTTTGAATCAGTTAAGCTCTATTAACAGACTGATATAATCTCACACATCTGTGCTGGTACTGATCTGATCTCACTCTCTGAGAGAAACTTCACATCATTTTCTAGAGTGTGTACATCTCTACTCTGATAGAAATCCGAGATTTCTGAACTCACTGCATATTTTGACATAAGCTCTTCAATCACTCTGTAATCACCGCAGCCTCTACACACCTATATCTATCATAAAGATAGAGAGATTAAGGTCAGAGATTCTCTGAATTATAAGAGAAATACATTGTCTAAATTTCACAGCTTTATCTGTATTCTTGAATGAAAATTCTGTCTTAACCTGAGCCAGTTTAATACTCATGAGATATGAGTAATATACACTGTCAACCTTCTTGAAGATATCTCTGTGACTACTTGAGTTATCAAGAATTATTATTATTATTATTCTTCAATTATAGATGTATACAGTCAGAGACTATGACATCTACCTGAGAACCTTTAGTTCTCAGAGTTTTTCCTATATCTATAGAGTCAACTATTATACACTTATCAATTTCAGATATGCAAAATCAGAAAATTCCAGCCCAGAATACAAAAACTGTTTATAAATTGCAGTATTTCAACACCTATTAATACTTTGAAATCATTGGAAAAATCATGACAAAGGAAAAGAAAATATAGTCTTAAAGATAGACACATTAAATAGATAGATAGAAAAGAACAGAAAGAAACAAGTACAGTAAAGAAAGACTATAACAAAATAAAATTATTAAAAGATAGTATATAGCTGTTTTAACAGACTATATCTAATTAATTTTCACCTCTTCATATTCAGATACTTCTGAGTTGAGCCATTTTCTTATAGCTGCTTGAGTTTCTGATAGAAAGTCTATTAAGTATTTAAGTCCTGTCTCAGTTGAGAATAAGAACCTCATATTTAATTGATTTAAATCATACTTCTTCTTTAATCTGACTCTGAGACTATTGTATAATGCACAATGCATTATAATATGCTCAGGATTCTCATTTGTATTGCAGAATGAGCACTCTGTTGAATCAAATCTATCATCAAATCTTTGTATATAGGATTTGAAATAACCATGTCCTAGTTTTAGCTGAATTATAAATGAGAATATTTTCTTTTTGCATTTAATTAAACAAGATTTTCACTTTGATTTTGTCTCAAATCTTGAATAATGTATGCTCTTCTTTTGTTTCTGCCAGCTTTCATTTCACTTATTTAAACAAGATTCTTTTATCTTTCTCTTTATGAAAGATCAGAACACTGTTTTTTGAATAGATCTGCTTAATTCTGAACTCTTTTTTACAGCTGAATCAGCCAATTCATTGTCATGAATATTCATATAAGCAGGAACTCAATGTAGATGAATTATCAGTTTAGATATTCTTCTCTTTTGAATTTTCAAAACAGAGTTTAAAATCAGATCAAGATTCATTTGATTATTATGAATCTGACTATTTCTAAGTCTTTTTAAAGCAGCTTGACTATCAGAGAATATTCATGTCTCTTTCAAACTATTTCCTCTTTTATGAGATTTTATTTCAATGAGTTTGAAAGCTTTCACTATTACAAATAGTTCAGCATCAAAGACTTCAGATTCACAGTCTAAATTTCAGAAATCTGAGATAAAATTGATATTATCTTCAGTATAAGCAATGTCTGCATCTAATCTATTCAAATTCTCATTTTTTGAGTCATCTGAGTAAATCAGAATAGAGTCTTTTATATTGATTGTAGAGATCTTCTTCAAATACTGTTCATATTCTCTCTCTTTAGATAGTTCACTTATTTATAAGTCTATGAGAGATTTCAGCTTTTCTCTTCAGAGAGATATCTTCTCATGATCAATTTTCTCAACATTTAATGAAGAAAATTAATTCTTAATAAGTGAACATAGTCTATACAGTTGAGAGGGCATTTT
>NW_003101682.1:5897606-5911062 GCF_000003855.2 Blastomyces gilchristii SLH14081
TGAGTTAACTGATGAAAATAAAGAAGAGACTCTTTCTCTGATTATATGATTTAAGCTCATCTTTATAACTCTCAGAGCATAGTTTATACAGGCCTTTTCAAATTGAATAGTAGAAGATGGAATTGAGGCTTCAATTTTCATTGCTTTAATAGAAGATGATTTGAATACTCTCAGAATTCTTCTCAAAGCTCTGTTTTATAGACTTTGAAACAGTTTAGTGAAGTTATCTTGATTGTTTCATCAAACTTGAACTTCATAATCAGCTACTGAGATAATACAGGCTATGTATAACTGTCTCATAGCCTGAAAAGATAGACCTCTCTCAGTATTTGATAGTCTGATTATACTATTCAGTAGTCTCTCTGCCTTGATGATTCTTTGTTGAATATGATATTTAAAATTCAACTTGGAGTTTAACCATACTTCTAGTCATTTGACATTCAAACTGGGTTTAATCTCTTTATTCAGAAGAGTTAGACTTAGTTCTTTCTCATTAAATCTGAGAAAAAAGTGAATTAACTCAGTTTTATTCATATCAAATTGAATTAGATTGATATCTGCTCTAATAAAGATTTTCTTTACTGCTTTCTCAATCACTTCTAAATTCTCTTTGATTTTCTTTGAACTGTAGAGAAGATCAATATCATCTACATAACTTGAAGATCTCACTATTTTCATCTCTCTATTCTTGAATAAATATGCAGTGTATATTACAAATAAAACAGATGAGATTGAAGATTCTTGTGATACTTCTATTTTTATCTCAGTTTTATCTAGTTTTCTTCCATCAAAGAATAGTTATATAATTCTTTTAGACATGAAACAATCAACTCATTTTATTAGAGAAAGTGACAGTTTTAACATCTTCAAAGTTTGAATCATCTTAGACTTTGAAACATGATTAAATGCATCTTTTATATCAATAAAAACTGCAGTTGAGACCAGGCCTTCATGCTTTACTACTTGAACATTATGAAGAACTGAGAGAACAGTATCAATTGCAGAACATTGTTTTCTATCTCTCATTTATTCATTAAATAGAAGACAATCACTAATAGAGCTTATAAAAGATAATCTAGTAGCTATTATCTTTTCTAGAACTTCTCTCAAACAGTTCAACAGAGATATTACTCTATATAACTTAGAAACTGAAGCTTTTCTATTAGGTTTTGCAAGGATTACTTCAGTAGCTTCTCTCCAGCATTCAGAATGATAACCATTTCTTAAGAGATTGAAAAAGAGCTCAAAATATTCATTCTTCAAGTAGAAATATGTGTTTTGAATAATTAAATGATTAATTGAATCAGGTCATGCAGCAGTTTTAATTGAACTTGAGAATATTACTGACTCTAGTTCATCACCTGTAAGCTCAGGTCATTCCCAGTTATTTTCATCAATATATTCATGAAATGACATATTCTTCTCTTCTAAATATGATGAGTTTTGAAAGAGAATTCTTATAAAAGCTTGATATTTTTTCTCAAAAGAGTTTACTGTATACATGTGATTCAAAGGTTGCTTAAGCCAGCGTACGATTACAGGCGTACGCCGGCTTCTTATATATTGAATCTCGTACGCTAAATTAATTAGTGGCCGCTATGGCCCCCTTTACATTCGTACGCTAGTAGTTCGGAAGCGGCCGCGTTATTATCCGACGGTTGTACATTCTTCCGAACCACATCCTCCCCCACCAGATTCGGTCATGCCCACGTGACCATGTCATACGCCCTAGCTTCATGCGGATTAGCTCGCCACTAGCGTTTCATGATCATGTGACCTATCCCTGATTCGGCTAGCATCCCGTGTACACCCTCACAAAGAAACTTCCACTATATTACACCACTCATCCACTAACTTTTCCCATCCTCCAACCATCATCTCCATCATCGTCATCATCGAACGCCACCACCATCCCAGATTCCTACCCCTCCTCCTGTTCAACTCTTTCTATCTGTCCACCTATCACATCATACGCGTTCCTGGCAATGGCCCCCCATTCCCACAACAAGCGTCATCGTAGTGCCCATACCGGGCAGTTCGTTAGCAGTAAGTGTAATGCATTGTGGAACATGGTCAGGACTTGTTTATCTTCTAACGATCGCCAGAACATATTACCATGGATGACACACCTTCTCCACCTCCTCATACGCCCCCGACCGTTTCCTTCAGCGGGTTTCTGATTGTGTTTTCTGGCACGATTTTGCGTGGACGCAGATGCTGATATGTTTGTTTTTATTTGTGTAGAATCTTCACACGTTGACAGATCCGCGTCCGCTGATGATAGTGAACCCGATGTTGAATCATTGGTCGAGAACTTGGAGGACGCGATAATGGAGGAATTGCCTGTGTCATGTGTGGCCGGGTCTCCCGCGTCCCCCCTTGCCCCTTCTGCCGCTCCTTCCTCTGCTGCTCCCCCCTCTGTCCCTTCCTCTGCCGCTCCCCAATCTCCTACACTTGCCCCTGTGTCTGGTTCTCCCGCTCCCGCTACCCCTGTTCTCACGACCCCTGATTTTGCCGCCTCTGCTTTCATTACCAGCTCTCCCCATTTCAAGGAGATGTTGTGTAGGCTTAATGAACCATGTTTCCCAGCATGTACACTCCCGCCCTTCTTACCGACTCCCAGAATGATTTATTGCACAAAGACTGTGTATGACATGACTATCTGAAGCTTGGTCACAGACACCAATTATTATGTTTGTTTTAAATATTCATGGTGAGACAATTGTTCATTCATATCAGAGAATCACCTCTCTTCTCAACAGTATCTAGATTGTAAGTCTTTTCATTTTTCATCTTTTCTTTCTGATGCTGATTTTCCTGTTCTTAGGAAAAATCATTATAAGTTTTGCTGTGTATGAAGTTGTGACATTCATAGATATCAAGAAGCTTTTTACAACTGTAAAGTTCAACATCACAGAGATATCTGCTCTGACAAATTTCTTCAGAATGATAGATCTGTATCAGTCTATTCTCTGATATCTATCATTCAACTTTGTGATGCAGGCAAAAGATATCTGTGTTTTCAGAAACAGGAACACAGATGTTGTACTCTTTTACATCTGTAGATGTGAGACTTATACACCTTGTCTGAGATATTATCATGAGAATGAGCTGTTTGCATGCTGTGTTCTGCTTTCTGCATTTCTCTGTGTTTCTCTCTCTCTTTCTGAGAAGCTCTGTGTGTGTTGTAATTACATATACAATTCTAAGATCAGCAGATGTTTATTTGATAATTGTTATCTCTGCTTTTGCAGTTTTATATGCTAATAATAGTTCTTAGTTACTTCAGTATCAGAGATCATTTTAATCAAAGATAATAATATCACTGAGACTACTCTCTCTCACTCTTAAGCTTCTCTTATCACTTTCTCTCTCTTCTCTGCAGAGAAGGTTGTGTGTATACTGAGTTATAAGTATTCAGTCTCAGATAACTTCTGCTGTTATTTATTCAGTTCTGTATCTTCTTCTTCTTCTATTTCTTTCATCTCTGCTCTTTCTGCTCTGGCTTCTGATTCTGCAGATTCTGCACTCTTCTTCAATTTCTCTACACATATACATGTGCATTTCTATATTGGCATTTCAGTCAATCTTGTGATAAATGATATTAATGTTGTACATAGAGTAGTAGAGAAATTGAAGATATATACAGCATTATTATAAGAGTAGCTTGCAGCTCTCAAATTCCTTACAGATCTCAAGTTTTAAGATTTTCTTTATTTTTAACATTTTTCAGATGACATGACATTGAAAATAGATTAAACATGTGATATATGAAAATGAATAAGATGTGTATAATAATATTTATCTTTTACAGTTAACTCTTATAATTGATGATTAATTCATTATCTCTTTTCTTTTCTTATACTTTTTCTTTATCTGCTAGTCATTACTCTTATACAATCTCTATATAATACAGTGTTTAATGACTAGATTCAGCAGTTTTCATCTTTTATAATTCTGTCTTATATATTATACTATCTCTCTTTGCCTGCTCAGATTACTACAGTGAACAGCTCATTGAAACTAATCTTACTCAATCTCTGAGTGTCTTCAGAGGTTAAGATGACTTAATCTCATATATTTATAAATATTTCAGATAGTTTATCCTCTATAGTCTCTGTAATTGAACTGATATAAATAGTTGAATTTAACTCTGAATTTCTTTTTCTTCTATAATCTGACTTATATACAAGTCTGCTGCTTTGAGACTACTTTTTATCATATTATATCTACTATCTGCAGTGTGTTATTATATAACTGACTACAGTTTCATCACTTATTAAAGTATAATATTTATCTGATTTCTTCATTTCTT
Source organism: Blastomyces gilchristii SLH14081 (assembly GCF_000003855.2). Taxonomy (NCBI): domain Eukaryota; kingdom Fungi; phylum Ascomycota; class Eurotiomycetes; order Onygenales; family Ajellomycetaceae; genus Blastomyces; species Blastomyces gilchristii. The sequence continues at coordinate 5,901,922 of NW_003101682.1, forward strand.
CTCATTCTTTTCTTATAATTGTGAAAAGATCAGAATAAGTGAGATTATCTGATTTATAAGTGTCTATGATTTCTCTTACTTTATAAGACTTTTTAATTATAAGCTTCTTCTTTTTCAACACTGATGATAGTGCTGTGAATGATTATAATTCACTCAGATCTTATATCTTTACTTTCATAAGTTATAAATCATTGATTAAGTTGTATAAGATCTGTTTCTCTGATTCTTTCAATACATACATTCTCAGAGAATGTGATTTGAGTATTTTATATGACTTAAATCATCTAGATTGAAACTTCTCAGAACTCTTATTATATATAAGAACTTATATTCTCATCTTGAGACTTGATTTCTTAACTAGTGAGTCTTGTATTCTTTTTGATTGAATTGCTCAGTTCAGAAGTAACTCATTAGCTTTTGCACATGCATGGCTGATCTCTTTCAATCTTGGTTCTGCATCTGTGACTGCTGCATTCACAACTGCTACTACTGCATCTGTAACTGCTGTTCCTACTGCATCTGCAACTGTTGCATCCGCAACTGCTGTTTCCTTTCTCATCTTTTCCGAAGCATTCTCCGGGATGCGCGGATGCAATTCATACAACAGGTAGAATGATGAATGCTTAGAGACTGCATGCTGTTGAATTCATGTAGTCAATAGCACCTGCCTGAGATATTCATCTCATAGTCTCATAGACTTACTCACTAGATATTTCATCAGCATGTTGCTCAAGATTTCATTCAAGTATTTCATCTTTCTGTTCATCTGCAGATGATATAGTGTTGTTCTACAATGTCTTGTCTGTAACTGACTCATGAAATGCCTCATCACTTCTTTCACAAGGTTTGCACTGTTATCAGTTAGAATCTCACGCGGCATTTCATAGTTGACATAGATCTCATTATATAGAAACTTCACTACTATCTTCTCTGTTATCTCTGAAACTGCTTTTGCAACTGATCAGTCAGTAGTGTAATCAATAGCAGTGATTATTCATCAATTTTCATTTGACATTCACAGCAATATATCTATAAGATTCACTTCTCATTATTTGAATAATTATATTATACACTTTATCTGATATTATACTTTCTCATATTCTAACTCTTTCTTAGATTCTTTCAGAATCTGATAATTCAAGCACTTGTGAGTGTACATCTGAATGTTCTCAGTCATACTTGACTAGTATACTCTTGATTTGAGTACACTCATGAGTTCAGAGCTTTCTAAGTGACTGAATTCCTTGTGCATATGAGTCATTAAGTCATGTTGAAATGAAGATTCTAGATAGAAAGCTTCTATGTATTCTAGATCACAGTAAAACATAATATCATTTTTCAATTTTCTCAGCTTGAAGTTCAGAAGTATCTCTTCTACTACTTTCACAAGATACTTGTTATTCAATATCTTGTCATTCTTCAAGTGAGAGATTATGACATTCACTCATTCTGATTCCTTGCATTCTCTCAGTATATTTAATACAAACATTTCTTATACCTGATTTGTAGAACTCTCACTTATGAAATCAGATCTGTGACTGATTGTGTTAGATATTATGATATCTGATTCTTTTCAGTATTTGATATGAAGATTGTATACTTAAAACTCTGAGATTCAACATGCTAAGTATTTGAAAGGTTTTATTATTAATTATAGATAGATAAGACTTTTATAATCTGTGATTACTGTTGTTATATGTCTGTTATTAATATATCTATTTTATAACATCAGCATGTGCTTAATCACTAGTAATTTCTTTTCATACACTGAGTAGTTGAGCTCAGTATCTGATAGTTTTCTATTATTATATATCACTGAGTACAGCTTGCTGTTCTTGTTTATCTGTAGAAGAGTGTCTTCAATAGCTCATTCAGATGCATCTGTCTCAATGTAGAAAGATTTATTATAATCTGATTGAATAAGCACTGAGAATATTATTACACATTTTCTCAGTGTGAGAAAAGTCTCTTCACACACAGTATTTCAGATAATTGAATAAAACTTCTTCTTTCACAGATTTGTATTCATTTCTCTTAAGAGATCTGAGAGTGATGCAGATATTTGTATGAAATTCTTGATAAATCTGCAGTAATATGAGATCAACTTAAGAAACTGTTATATATAATATACATTTCTTAGCTGCAGTTAATTTACTATAACATTCAATTTCTTCAGAATGAGATGTATATAGTTATCACTCACTACATATTCTATGAACTTCAACTCTTTCATTTCAAACACATACTTAATTGATTTAGTATAGAGCTTATACTCTGTCAGAGTTGTAAGTACTTTATCAAGATACTTCAGATATTTATTATATGAGTTTGAAAAGACTAGAATGTTATTGAGATATATGAGATATGAGGTTTTATTCTGTTTATAAAGAATTGTATTCATCATTGTTTGAAAGATGATAAGCATATTTATCAGACTGAATAATATTATCAGAAATTCAAACTTTTCTCATTGTATATTAAATATAGTTCACAGAACTGACAGTTTATCTACACAGATCTGTCAGTATTCTGAGAGAAGATTGATCTTTAATAGATATCAGGCATTTTCAACTGTATTCAACTGTTGTTGAATATATAACAGTGAATATTCATTCTTAATTATAAGCTTATTAAGTGTGTGATAATTAATATATATTCATCACTTCTCATCTATCTTTTTCATGAATAGAACTGGAAAGCCTCACATACTTAATAAGAGTTATATGAGATTATATTCTAGAAGGTCAGTGATCTGATATTTCTGTTTTTTAAGATGCATTTGTGACAGAGAGTATACATTCTGATTGACTGATTTTGCATTCTCTGTATCAATCTCATGTATGAATTCTTGTTTCAGCAGTAATTTCAGTGAAAGATCTGTTTAAAAGACCTTCTCATACTTCTTCAGAAGCTTCTTCATACACTTATAATCTCATATATTTTTTATCTTGGTTTTCTTCACTTCTGAGTTCTGTATAACATACAGAATGCTTTCAGATAAGGTCTTGTAAATTATTCTCTTTGCTTATTAATATATAAGCAGATTTAATTCTTCTATATCAGAGATGTGAAATGTTCTTCTCATATCAGTTAATAGAATTGTATGAACCATTTTCTTTCTATCAGTCAACTGCATATAATATGTACATCATTGAATCTGCAGATTGAACCTTTGAAATTAATTAAGTTTAAGAATAAGGTTGTATTTCATGTTCTGCAGCTCTCATGCTTAAATATAGTAAGATCATTCTCTGAAGTACAAGAAAACTCTTACTTTTATAAGTGATATCAAATATCAGTTATTAGATAATCTTATATATCAGAGATTCTTCACTCAGCAGACTTCTTTCAATCTTTAAATTATATGATTATTAATATATTGTGTAGAAGCTTCTGTGTCTGCTAATACTTTTACAGTCATCTCTTGATTCTTACTCAAGTGCTCTCTATATATTAACATTTCAGATCTCAAGACATTGAGATGAGTGTTCACTTCATCATTCTCACTCATACTTCATTCAGAAGTCTGCTTCTTCTTTGTATTTGCAGAATTCAGAGAATCATCTAACACAGACATCTCTTTCACTTTAAAGACTTTTCATAGAAAATCAGTGAGTGTCTTCAAGCTCACTGATTCTGCTAGTTTTTTAACTCTCTTGCTTCTCTTGACTGTACACACTGAGTGTAATCTTTTATATCATGATTTTAGCATTCACAGTTGAAGCAAGCTTGATGCTCATAATACTAAGATTTTCACTCAGAGAATCTCTTTTTCAGAGAATTCAGTGCTTTAGTAATAATATTCAGATCTAGATTCATCATATCTGAGTGTGTAACTTGTATTATAGAAGTCTGATTATCTGTTCTTTACTAAAATATACTTAATTACAGTATTTTCTATTATAATTAACTCACTTATTTCTATATAATGAGAATATTGTATGCTTTCTTCACTGTGTCTGATTATAAGGTTAAGCATTTTCATTTCACTCTTAACTCAGATGTAAGATTATAAATGAAGATCTGTAAATAGAAAGATGTTGAAAGCTCTTCATTCAATGTGAGATAGTGTAAGCTGAAGTGTGTAAAGTATAATATAAGATTACTTACTTGTCTACACTCAGTGAAGTGTTTGTAATACTTATCTTATATATTCACTTTCTCAAAGTTATATAAGATTCATTTGAAAAACTTATTTCATATTTGTAAGAATGAATATTACTCTGAGTCTGTAAGATTCATCTTTTTATCAGTTCTTCACAATGACTTTGCTTTTTTATATAGAAATGCAGCAGATCTTAAGACTTGTTGAAATTTTATTAACTATCTGTCTGTGAGTTCATATTTAATCTGATAATATAATCACATCTGACTTAGTCAGCTGATTGCAGCATCATTTTTTCAGTTACTATTAAAGCTTAATAGCTTCAGCAGATCTTTCAGCTTAATGTATCTCATGCTCAGATTCTCATTCTGTGCAGTGATTTCTGATAATGTGTACACTTCTGAAGAGATTATGAATAATTATGATAAGATCTTCAGATTCAGTGTAGTTATCTATCTGTGTAAACATTTGATTTCTCACTGCAGATCTAAGATCTGGTTTTCTCTATTCTTATTGATGATGATGATTGCATCAGTGAAGCTCTTCATAGTGAATGCTTGATCTGCAGTGAATGTCAATTATTGTTTGACTTCTGCCTCAGTCTGTCACTGTGTATGCAAGGCCTTAATCTTGTTTAGAATCCTCATATATGTACAGAGCTTCAATTCTGGTTCAGTGATCTCAGCTGTTTTTCTTACTGCTTTGAGTAAACTCTCTGAGAGGTTCTGCATATCTTCCAGTTCAGGTAGCAGAGAAGGGTGTTGTTTATATCAGCTAGAAGAGGTATTCATTTCAGTGGTTTTCTTGTTGATTGTATGATGTCTATTGTTATATTGCTGTATCACTATATTGTTATATGATTTCTGTTATCATTGTACGACTCTGGTGGTGGCCACCCTCCCTTTTTATCCTTCTTTTGAATAGGGAGTGTACTTCTTTGAATCTGGTTCACCGCTCTCATCCCCTTTCTCACATCTCATCTGTTCGCATCTCATACATGGCATTTGTCTGGGCATGGAGTTTTTCCCTCAACAAGTGAAGCAGCATCAATTGAATGCTCTTCTGCTTACCACTCTTTGTACACTATCTTTTGAGGCATTTCTAGGACCAGACTGGCATGATAACTATGAATCACTTTGTAGGCGGAATTATCACACTCTGGAGGAGCCTGCACTTCTCACCGGTTTTTAGACATGCTACCAGATGTGATTCAAAGGTTGCTTAAGCCAGTGTACAATTACAGGCGTACGCCGGCTTCTTATATATTGAATCTCATACACTAAATTAATTAGTGGCCGCTATGGCCCCCTTTACATTTGTACGCTAGTAGTTCGGAAGCGGCCGCGTTATTATCCGACGGTCGTACGTTCTTCCGAACCACATACAATTCATTCTGAAATTCATATTCTAAGGTTAGAAGCTTTGCTACACTTCTTGTTTTAGTATAGTTGAAGGCTTTAAAAACTTCTTTTTCTTATGCTTCTTTCAGAAATTTGTTTCAGCAATCTGTTTTGACTTTTTTAATATCTGAAAAATATTCATTTCAAATAGCTTTGAACTCTTCATTAGATATTAAGTTATTCTTTCACTCTCTCTTAACAGTGACTAATTGCTTTCTTTTAGAAGTGATATTCTCATTTCATCAAGGTTTGAAATACTCAGAAGACTTTTTCTTTGAAATATTTTCTTCAATACTTGTTAGAAGAATAGATGTAATCAGCTTTGCTCTATTCTCAAGCATTTCATTTGAGATATCTTGACTTTGATTTCAATAAAGCTCACTCTGTCTTTCAGATTTCAGCTGTTTTACTCTTTCTTTAACTGCTTTTCAATCAGCTTTTTCAAAGTTATACTGATTAGAGAGAAGAGGATTTTCACTTCTTTATTTTTCACTCAGTTCAATATCAAATTGAATGATCTCATGACCTGATCCTGAGGTTTCATTTAAATCAATAAATCAGTTTATAAGTCTTTTTTCAATTAGATTTTGTGACATGAAAGTTAGATCTATAATAGATTTCTGTTTCATGCCTTTTCTAAAGAATGTTTGTTGATCAGACTTGTTAACTAAATCTATTGAATACTTAAAAGTTCATTCAATCAGTTTATCTGCTCTTACTGCTCTTGTGCACTCTGAGTTTTATCAGAGATGATGTGCATTGAAGTCTTCTGCAATTATAGAGTTTTTTAAGAAAGTTATATTCAAAAATCCTCTATCAATTGTCCAGATATTGTTGTTTTCTTTCAATGACTTTTCATTATAGATATTTATAAGTTGAATAGTATCAAACTTATTCTCTTTATCTATAATATCACTCACTAGAATATCAGAGTCAGATATAATATCAAATCTTAAATTAAATTAATACCTTGATCTTTTTCTCTCATAGATCACTACTCTTGATTTTATCTCAGATTTTTCAGAGAGAAAGTAGTAATAGCTTGAATAAGAAATGATATACTTTTGCTCAGTATCAAAGTTTGATTCTTGAAGAAGTATAAAATCAACTTTTTATTCAAATGCAATCTGAAGACAAGAATAAATGCAATTTGAGTTTCTATTCACATTATTTTAAATAAATATGATTTTTGAAGAGTTTTTAAACTTTTTTTATTGTTTTTGTTGTATATTCATACTAAGAGAGAGTAGAGATAGAGTAGAATCTAATTTCTATTATCAGATAGTAGATTATAACTATTTTGAAAAGTAGGAATCTTAACTGCTTGCATTATACCTAGTTTATCACCAGAGTCATTTCTCAATTCTCTAATCTTAATGAAAGTTTGAGGATTCAAATTCTATTTACACTTAGCTGAAGAGTTGAAGTTTGAAGATCTAGATAGTTGAGAATTTCTTCTTTTTAAGCTTGCAGTTGCAGATTTACTAGCTTGACTTTTCTCTTCAGTTTTAGATTCACTTTGAGCTTCATCTTTTCTCCAGTTCTTCTGAGTTCTTGAAGCAAATACACATTCTTTTGAGCTAGATGCATGTTTTTCTTTGCAATTGAAGCACTTAAGCAGAGTATGTTAACATATTCACCTCTTTTTAAGCATGTTTCACAATTATGCTCACTAGTTTTGTGATCTCTAGCACAGAATGCATATTTTAAGTCTCTGAAATAAGAGATTGCAAACTGTTCATATCTTTGACAGTTTGAACACTGTGTTTGAGCTTTGAGATTCATTCTTGAGTCTTTGTATTCATGAACTCTCATTTTCAAACCTGCTACTCTTACTTCAGAGATTCTTGATTATTCAAGTGTCTTTGTATACACTAGAACAGAGGCATTTCTTCTACTCTGGCTGAACTCAATTGAATTAAGTCACACAGACTCTTTTCTCAGTTGAATAGAATTGTATTCTTTCAATTCATTTTTGAGAAGTAGCATTTCTTCCTCACAGTCAAAGATTTCAACTGAAATATTATAAAGAATGAATTTATCCCACTTTTCATCTCTCTCAGATAGAATTGTTGTGTTTAACAGAGATTCTACTGCTGACTTTCAGAGATTCTCATTCTGAATAAGAAATTCTGCACTGAATTCAGACATTGTAGTCAGAATGATAGAGTTTTCAAAGAAGGATGACTCAATTGAAGCTATAACTGATTTTTGAACTTCAATATCAGTTATTAACTGAGAAAAGAACTGCTGATTGATTTCATTTCTAATGCTAAAAATAAGGTTTGAGTTTAGCTTATTTCTCTGCAATATATTCTGATTTAAGACTTTGAGAATAAGTCTTCTATTTCTGGAGATTTGAAGATTTTTCTCTTTTTGCATTTTTTTCTTCACTCTTCTATCAATAGAAGTATGAGCAGTATTCTTCTCAGTTTTCTCAGAATTTTGAGCAGGTTTTGAGATAGCAGATTTAGAGATAGCAGGTTTAGAGATAGCAGATTCTGCTGCTTGAGTATATGTTTTCTTCTGATTTAAAGAAGAAGAAGAAGATGAAGTAGAAAAGAAGAAAGAGCAAACTGAAGAGTCAGTGATTATATTAGAAATTTTCAAAGTTTTTTGAACTGTGTTTAAAATTTCAAGTTTGAACTTGATCACTTTCTGTAGTTGTCTAGCCTGAGTATAAAGAATTAACAGAACTTCTTTATTCATCTCACTCAGACACTGCTTTTCAAGAATTTTACTTGCTTTTTCAAGTTTCTGTATTTCAAGAACTTATTATTTCTCTATTTCTTCTTTCTTTCTTCTCTTCAGAATTTCAATCTCAGGAATAGTATTTGAGAAAGCATTCTTTTTCACATCAACTGAGTGTACTTTCAAACTTATTGTTCTTACTCAATGAAAAGTTAGTCAGACTAATTCAATTGAGATATTTATTAAACTCTTTTGAATTGAAAAGTTGGTCAGACTGTTTCAATTAAGAGGTTTCTAAGTCTGTTTTCAATTGAAAAGTTGGTCAGACTATTTCAAAAGAAGAATACCAGACTTTTGTGTATAAAATATCTGATTTTTTTTCACACTAGTTCAGTAACTAGGTTAGATTTTTGAAGAGAATCTAATAAACTAAAATTGATTTTTAAGATAAATCAATAAAATCTTTACAATCTCTTTCTTGGGATACAGTGAGGAAAAGTATGATATCAATTGATAATAAATCAGATGATATGACAGTTTTTGAGAGAAAAACTGACAAAAAATAAATCAATTTTTTACAGAGAAATTGATTAAAACTATTTAATTTTATTCTAAATTATTCAATTCTCCTCACACAACAAGTGTGCAACTCAAATCAGTTAATAAAGAGTGTAAAAAAGAATTAAGTATTAATGAAAGCTCTTCAGTCACTGAAAAAGTAATTCTTACTTAAAAGAATATGAAATTATGACAGAAAACAACTCTGTTTTTAATTCTTTGTAAGAATATTGTATAAAACTCAGAGAAAAACACCTTACTTTTTCAAGAGAAGTAAAAAACTATTTCTAAGATCTTTTTTTTTTTGCATTAACTGCTGCAGAAGAATGAGATAGAAACTGCTAAGATATGCACTACTAGACTGGTCGCTGGGACCACTTTCCCTCT
>NW_003101682.1:5911189-5934657 GCF_000003855.2 Blastomyces gilchristii SLH14081
ATATAGAGTTAATTCTCAAATTCAATAGAAATCTAGTGTTGCTGTTCTCAATCCCTTGCAGAATCTATTGAATATTGAGGTATTAAACTAGATTTAATATATCTCACTGTGCAGGGATCAAAGGCTCAGTCAGACCTTGAGATATACTGATTTTATAGTTGTCATATCTGCTGATTATGTATCGAGTACAGTTGCTGCAGTATCTTTTTGTACTTTTCTGTCGGGAATGGGCCAGATTGAGACGGGTGGTACGAGGGTGAGACTTGGCATTGATGTCTAGATACACTGAAGACAGACCGCGGAGGTTGCACTTCAGAAGTGGTCATTGGTTATGTGCTTGATATTATCGCCGAGGTATCTTTTTGTATTTTTCTGCCGGGGATGGGCCAGATTAGGAAGGGCGGTACGAGGGTGAGACTTGGCGTTGGTGTTTTGGAACATCAAAGATGGACAGGGTTTTCGCGGAGGTCGCTTCTCAGATATCTCCACAACTACAGATCGGGGATCTTCCAAAATCGAGAAGATTGGTGCATATGGCTAGGTCTCTTCACCTTACAATTTGTATGGCAATTTGGCCCGGGGTTGTGGTGTGGTAGGGGAGAATGGGGGATAATCCCACACAGGAGTTTCGAACGACGTCTGGTTCACATTTGGCTGGATAACTCCACCACCACACGGGGTATGCGGTCGGCGATGGGGTCAAAATGCTCGTATGATCGAGGGCTTTTCGATGGATCTATCGGCGGGTTCTTATTCGAAAAATCGAGCGAGTTCGTGGTGGAGCGGTTGAGTTGAGTTATCAAGAAGAGAGAGCTTGAGTGTATCAATACTGCAATGACTTGAGAAGAATTCAAGAACTTTCTACTGAATTAAATTAAAGATCACTGTAACTGCAGCTTCACAGCAGTGCAGTAGTTCAACTTATTATATTAATGAGATAATGAGAATTCTTTCAATTTCAATGTAAGATTTGAAGAATATTAGAAGAAATTGACTGATAATTTAAATTAATTAAAAATACAGCTTTATCTTATAAAGCTGACTTACAAGATGTGAATAATAATATCACAGTATCAGAGTTCATTAATCAATTACACTGAGCTTGTCAACTTGATCTCTCAGATCTATTAGAATAATCAATTCTCTGAGAAAAAGGTCAATAAGACTCTTTCTAAGTAATTAATAATGAAATCTAAACAGCACTGTGACAGCTCTAGTGTGAAGAAAGTAAAGAAGAATTTCAAGTATTCTGATTCTTCACTCACTGTAAAGAAATATTAAAAAAGATTTAATAAAGATCTCTGTTTTAACTGCAGAGCTGATGATTACTATGCTAGTAATTATAAGAAGCTGAAGAAGAAAAGAAACTGAGAAGATATCTTCTCAAAGTTAACTTCTCTTCTGACAAATGTATCTGCAGAAGATAAAGAAGAGAAAGAAATGAAGAATTAATAATTCTCATATCTCTGAGTTCATGTTACAATTACAATGCATATCTCAAATGAGAAGATATCAGTGAGATATCTACTTGACTCTGAGATAAATACTAACTTCATATTTTATTTCTTTTCTTTGATAAAAAATTGAAAGAAGATAGACTCATCAGATCATGCAAAATTTACTGATGAAATGAAGTATCATCATTTTAGCATAATTCAAGTGAAGTGTGTGATCACAGACTTAGAAGAAATCTTCAAGAAGAGCAGTCTGCTTCTTCACACTGTTAATATCATAGATGAGAATGTCATTCTAGATCTTCTGTGATTGAGAGAAAACAATTCTCTCATTGACTGAGTCACTCAGATATGACAGTACTGTCTCACTGATAAAGAGACAGTGATAGAGAAATTTGAAGAGTTTCATCAGAAGAATCTTGAGAAAAGAATAGAGTCACTATACTGTGTAGCAGGTGACTGAGACTTGAAGATAGATGAAGAAGTTATCACTCTCACTGCAAGATTAGCAGCAGTATTCATTATTGAAGATGAATGTATATAATATCTCTTTACAGACTATAAGAATGTCTTTTTAGAAAGAGAAGCAGTGAAGTTTTCTGATATTAAAATGTAATATAAAATCTGTCTTGAAGATGATGTAACAGCACTGTACAGATCTCTTTACAACTTATCTGTAAAGAAATTGAATGTTCTGTGTAAATATCTTGAGAAAGTGCAATCAAAGAACTGAATACACTTATCAAAGAGTCTGACAGAGATACTCATACTCTTTGTACTTAAGAAGAATAATAGACTACATCTATGTATAGACTATAGAGGTCTTAATAAGATGATGATTAAGAATTACTATTCATTATTATTAATTGACAAGATGATTAATCAATTATCTGAAGCAAAGATGTTCTCAAAGATTGATATACAGAATATCTATCATAGAATCAGAGTTAACAAAGATAACATTTGAAAAACAGCTTTTTATATCAAGTACAGCAATTTTGAACATCTTGTTTTATCTTTTGATCTTTGTAATGCTTCAGTCATCTTTCAGACCTATATAAATGAGGCACTGCAGAGCCTTGTCAACATCTTCTACATAGTATACTTGAACAACATTCTAATCTTCTCAAAAACAGAGAAAGAAAATAATACTCATATTTGGGAAGTGTTGAGTCACTTGAGACAGCATTAACTTTATATAAACACTGAAAAATGCTCATTTTACATGCAGAAGATTGATTTCTTAGATTATATTATTAAGATTAATGATATTTCAATGAACAGAAGTTAGGTCTCTGTCATTGAGAACTGGCCAGCACTGTGAACATACTGTGTGATACAAATGTTTCTAAAATTTGTAAATTTCTACAGATAATTCATCTATATATATTCACAGATTACTGTCTCTCTTACAGATCTGTTAAAGAGAAGTGTGAAAGACAGAAAAACAGAATTATTTATTCTTACTCAAGACACTGTGCAGATATTTGTAGAATTGAAATAAGCTTTTACGGATGTTACAATACTGAATCACTTTAATCCTGACTTACTCAGTCAGTAGACTGGCCGCCGGGATCATGAATTTCACATTTGGTCTCATTTGGTCTGATCTCATACATTTCTTAGTATGAATCCCGCTGGGACTAGTCATTAAAAAAACATGCAAAGTGACTATATATGAGATCTTAAAATGAAACCATGACTTGAAAAAAATGAGAAAGTGATTCTATTTGATCTCATTTAGTTTCATTCTTGGCATAAAGTGACTATCTTTAGACATTTTAAGGTTTTTTTTAGCCTATTTTTAATTTTTTAAAAAGTAACACTTTTTGATAACACTCAAATGAGATTTAAAGTCATTTAAAGCAATAAAAATAATTCAAATTGAGAAGTGGAAATCATGATCTTATTTGGAAAATGTGACAAGAGTAGACAGTAAGTCTCACTGAAACAGTATAAGACTACTATCTAATGTTAAAACTGTGTAATGGGATCAGTCGAATTGATAATGAAACTATCAAAAAATCTGGTCCTGGTCCCAGACACGGTCACACGGTCAGTCTATCAGCCAGTGTGAGACTGATGTATCTGAGAATAGAGTCTGTGAAATCTTTTCACAGTTGACACTGAAGACCTTTCAACATTAGAAGAATCAGAGAATAATAATCTCTGAGAATACAGATAATGAAATATCTGTGAGAGAAGACTTTTTCACAGAGTCTATAAGACACTGTGAATAAAGATCAGTGATCTTCTTCTTCAAGAAATTATCACTCATACAGAGAAGGTATGATACTTATAAATAAGAGATATTACCAATTGTCAAATTCTTTAAGATCTGGCAATATTATCTTCAGAGTAGTAAGTACTCAGTGTAAGTTCTCACTGATTATGCAAATCTGCATTATTTCTTGATAACAAAGAGCTTAACAGAATGTCAAGCCAGGTGAGTGAAGCTGCTTTTAAAGTATGATTTCTATATCTGATACTGTTCAGATTAACTTAATCTTACTAACACACTATCTAGATAGTCTGATTATAATATCATTGATGTAGAGAAGAATTCTATAAAAGAATCTCTGTCATCACTGCAGAAGAAGCTGACTGCAGAGAGTTGAAATTCTCTGAAGCTCAGAAACAGCACTGATAAGACAGCTGCATGACTCAGTATAGAAGATGAAAGAAAACCCAGATCTCTGCAGAGAACTGACACTGAAGATCATGAGCTTCTCATGTTATATCTTACTATCATTGAATTGATAAAGAATAAAATGATTTACAATCTTTCAATCTGACTACTTTTGAAATTCATTGATAAGTTATAGAAGAAGAATGTCTCTACTACAGCTTGAATTCAGAAGTTGAAGAAGAAAGAATTTAGTTTTAACTTGAAAGAGACAGACTCTGAGCAGGGCAGTGCTGCTAAGAAACTAAGTCACTGATAACTAGAAGAATATAAACTTCTACTACTAAATGATTCAGTCTTCATCTCTCATAGCAGAGCAGTGTGTCAGTAGTTATTGAGAATTCATCATAATAATTCTCATACAGAGCACTTTGAGTTAGAGAAGACTGAAGAGCTTCTAAAATATAAATATATTTGAAATAAGCTCTGAACAGATGTTAAAGAGTATATTGAAACTTACAATATCTATTAAAGAATAAAGATCTCACAGTATAAGTAATACAGTGAGTTAATATCACTGCCTGTCTTGAAGAGTCTATGACAGAATCTATTGATAAATTTCATAGTTAATCTGCTGAAGTCAACAAGAGTTAAAGAATATGACTCAATTTTGATTATTATTAACTGTTTCACAAAGATGATAAAATATATCTCTACTTATAAAAAGATTAAAGCCTCTGAATTAACTGACCTATTTTTAGATATTATCATTTGTAATCACAGTGCTCTGAAATTATTAATAACAGATCAAGAATCTCTCTTTATTAGCAAATACTGATCAGCTTTTTACTATTATCTTATAATAAGACATCTTCTCAGCACCGCATTTTATCTGCAGATAGATGGTCAGACTGAATATCAGAATCAGATATTAGAACAGCATCTTCAAGTGTTCTATTCATATTATCAGAATAATTAACTTAAACATCTTCTGACTGTCAAATTCATATATAATAATGTAAAGAATGCAATCTTAAAGATATCTTCTTTCTATACTTATTATGAATATAATTCTTTATTACTAAGTGACATCATGAATGATATTTCAAAGAAGAAGATAGATAGTCAGAATATTGAACAGATACAGAGAACAGATTATCTCTCAGTATTAGAAGTAAAAGTGAGATTGAAACTTTTGAATAAAATTCATGAGAAGATGATAAAAAGTATTCATTATACTCAGAAGTAGTAGATAAAATACTATAATTGAAAACATCTTTTAATGAAGTTCTTGATAGAGAATCAAGTGCTACTTTTAACAAAGAATATCAAGATAATAAGACTGTGTAAGAAGCTCAGTGAGTGATGACTAGAATCTTTTCTAATAACAAGAGTAATGAGTAGGTAAATATATGAGTTAAAGTTACTCTCAGAATTAAAATTAATTCATTCTATTTTTCACATTTTCTATTTAAAGCTTTATAAACAACACTCTGAGATAGAGCTGTCTCAGCTGAATAATATTAAGATTGAGAGTGATACTGAATATCTTATGAAGATAATATTGAATAAGTGAATATATTATAGTAAGCTTTAATATCTTGTTAATGAGAAGATTATTCATTGTTAGAGAATTTATAAAAATCACTTAAGTATTTGAAAAATGCTGAGAAAGAGATTGCAAGCTATAAGACAGCTAGTAGAGATTACTCTGTTACATGCTAGAGATATTAAATAAGAAATGCTGTTTAAGACTTCTCATTTTTTCTCAAATGACTTTTTTAGAGATAATCTTATAATGATGAGTCAGTGTCTTATAAACTCTGTAGTACTCTTCTTTTATTTTCTCTCAAAGAGTTTTTTAGAAGTTTAATAAGACTACACAAGTGTAAAATTCCTGAAGTGATTAGAGAAAGGAAATATTTGAAACTAATAAAAAGACTAATATTATTAACTCATGAACTGCTGCTATTCTAATAGAGTTACAGTCTGCAGAAAAAGTAAAAAGAGAGAACTTCAGAGTCTACTTATTAATAATTACACTCTTATTAAACTTATTCTTCATCATTGAAGTCTCTGACACTGATATCTTTATCTGTTAAGAAGTTAGTGCTGCAGTACTGCAGAAGAGTATATGAAATGTATAAAGTATTAACTTACTAATTTACAAAGTATCTCAGTTATCTGCTTTAATTGAAGTGAGATTCTCTTTAATCAGTAATTTGTCTCTGCAGTACTTTTAACAGTGATGTCAGCTGATCTCTTCTTAAGATCAGTCATTCTGAGATGTTTTTTCATCTTAGAAATTCATGCTTTCATCTTCTTTTATAGAGAAGCAAGAGAAATCTTCTCAGTCTTGACAGAATCTATCAATGCTTAAAGCTCTGAGACTCTCACTCTGTACTGCTTAAGTATCTGAGCTTCTTATCAGAGCTGATACAACATCTTCCTGTGAGATAATACTTACAGAGAGACAGAAGTTGCTGTTATAAGCATAATAGAAATAATGAGAGTGAGAGAAGAGACAGATGCATAAGATTCTCTCTTTCTTCAGCTGCTTAACACAGTGCAGACATGTAATGATGCTAATCAGAGACTGCACTGAAGTCTTCTTACAGAGAGAAGACAAAGAAACTGTGAGATTCTGCAGACTCAACTCAGCAGTATTCTGAGCAGAGCTCAGGCATATCACAGAAGAGGAACTAAAGAGTAAGCTTCTTGAAGTCACTGTTTCTGAAATCAAGCTCTCTCTGAGATTCTCTCTGAATGACCACACAGGGTCATACACTATCATGTTGACTGAAGAAGGAGACAGTGTCACAACAGTGATAAGAGAGAGCAGAGAAAGAATCAGACATAGATGAACTAACTGGTAGAAGAGATAACACTTCACTGCAAGGCATGATGACTATCACTACAACTGTAAGAGAAGTAGAAGAAGAAGAAGAAGATATAATAATAAGAGTAATACTTTCATGATTCATCGACACTGCTGTCTTCATCTTCAACTGAGCTTTCTTAACAGTTACAGAGACTGCAGTCACATCATAAAGATGTTTATTACTCACTAGAAAACATCAGAATAAGTTCCTTATTATCTTACAGAGATAATGCTCTCATACACTCACTATTAAAGATGAAGAGAGAGGAAAAATTGTGTCACAGAGAGAGGAATCTTTTCAAAAAATCCTGTCACTACTGTTAGCTTTATCTCTAAAATATATCACTTTTGCAGAGAATTTCATACACAGAATGAAATATGATAGAAGAACTATAAGTCACTTATTAACTACATTTTTCACATATCAAATTGATATATAAGGAACTTACTTATCATATATTTGATTTGAACAGAGATGGAAAAAGAAAGATCTATACAGTCAGTAGAAAAACTCATCTATTTCTTTGTACCACAGCATACATACTGTCAATCAATTGACAACTGTTACTATATAACAAAGATAACTTCTAATTCAGTAATCTTGAGAGCATCAGAACTATGTTCTTAAAGAGAAGAGTATTATCATGTCTCTGACTGTGTTAAGACTCTGTTACAGTTTCACACAGCTTATCACTTTCTTACAGATAATTTCATTCATTTCACAGATTATTTAAACTGATTTTCAACCACTCTATGACATCATTCAGATATATTATAAAAAGATCTGATTAATAAATATGAGAACCTCACTTCTATACAAGATTAGCAGATTACTCTTTTATAATAGTGAGATGCTGCTGAGGTATTACTTCAGCTATTCTTACTCATGAAATGAGAGAAGAGTATTCACTCATTGTCTATATAGAATAGCTAGATACTAACTCTTCATTAAAGAAGTCAGTGATTCATTTTTCTTCTACTGAAATATATACAAGAGTTACTGCATTTCTCATACAATCTTCTTAGTATATTAAGTACTGTATCTGTGATATTCTTGTGATAACTCTGTAGTCTACAAGCTCACTATTCAAGTAAGATAGTCAAGCTCACTTATACAGCTTCTCAAACAACTACTTCTATGTGACGCCGCTGACTAGTCATCACTTCGGTTCTGTCATGTTATAGATATAGCTTCAATTGAGTTATCTTTCTTTGAAAATTTCATCATTCTGACTACAATGCCTGAATTCAGTGCAGAATTTCTTATTTAAAATGAGAATCTCTGAAAATCAGTACTAGAATCTTTATTAAACACAATAATTATATCTAAGAGAGATAAAAAGTCAGATAAATTTATTCTTCATAATATTTGAGTTGAAATTTTTGACTGTGAAGAAGAAATGCTACTTCTCAAAAATGAATTAGAAGAATACAATTCTATTCACCTGAGAAAAGAGTCTGTAAAGCTAAATTTAATTGAGTTCAGATAAAGTAGAGAAAATGTCTCTGTTCTAGTATATATAAAAATACTTAAACAATTCAAAATCACTGAAGTAAGAGTGACAGATTTGAAAATGAGAGTTCATGAATACAAAGACTCAAGAATGAATCTCAAAGCTCAAATACAGTGTTCAAACTGTCAAAGATATGAATACTTTAGAATCTCTTATTTCAAAGACTCAAAATGCGTATTCTATGCTAGAGATTATAAAACTAGTGAGTAGAAATATAAAACATGCTCAAAAAAAGATGGAATATGTTAATATAGTCTGCTTAAATACTCTAATTGTAAAGAAAAATATACATCTAGCTCAAAAGAATGCATATTTACTTCAAGAACTCAAAAGAAAGAGAGAAAAGATGAAGCTCAAAGTCAATTTAAAACTGAAGAGAATAGTCAAGTCAGTAAATCTGCAACTTCAAGCTTAAAAAGAAGAAACTCTCAATTATCTAAATCTTCAATCTTCAATTTTTCAGCTAAATGTAAATAGAATTTGAATGCTCAAACATCTGATAAGATTAGAGAATTGAGAAATGACTCTGATAATAAACTAGATAGAATGTAAGCAGTTGAGGTTTCTGCTTTTTAAAATAGTTATAATCTACTCTCTAATAATAGTGATTAGATTCTACTCTATCTCTACTCTCTTTTAGTATGAATATATAACAAAAATAACAAAAAAAGTTTAAAAACTCTTCAAAAATCATATTTATTTAAAACAATATGAATAGAAACTCAAAATGTATTTATTCCTGTCTCCCAAATGCATTTGAACAAAAAATTTGTTTTTGTTCTTCTTCAGGAACTGAATTTTGATGCTGAGTAAAAGTACATTATTAAGCCCGCTGCGCCCGATCAATTATATAGACTATTTTATTACACTTCATAGATTCCGCTGAAAGCTCCGATCTCGGTCTGCTAAAAGCTTCAATCCTCGGTCGCTGATCCTTCACTGAAAAACTCATGGAATTTCTATTCTTCCGCCCCGAAGCTTTATCACATACACATATAAATATTCAGTCTGATCACTGATTCTCACACTATCTCTTTCTTTCATTCTCTGACATTTTTTACTTTTGTATTATAAGACCTATATATTATATTAATTTATTCAGTGTAGGCCTCTTATACTTAGAAAACATTTATCATCTTCTTATTAGAAATGATTACCTATCAAGATATTCAAACATGTAATGATGTGTAAGAAGTAGAGAAACAATCAAACAGTTAAGAAGACACTGAGTCTCTAAATAGAAGCTTGCTCACCAGTCACTCTGATCTCATAACAAGATCTCATAAAGAGAATATCAGTGAAAGATCTGAGAGTTTTGACATCTTAAACATATAAGATATTCATATGATTACATTTCTCCTGATTCCGCAGATATCACATATCTGATAAATAATACAGCTATGTCTACTGATAATATAAGAGAACTATTGAACACAAGCAGAGATGCAGTGCCACAGTGACTCTAAGTAATGTTGAAATCACAACAGTAACAGATAGCTGATATGCATGTGACTCAACAACATCAATATGAGGAAATTCAACAATTATCTCAACTAGAAATCTCCGTACAAGTAATTTCAACATCAACTGAATTAGATATAAATATACAAGCATTGAAGAAATATCTAGATACTTCTGCATATTTTAATACTTCTGATCTCACTCTGTATTCATCATGAAGATTGAAAATGCTCATGAAACTAAATATAGATGAAGATATTATCAGTTCATTAACTAATCAAGATTGATATATCAATGATTAATTGAAAGATTGCATAAGACAGAAGTTTCATTCTTGAATGAAAGCATGCAAATCAGCATTGCAAATGCCTGATAATATTATTAAATATCTTGATATTCTGTTCTGAGACACTGCTATGCAACAGAAAGTGTTAAATTGATTACAGAGTGTTTGACAGAGAAACACTTCTCTCACAATATTCATCTCTGACTTTGACATCAAGATTCTAGAAGAAGGTAATCAATCTTGAGAGAACCGAATAAAGATTAGTATGCTCAAGAAGATATTAACTTTCAAACTCTTACAGATTCTTATAAGTGTGAATAAAGACTCAACTTATGAAGACTTCTGCATACAACTTCAGACATTGAATGATCATTTGATCAAGCTCAAGAGTCAAGAGTATACAGAACAGTGACAGAAGATGTTATATCTCAGTCACTCATACATCTGCACTGAAGAGTGACAATGCAGATGCTATGAATTGAGTGAACTTAAATATCTATGCATAAGCAAGAGATTCTGCTGTCTGAACAGGCTTCTGAGTCTGAATCTAGAACTGATTTTAAAGTCTATTTTGAAAATTCAAAAGAGAGAAACATCAAAACTGATAATTCATCTGCACTGAGTTCCTGCTCATATGAATATTCATGGCAATGAATTGGCTGATTCAGCTGCAAAAAAGAGTTCAGAATTAAGCAGATCTATTCAAAAAATAGTGTTCTGATCTTTTATAAAGAGAAAGATAAAACAATCTTGTTTAAACAAGTGAAATGAAAGCTGGCAGAAACAAAAGAAGAGTATACATTATTCAAGATTTGAAACAAAACTCAAGTGAAAATCTTGTTCAATCAAATGTAAAAAGAAAATATTCTCATCTATAATTCAGCTGAAAATAGGACATGATTATTTCAAATTTTATATACAAAGATTTGATGATAGATTTGATTCAATAGAATGCTTATTCTGCAATGCAAATGAAAATTCTGAGCATATTGTAATACACTATGTATTATACAATAGCTTCAGAGCCAGATTGAAAGAGAAGTATAATTTAAATTAATTAAATATAAGCTTCTTATTCTCAACTGAGACAGGAATCAAATACTTAATAAACTTTCTATCAGAAACTCAAGCAGCTATAAGAAAATAGCTAAATTCAGAAATATCTGAATATGAAGAGAAGGAAATTGATCAGATATAGTCTGTTAAAACAGCTATACACTATCTTTTAATAATTTGTTTTGTTATAGTCTCTCTTTACTTTACTTTTTCTTTTCTATTCTTTTCTATCTATCTATTTAATATATCTATCTTTAAGACTATATTCTCTTGTCTTTTGTCATGATATTGTCAAATGGTTTCAAAGTATTAGAAGGTGTTAAAATACTGCAATTTGTAAATAGTTTTTATATTCTGAGCTGGAATTTTCTGATTTTGCATATCTGAAATTGATAAATGTATAATAGTTGACTTTATAGATATAGGAAAAACCCTGAGAACTAAAAGTTCTCAGGTAAATGTCATAGTCTCTGACTGCATACATCTATAATTGAAGAATAATAATAATAATAATAAAAATAAGACTTCTGAGTCTCTGAGATCACTTCTGAAGAAGTCACTGATCAACATTAATAAAAGATGTACATCAATTGTAACTAATCAGAATATATCACTTTCAACTGCTGATCAGTCTATGTATCTTCTTATTCAAAAGAAAGATCAACATCAGCAGTTCACATCAATCACATTGCATTGAAAAAAGATTCAGACGATAACTATGAGAACACTCTGATGAAACAGGAAAAAGATTAGCTTCTGTTTAAATTTACAAACAGAAGCTTGCAGAGATCAGATAATAATCATTTGAACAGAAAATAACAATCAATGTGATTCTTATATCTACTGTGATTGAACTGGCCGGCGGGACCATGAATTTCACATTTGATCTCATTTGATCTGATCTCATACATTTCTTGACATGAGTCTCACCAGAACCAAGCATCAAAAAAATCTGAAAATGAATCATTTCTGAGAGAAATGATGTGAAAAATGACCAGATTTAATGCAAGAACAGTGAAATGAAAGTAATTTCTCAGAATAAACTGTGAAAGATAATCATTCTTTCAAAATCAGAATGAGACTGAGACTGAAGATCAAATTCAGTCTTATTCAGTTTATTCAGTGATTACTTCTATAATCAGAATTTGATAACAATTATTGATAGCACTCATGAAATAACTAAATACATTCTTGTGTAAGTTTATTCTTTACTTTCTCATGAAAACTACACTTCTCTGATATACTGTAATCAGAGGTATTAAACTGTCTGATAATTTCATATTTTACAATCATAAGTTTCTTGATTATTTCTTCTTATAATTGTTCTCAGTTATAGTAATAAATATCTCAGCTTGAGTTGAACTTTCACTTCATTCTCATCTCTATGAATGAAATTGCTAGAATATCACACATCATCAGTATAACAGTTGAATATATACTCTCAACAATTTTTCATAACTCTAGAATTGATTTAATATGTAAATTCATTGAATTATCTTGAAGATAGCAGTCAAATTCAGTTTTACAAGTATGTAGTTTTGCCTGATTTTCAGTTGCAATCAATGTATGTAAGTTCTGTTTCAAAGTTAGTATTATAGTTCCATGTAATATGAAGTGTTATCAAAGATCATTACTTATTAGAGAATTATATTTCACTGTCTTCACATCTCTAACATCTGCTTATTCAAATCTCTGATAGTTGACATTGTAGTAGTCTTAGACTAATTTAACATATGAGTCTCATGTCTCCTCTGTTCAATCTTGAGAAGTGTAGATATTAACTTAATAGAAGAGATCTAGTAGAGCTACTATAGAATAGTACTCTACAAAAAATTATTCAGTTTTGCTGTAATAATATATCAGTTTATTTCTTACAGTAATAATAGTTTGTGCTATAGCATTATCTCAGACTGAATTTCTTTTTAAGTGATTCAACTGCTTCTCAAGATGAGTAAATAAACTATTATATTCTCATCAGACTGACTGTAGTATTAATGTATGAGTGATTGAAACTGTCTTTATTATCTTATAAAACTGAAACAGTAAATTAATCATATATTTCAACTGAGTTTACTTTATATTAGAAAGTTTCAATGTCTGAATCTTTTCTTAATCAGAGTATTACACTCAATGATTAATTATCTGATGCAATTGAAGAGTCTGAATAATTATCTTATATATTAAACTTCACTATATTCTAATATTCTGTATTATATTCAGTGATGTGACTGATTAATTTATTTATTAAATATTATGAAATCATTGTTATTATTTAAAGAAGATACAAATCACATTAGCAATGTTTCAAATCTGTGATATTTAAATTATTAATCAATCTATTCAAAATTAATAGTAGTATTATTAAAAAGTGTTATTAAAAAACAATATTAAAAAGTGTTATCAAAAAATATTATCTTTTATAAAGTGAATGTAAAAGTTACTTGAGTAATCACTTTTATCTTATTCTTATCTTAAGAATCAGTTATCTCATTATTCATCATCTTAATATTAAGATTCTTTATCAGTGTTTATATTATAAGTTAAATCACATGAGTAATACAGAGAATATGATCTTATTTATCATTTCAGAAATGCAAAGCTAATTTTTACTTTAAGCTCTTCATCATAGTGTAGTTATTCACAGCATTATCAGTTGTAATTGTAAGAAGACTGAGACTAATATCTTAATAGTTGTTTTTAATCACTGTTATTAATATCTCTATTATATAATCCTCAGTATAACTACTAATCAATGATTTAAATTCAATTAATATCTCTTGATAAGTTCAGTTCTCATTGATATAATAACATATAACTCTTATAAATGTAAGATTGTTTATACTAGTTTATACATTCACTGTGAGAGATACTCTTTAATGATTCTTCAACTCTGATTCTAGATATTATATATTAACTTTATAGTATGTCTTGAGATTGAACTGAAGACATAATTAATGTGAAATATAAAGATTTGAATTATACATTTAAAGAAGTGTTTGAAATTTGAGATGTTTAATTGATTGAAGAGAAAGATTCAGAGATATATATATATAAAGTAATTATTCACAGAAGTTATCAGATAAGAGTTATAAAATCAGAGTACTGATATATAATTGTTTTCACATGATTTTCTTCAAATTAGAAAGTTAGTATTATTAAAAATTATTATCTGATAGAGTAACTTATCAGCTTAGTAGTAATTTTCTGATTATTTTTCTTTTATTGTCTGCATTCTGATAACTTCAGATGTTAGAAAATTTCATTAGAGTTATAATTAGTTTATAATAAATGTTTCTGAATAAAGTTATAGTAATTATAGTAGAGAGATGACTCTTCAGTAATCTATAATACAATCTATTAATAATTATTTCATAGTTTATCTTGATATTTGTGTTGAGTTTTTCATAAATTTCATGACCTGAAATCAGATGTGAAGAATGAAGTGATTATTTATCATAATTAAAAGAGAGTATTCTGTGTTGAATTGTAAATAACATAGACTTTGTAATTCACAGTGATTTCTTAAAGAGTTTATAAATGTTTAATAGAAGTGAAAGAAGAAAAAGCCCCGGTGGCTGAATGGTTAATGCGGCCACTCAGTAGCACCTTGGCGTGGGAAACCAAGGCGTGTGGGTTCGAAACCCGCAGGGGATATATTAAATCCGGAACTCAAGCACCTCAGGTTTCTAATAAATACAGAGGTGTACAAATCACTTCAATGAATTGCTCTATGTTCCTGAGCTGGGAAGTTATTATCGCATGTATCTAATTGTCACTCCTTTGTATTTTCCTATGTTCTTGTTATCTTGGCATAATCTCAACACCTGTATTTCCTCCTGTATAATCAATACTTGACCTGTATTTAACATCACACAAGAACTCATCATAAGCTCCGCTTGCATATGAGTATAATAAAAGAATAATAATAATAATAATAATAATGAAAGAAGTGAAAGAAGTGAATTCAGAAGATATAATAAAGATTTGAGAAAGATAATAATTTATTTTTAATAAAGATAATAACTGATTACTGATGTGTGTAAGAAGAATTATTATAAGAGAAATTAATCTTCTTTCTTAACTTAGTTATAATTTTAGTACTAACTCAGATTGAATATTATCAATGTATAAAAGTAAATAAATAATCTTGATTAATCTCTGTCATATTTCTTGAAATATATTAATATTATGAAAGAGAGTATTATCAAATTACATTATCAGAAAATATTATTAAAAATATATTGTGACGGGCTGCGCCCGATCAATTATATAGACTATTTCATTACACTTCACAGATTTCAACCACTTCATTCTTGAATATGTACACTCCGATTCTTGGCTATTCTCAATCACTGATTCTCAGCTGCTATGAACGCGCGTATATTCTTCCGCCCTGAAGCTCCACCGCGTACATCATCACATACACATATAAATATTCACCTCAATCACTGATTCTCACACTTTCTCTTTCTTTTCTTCTCTAATGTTTTTATCTTTGTTATATAAGATCTATCAATATTATATCAATCTATTTGATGTAGATCTCTTACACTATAAAAATGTTCATCATCTTCTTATTAGAAAATGATTATTCATGCATTGTCTTCTTATCAGAAACAATTATTTATCAAGAGATATCTGAACATGTAACAACATGTAAGAAATAGAGAAATAGTTAAGTGAATACTGAGTTCTCAGATAGAAGCTGCTTATCAGTTACTCTGGCCCTGTAATAAGATTATACAAAGAGAATGTCAGTGAAAGATCTGAGAGTTCTGACACTCAGATGTGTAAGATATTCATACAATTACACTTCTTCAAATTCCACAGATATCACACATCTGACAAACAATATAATCATGTCTAATGATAATATGAGAGAACCTCTGAATATAAGCATAGATGCAGTGTCACAGTGACTCTGAGCAATGTTGAAACTACAATAATAATAAATAGCTGATATGCATGCAACTCAATAACATCAATATGAAGAGATTTAACAACTAACTCATGTGATTTCAACATCTACAGAATTGAATATAAAAGCACTGAAAGAATGCTTAGATGCTCTCACATATTTCAATACTTCTGATCTCACTCTCTACTTATCATGAAGAATGGAAATGCTCGCGAAACTGAGTATAGATGAAGATGTCATTGATTCATTAATTAATTAAGGTTGATATATCAATGAACAATTGAAAGATCACATGAAACAGAAGTTTCATTCATGAATAAAAGCATATGAATCAGTGTTGTGAATGCCTGATAACATTATGAAATATCTTGATATTCTGTTCTGAGACACTGCCATGCAACAGAAAGCATTAGATTGACTACAGAGTGTCTGACAGAGGAACATTTCTCTTATAACATTCATCTCTGACTTCAACACCAAGATTCTAGAAGCAGGTAATCAATCTTGAGAGAATTAAATGAAGATTAGCATGCTCAAGAAGACATTAACTTTCAAACTCTTATAAGTCCTTATAAGCACAGATGAAGACCAGACTTATAAAGACTTCTGCACACAGCTCTGGACAATGAATAACTGTCTTATCAAGCTCAAGAATATACAGAACAGTGGCAGAAGATGTTACATTTCAGCAACTCATATACTCATGCTGAGAAATAACAATAATGCAGATGTCATGAATTGAGTAGACTCAAATGTCTATATATAAGCAAGAGTCTCTGCTGTCTGAACAGGCTTCTGAGTCTCTGAAATCACTTCTGAAGAAGTCACTGATTGATATTAACATGAAGTGTACATTAACTGTAACTGATCAGAACACATTGCTTTCAACTGCTGATTAATCTATGTGTCTTCATACTCAAGAGAAAGATCAGTGTCTTCTTGTTTGAAGAATGAATCAGCATCTGTCTACATCAACCATATTACATTAGAGAAAGATTCAGAAGATAACTATAAGAATGTCTCAGTGAAACAGGAAAAAAATTAGCTTCTATTCAAATTTGTAAACAGAAGCTTGGAGAGATTGAATAACAATGATTTGAAGAGAAGATGATAATGAATGCAATTCTTGTATCTACTGTGATTGATAATATGTATAATATGAAAGCTATGATAGACAGTGATCTATATTACTATATAATAATAAAATCTTCAGTTGTAAGATATTATAACCTTCAGTGTATCTCTTTATCAAAACCTTGACTTCTCATAGAATTTGATGATTCAAAAGACATTTGTATCTGTTATATGATACAACTGATCATAGATGTGAGAGAACATTAACATGAAGATGTCTATGCATATGAAGTTGATAATCTTGATTACAATCTTATATTAGAACTTGTCTGACTATCTGAACAAGGCATCTTATTGAATGCTTAAAACAGAAGCTTGATATTCTCTAACAATGATAGAATTCATGAAGATGACATTCACAAGACTATTGATCTGACACAGATCTCTGTCAATATCTATAAAATACTCAGAAAAAGAAGTCACTGAAAGAATTACTGATAGCAGAATTATATATTAATCTATTCTGTCAGTCTGACTAATATTAAAAAGACTCTAGAAAAATTATTCTGTATTATAATAACAGATTCTTGTATAAAACTCTCTCAATAATATCATGAATATCTAGATATCTTCTGATAAGATAATGTTATGAATATATCTCTCTTATGAGGTTCTGAAGTGAATCACAGTATCAAGTTAGAGAAAAAGAATGATAAGAATCTCAAACTGTTATAAGACTCTTTTTATAACATGTTCTAAGATGAACTTCTTCTTCTTTGAAAGACACTCAATAATCTGTTAAATAAAGAATTTATATGTGTTAGCAACTCTTTCACTGCAGCCTCTATTCTCTTTGTAAAGAAATCAGATGAAGAACTCTGATTCTGTATGAACTACTGAGGTCTAAACAGATTGACAAAGAAAGATTAATATCTCTTATCTCTTATCAATGAAATCCTAGCACAGATCAGATGAGCTCAATGATTTATAAAACTAGATATTATTACTATGTTTTATAAGATTTGTATCACTGAAGAAGATGAATAACTTACAGCATTCTGAATACATTATAATCTCTTTAAATGAATAGTCACATTCTTTGAACTGACTAACACTCTCAGTATATTTCAGAAGTATATCAACTGAGTACTCTGAGATTTCCTTAATAAGTTTGTATCTGCTTATCTAGATAATATTCTTATCTTCACTGATGAATTCAGAAAAGAATATTAAGAGTATGTGTGAAAAATATTATAATAGCTATAAGAAGCAGAACTACTGATAGATATTGATAAGTATGATTTTGAAGTCAAGAGTATCAAGTATCTGAGTTTTATTATAGAAGCTGACAAGGGAATTTGAATGAATTCTGAGAAAGTCTCTGTCATTCTTGAATGAGAAGCTCTGTGTACTGTGAAAGATATATGAAGCTTTATCAGATTTGCTAACTTCTATCAGTGATTTATATAAAACTTCTCAGATATCATAAGACTACTTACAGATCTTACTAAGAAAAACTCAGTATTTCAATGATCAGTAAATACTGAAGCTGTATTTATACAGATAAAGAAGATATTCATTAATACTTCTCTACTGATAATATTTGATTCTGATCATGAAATAGTTATTGAAGCTGATTTCTCTGACTATATGATAGAAGAAGTGATATTGTAATATAATGATAAAGATATTCTATAATTATATGTCTTTATATCTAAGAAACTGAGTCCTGCTGAATACAATTATGAGATCTATGATAAGAAACTTCTTATAATTGTATACTGTTTAGAAGAATGAGACTCTGAACTCTGAAGTATCTCTGAATTTAAGATGATCATAGATTATAAGAATCTCAAATACTTTATAACTATCTATAAACTCACTGAATAATAGATACAATAATCTGAGTTCTTAAGCTGCTTTTATTTTACAATACACTACTGTTCTAATAGTCAGAACTCAATGACAGATACTCTCTTACAATGAGAGTAAGATATATTATCTGATGTAATAGATACTTACTGAATGAACTAAGAGCACTGACTCTTGAACCTGAAGATACTAGTTAATCAAGATAAAACAGTTCATGACACTATACATGCTTCTTCAGTTAGAACTGTTATTGATATCTTCACTTCTTCTACACTGAATAAACTGTGATATATAGCAGCTTAGATAGATGAACTTCATCAGATTCTCACTGAAGCAGTATATCAAGAAGCACTCTGATTTTCTTCAGAACTATGTATAAGAACTGATATCTCAGAATATTCAATTAATAATAATAACACTCTATGATTTCATGAATAACACTGAGTCTCTCACTCTGAATTCTTATATACTTAAATAATGCAAGAGATGTATAATTTGTGTATAATCAGTTATTCAGACTGTGAATAACTGTATAGAATGATCTTCTGAGAGTTCTACTAGTCTGAGATATTAAATAGTATCAGATACTTTGTCTGAAACTGTAATCACTGTTCTTCTATTATCTTATAGAAGAATCATAGAAAAGATCTATTAAAATCACTTAATATCTCTGATAGAATCTGATGAGATATAGTAATTGACTTCACTATTAATTTATCTGAGAGTAAGAATTGTAGAAACATTCTGATCATTGTGAATTAACTGAGCAAAGATATAATATTGAAATCTTGTAATAAGATAAATACTGAACAAGTCACTGAAGCTTTTCTACAGAGCTCATTTTATCAGATATATGAATTGCTGAGATCTATAGTATTGAATTAAGACTGTCAATTTGTAAGCACTCTCTGAACAAGAATCTGTCAAGTTCTCAAGATTACACACTGTCTATCAACTGTCTATCACTCTGAGACTGATAATGTGTCAGAATGAATAATTCAGACTGTGAAGAATTATCTCTATAAGTTCTGTAATCACTTATAAGATGATTGATATGATCTTCTTCTACACACAGAGATTACTATCAACAGTTAAGATGCTGTTTCAACAGATATAAGTCTGTTCTTTCTTACACATGAATATCACATGAAAGTGTTGAATCTTTTAGAGATTACACAGTTTATATCAGATTCTCACAGTTCAATTCAGATCACTAATAATATAGTAATAAAACTCTGAGATATCTGTGATTGAGCAGAGGCCTTTATGACAACTGTGAAACAAGATTAAGAGAATCAAATCAATGTTCACTGAGACTCTACTGAATAATATAAGATAGAAGATCTAGTATGATTGAATCTTAAGAATATACAAATCACATGTTCATCTTATATGCTAGATTACTGCCATGTCAAGTATAAAGTGATAGAAGTTCTAGATAGTCACAACTACTGTCTTAACACATCATCAGAAATTCATGATGTATTTCATACAAGCTTGCTTTATCACACTGTCACTGATCTATTCTCTTCTCAACTGACTTCTGACTGACAGTTACCAGGCATTATAGAAGAAGATAATAAGCTTGAGTGAGAGATTGAGAATATTCTTGATAAGAGATCTCATAACTGTAACTGACAATATCTTGTGAAATGAGTCAGCTATGATCAACTGACCTGAACTCCAAGTTCTGCATTATCTGAAACAGCAGCCCTTGACTGATGAGAACTGCTTCTGGAAGAAGGAGCTAATGTGGTGAGCTGCGCCTGATCAATCATATAGACTATTCTGTTACACTTCACAGATTTCAATCACTTCATTCTCAAATACATACACTCTGATTCTCAGCCATTCTCAATCACTGATACACTTCACAGATTCCAATCACTTCATTCTTGAATGTGTATGCTCTGATTCTCGGCCATTCTCGATCGCTGATCCTCGGCTGCTACGAACGCGTGTATATTCTTCCACTCTGAAGCTCCACCGCGTACACCATCACATACACGTATAAATATTCACCTTGATCACTGATTCTCACACTTTCTCTTTCTTTTCTTCTCTAACATTTTTATCTTTGTTATATAAGACCTATCAATATTATACTGATCTATTCAGCGTAGACCTCTTACATATATTAATATTATAAATATCAATATTGAAAAAATGTTGATACTTATATATTATAGTGATTTGTAAATCATAATAGTTAAATATATATATATATATTATTTCTGACATTGATTACAACTTGTACAATAATTTTTAAAAACTCAAAATTAATTTCAATTATTAATAATTATGAACTTATAACTAACTAATATAAAAAGAAAAAAACTTTTTCTACTTATTATCTTTCTTCTCTTTCTTATTCTTCTTGTTATTCTTTATAATTCACTTCTTATTCTCATTCTTCTTCATCTTCTTCTTATCTGAGATGATAATCATCTTAAAATCTCTCTTCACTATCTTCTCAGAGAAGAGTTTTTACTGCTCTCTTTCAGTCAGATCAATCTATATCTTAAAATTCTGCATTTTCTGATCTGCTGTCTCAGGTTTCATCTCAGCAGTAAGTAGATTGATATACTCAGAGAACAGAGCTGTCTTCTTAATATTCTGAATCATGAAGTGTATTCAAGATCTGAATAAGATCTCAATTTTCTTCTTCTCTGTTAGCTTCTGCTAATTAATTAGAGAACAGAAGTATTATCAAAAATTATTATCTCTTAATAAATAAAAAACTTATCAATTTTGACTTCTTTGTCTCTCACTTTAATACTCTCTTAATTTTCTTCTATCACTGCTTATTTACAGTAATACTCTTCTTCTCTCTCTCTCTCTTTATCTTAGTCTTACATTATTCTCAGATCTTCTTCTAATCTTATCACTACTATATAAGACTCTTCACTATCTTCTTTTTCAATCTCTCACAGATGATGCTATCTGTATTATTTCTATACTTAGTTCAGTTTAAATCTATCAGAAGTGTTACTTAAAATCATTATCATTCTACTCTTCTACAGAGCCTCTTCAAGATATTATAATATGTCTTATAATCTATCTCTTCTCACTTGAACATCTTCTTCTTCTCTCTCTTCAATCTGTGACAGTGCTTATGTGTCTTGATGATCCGCAGAACCGCAGAATATTTAGAGAGAAATAACATGATTAGTTTCAATGAGTGTTAAAGAGAAGTGAAGGTAGAAGAGATAATAAGAAATAATATAATGATAATAATAATAATAATGATAATAATAGTGATAATAGTAATGATAATAATAATAGTAATAATAATAATAGTGATAATGATGATAATGATGATAATGAGAGAAGAAGTACATTGAAATATATTACTGACTTATCAAATATAAAGAGACTCAAAGAAAATATTAACAGCTTTCAGAGATGTATGAAAACAGCTATAGTGTTGTATAGCAATATCATCTTCATTCAATACATTCACTGTCTATATTCTTTGTATACAGTTATCATATAATCTGTATCAGAGATACATGCAGAAAACAGATCTTTATTACTAGAATAAATGATTGCAGCAATTCTCTGTTTTTATATTATAAAGATAAGTTATTCTCATTTCTTTCTTCTCTCTTTTCTCTTCTTCAATCAATCACTAATTTCAAGCTGATATGAAAACTATTAAAACACTCTCAGAAACTCTCAAATTAAAGAGTATAGACTAATCAAATTTCAAATGCAGAAGAAATCAAATTATCTTCTACAGATTCAATTACTCATTCCTCTTCAAATAAAACAGCAGTCATGTCCCCTCTCTTCCTCAATCAAATGAAACATGGCCTGTGAAAAGTGAGTATCACATCAGGTTATAATGATCAACACAGCTCCAGCATGCAGAACTGTATATATGCAGCACATGCTGAACTGAGAGACTGTGTGAATTGCAAACTGACAGCAGTATCCCAGAGAGAGCCATGCAGTGTGAAAAAGCCATAACTCTCAATCACATGTGCAGAGAGTGAATCACTGCAGTAAGTGTATATGTATTGAAGTAATGCTTTTTAATAATACTCAGTCTCTGATATGATGAAAATAGAGTCTCTCTGTGAGATCTGTTTCTATCAGAAGTCAGAGAATCTTATATTTCTCAAGATCATCTTTATATACCTTGTCTGTGAAATTGATGAGAAAAATCATCAATTTCAGTATTCTGTTCTTGATGTCATTCAAGTGGCAGCAGAGTTCATTCTGATCATACTTTTTAAGTGTATGTTTTCTAATTATTCATATTTATATAGATATATACTGATTATTTGTTAGATAATGTTAAGATAATAACTTATTATACTG
>NW_003101682.1:5935236-5976263 GCF_000003855.2 Blastomyces gilchristii SLH14081
CCATGATCAGAAGTAATGCTTTTAGGCAATGTGACAACTGTAAAGTTTGATTCTGATTTCAGACACGGTCACACGGTGAGTCTAACTGTGATTGATAACATGTATAATATGAAAGTCATAGTAGACAGTGATCTATACTATTATGCAATGATTAAATCTTTAGTTATAAGATATTATAACCTTCAGTGTATTCTCTTATTAAAATTCTGACTTCTCACGGAATTTAATGACTCAAAGAATGTTTACATCTATTACATAATGAAGGTAAATATAGATGTCAGAGAATATCAATATAAAGATGTCTATATATATGAAGTTAATAATCTTGATTATAATTTTATGTTAGAACTTGCCTGACTATCTGAATAAGATATCTTGTTAAACACTTGAAACAGAAGCTTAATATTTTCTAACAATGATAGAGTTCACAAAGATGATATTCACAAGACTATGAACCTGACACAGATCTCTGTCAACACTTATAAAATACTCTGAAAAAGAAGTCACTGAAAAGATTACTGATAGCAGAATCATGTAATAATCTATTTCATCAGTCTAACTGATATCAACAAAGTTCTGAAGAAGTTATTCTGTAATGTGATCAATCACTCAACGCCTGCTTACACTCAACGCCCGCCATTTCACCATCACAATGATGAAATATTTTCATCAATATCTTAACAATGCAATTAGATTTTAAGGTGATATATTATATGATGAAAATGTATATAGAAAATTACATATAAAAATATACAGCTAATTCTATAGATGTTTGTTGAGCTTAATAACTCATCTGAAACATGAAATCTTGAGTGAAGGTAGATTCAGTGAGTAAGCAGTGATTAAATCAGTAAAGATTATAATATCATCAGATTTCTCTGATGATGAATTCATAAACACTCTGACAGAACTCTGAAAATGTGATTTAATCACTCTTTATGAAATTGAGAATCTACTTTTCTGATTAGAAAGATGATTTTTAAATTCTTTAATCTTTTTCTTATTCAACTGTGATTGCTGCTGTACAGCAGCTCATTCTTTCTTCTCTTTTTACTCTTGAGTCTTTGTTGCATCTCTAAGCTTCTTTTCAATCTGCTGTTGAGAAGCTCTTGCAGTCTTATTCATATCTTTTTACTGCTTTACTATCTGATAAGCTGTCTTCTGCTTTATTCTCTTCTTTATAATATCTGTCTTCTTCTATTTCTTAAGAATAGTATATTACAACTTGGCATTCTTTTTATAAGCCTGCTCATTCTTTTTAATAGCTTCAGAAGTGATTATTTTCTCATACATGATCTGCATCTTTACTGATGAAAAGAACTATATTAATGATGAATTTAAAGAATCTAGTAATTTCATTACTCTGTCATACTTATGATATCTTCTCTCTTAATTAAGAGCTTACTATAGCTGTCTGTTCTCTATTAGAAGAACCTCTTTATCAAGAGTAAGATTTTTCTCTATACAGATCACTCAGTTGAGATTAGTAGATATTTAACACTGCTACTACTTGACTTACTTCATCAATTTCTGTATATTAATAATAGAAGTA
Organism: Blastomyces gilchristii SLH14081; assembly: GCF_000003855.2. Lineage (NCBI taxonomy): Eukaryota > Fungi > Ascomycota > Eurotiomycetes > Onygenales > Ajellomycetaceae > Blastomyces > Blastomyces gilchristii. The sequence goes on from NW_003101682.1 coordinate 5,936,789, forward strand.
GAGATTCTTTATCAATATTATATATCTGAGAAAGTATAAGACTGTATTATAAGCTTTTTAAGAATCTTTTCTGAATTGAATGAATATAGATTAGTAGTAGTGAATATAAATATAATATTTAAAGATATAACTGCTTTCTTTTATACAGTATTAAATAGCTGTTAAAAAGACCTCTTTATAGTGTATATGAATCTCATTTCAGTTCTCATTCATTCATTCAGTTGATTGAAGTATGATTTACTCAATGATTCAAATATTTCAATATCTAGTAGCTGTAATCAGTGTGTAGAATGAGGAGAAAAGATAGTAAGTAGAATCTAATAATAATCTGTGTAATTAATGAATATTATATTAACATGAGAGAAGTGATCATCTAATATAAGAAGTCTATATTTATATTCTACTTTCTTTTTTGTAAGAGATTCAAAGATTTTCTTTAATTATATTAATTTATATTTATTATTACTTTATTCATTTGCTGAAGTAGTAAAGTAGATCTGATTCTTTTCACTATTAAAATTCTTCAGTCAAGTATCTTATATATCTCTTGATTCTTCTTGATATATAAGAGTAGATAAAAGTGAGGTTTCATCTGTATAAATTAAGATAAGTAGTGTTATGAATTCTTGACTGTTATTCTGACTGACATCTATTATATGACCTGATCTATTATATGACCTGATTTGAGTGAAGTAATTAATATGATATATTTGAGAATGTGAATAAGTCTCAATAGAAATTCTTTCTCATCAAAGTTGTAAATATTCATAGATTTAATATTATATTAAGTGATTTTTATCTGTAGCTATAAATTAATTAGTAAGAAGTAAAAAATTAATAGAAGAAAGAAATCTATTACAAGATCAAAATAATGCTTGAAATATATTGAATTGTCTGCAATCTTGCATTTTTAATTGATATTTTAAAGATAGAGTGACTTGATTATATTCTTATAATGCTGACAGAATCATGATACTCAGTTGATTTTAATAGATGCTTTTAGAATCTCAACAATGAGATTATAAAGAATTTGAGATGTACAAGAGAAACTGTGATCTGTCAATTAATTAACATGAAAAGAAAGTCATTCTTCTTACAAATCTGTGAGATTTTTACAGTGAGTAGAGCTTGCTTTCTTTCTTGATATTTGAACACCTCTATATCACTGTGATAATATATATCAACTGATTCTATATTTTTTAGCAGTCTTAGTGTAATTAGGGATCAATTGTGTATTTAAATCATCAATTGTCACTTGTATAACTGCTTCGTGGTGCATGTTGTGAATGTTTGAAGATGAATGAAAAAATGAGAATTGAGCGGGCGTTGGGTGTACGCGGGCGTTGAGTGGTTGATTACATTACTATAATAACAGATTCTTATATAAAACTCTCTTAATAATATCACAAATATCTAGATGTCTTCTGACAAGATAATATTATAAATATACTTCTCTTAGAAGACTCAGAAGTGAATCACAGTATCAAGTTAAAAAAGAAGAATGATAAGAATTTCAAGTCATCATAAGACTCTCTTTATAATATGTCTTGAGATGAACTTCTTCTTCTTTGAAAGACACTTAATGATCTGTTGAATAAGAAATTCATATGTATTAGTAACTCTTTCACTGCAGCTTCTATTCTCTTTGCAAAGAAATTAGGTGAAGAACTCTGATTCTGTGTGAACTATTGAGAATTGAACAGATTAATCAAGAAGAATCACTATTCTTTTTCTCTTATCAATGAAACTCTAGCTCATATCAGATAAGCTCAATGATTTATAAAGCTAGATATCATCACTGTGTTTCATAAGATCTGTATCACTGAAGAAGATGAATGACTTACAGCATTTCAAACATATTATAATCTCTTTAAATGAGTAGTCACACTCTTTGAACTGACTAATACTCTCAGTACATTTCAGAAGTATATCAACTAAGCACTCTGAGAATTTCTTAATAAATTTGTATCAGTATATCTTGATAACATTCTTATCTTCATTAATAAGTTCAGAAAAGAATATCAAGAACACATGCAAAGAGTATTACAATAATTATAAGAAGCAGAACTATCAATAGATATTGTTAAGTATGATTTTAAAGTCAAGAGTATAAAATATCTAGATTTTATCATAGAAGCTGATAAGGAAATTCAAATGAATTCTGAGAAAGTCTCTGTCATTCTTGAATGAGAAGCTCTACATACTGTGAAAGATGTATAAAGCTTCATTGAATTTACTAACTTCTATCAGTGATTTATACAAAACTTCTCAGATATTATGAGATTACTTACAGAACTTACTAAGAAGAACTCAGTATTTCAATAATCAGCAGATACTGATGCTGTATTTATGTAGATAAAGAAGATATTCATTAATATATCTCTACTAATAATATTTGATTCTGACTGTGAAACAGTTATTGAAGCTGACTTCTCTGACTACATTACAGAGAAAGCTATATTGTAATATAATAATAAATGTAAGAGGTCTATGCTGAATAGATCGGTATAATATATAGGTCTTATATAACAAAGTGAAAAACATTAGAAAAGGAAAAGAAAGAGAAAGTATGAGAATCAGTAATTGAAGTGAATATTTATACACGTACATAATGATGTACGCGGTGGAGCTTCAGAGCAGAAGAATAGAAATTCTGCAGATTTTCAGCTGAGAATTAATGACTGAGAATTGAAGCTTTCAGCAGGAATCTATGAAGTATAACAGAATAGTCTATATAATTAATCAGATGCAGTCTGTTATATTAGTCTCTCTCTTCTCTGATTATGCATAGTTCTCATCAGTCAAGGGCCGCAGTCTCAGATAACACGGAACTCAGAGTTCAGGTCAGATAATTATAGCTGACTTATTTTACAAGATATTGTCAGCTACAGCTGTGAGATCTCTTATTGAGAATATTCTCAATCTCTCACTCAAGTTCATTATCTTCTTCTATAATCTTTGGTGACTGTCAGTCAGAAGTCAGTTGAGAAGAAAATGAGTCAGTGATAGTGCAGCAGAGTAAGCTTATATGAAAGATATTATAAATCTCTGACAGAGTATTAAGACAGTAGTCATGACTGTCTAGAACTTCTATCACTGTGTATTTTATATAATGATAATTCAATGTATGAGATGAGTGTGTGATCGGTATATTTCTAAGATTCAATTATATAAGATCTTCTATCTTATACTGCTCTATGAGATCTTGTTATATATTGATTTAATCTTCTTAATCTTGTTTAGCACTTGTCATGAAGACTTCTACTCAGTTATGAATATCTCAGAGCTTTGTCACTATATAATCAGTGATCTGAATTGAACTATAAGAGTTCAGTGTAAACTGTGTAATCTCTAGAACATTCAACACTTTCATGTGATAATCATATATAAGAAAGAACAGGCTTATATCTATTGAGATAGTATCTCAGCTATTGATAGTGATCTCTGTGTGTAGAAGAAAATCATGTCAATTATCTTATAAGTGATTGCAGAACTTATAAAGATAATTCTTTACAGTTTGAATTATCTGTTCTGATGCATCATCAGTCTCAGAGTGATAGATAGTTAATAAATAATATATAATCTTGAAAACTTGACAAATTCTTATTCAGAGAGTACTTACAAATTAACAGCTCTGATTCAATACTATAGATCTCAGTAATTCATACATTTAATAAAATAAGCTCTGTAGAAAGACTTCAGTGACTTGTTCAGTATTTATCTTATTACAAGATTTCAATATTATATCTTTGCTCAATCAGTTCATGATGATCAGAATGTTTCTACAATTCTTACTCTCAGAGAGATTAATAGTGAAGTCAATTATCACATCTTATCAGATTCTATTAGAGATATTATGTGATTTCAGCAGATTCTTTCTACAGTTCTTTTACATAATGACAGAAGAACAACAGTTACAGTTTCAGATAAAATGTCTGATACTGCTTGATATCTCAGGTCAGTAGAACTCTTGAGAGATTATTTGATACAGTTATTTACAATCTGAATAGCTGATTATGTGAGAATTATGTATCTCTTGCATTATCCCAGTGTGTAAGAGTTCAAAGTGAGAGACTCAGTATTATTCATGAAATTGCAGAGTGTTATTATCATTGATTGAGTATTTTGAGATGTCAGTTCTTATACATAGTTCTGAGAAGAATCAGGATGCTTCTTAATATACTGCTTTAATAAGTACTTAAAGAAGTTCATCAGTTTGAGCTATTATATATGATAATTTATTCAGTGTAGATTCAGAAGGTATTCTGATCAGTGAATTATTATTATTATTATTCTTCAATTATAGATGTATGCAGTCAGAGACTATGACATCTACGTGAGAACTTTTAGTTCTCAGAGTTTTTTATATATTCATAAAGTTAACTATTATACATTTACCAATTTCAGATATGCAAAATCAGAAAATTTCAGCTCAGAATATAAAAACTGTTTACAAATTACAGTATTTTAACACCTTCTGATACTTTGAAACCATTTGATAATATCATGACAAAAGAAAAGAGAACACAGTCTTAAAGATAGACACATTAAATAGATAGATAGAAAAGAACAAAAAAAAAAAAAGAAAAAAAGGAAAATGAAAAAGTAAAGTAAAGAGAGACTATAACAAATCAAAATTATTAAAAGATAGTGTATAGCTGTTTTAACAGACTATATCTAATCAATTTCCACCTCTTTATATTCAGATATTTCTGAATTCAGCTGTTTTCTTATAGCTGCTTGAGTTTCTGATAGAAAGTCTATTAAGTATTTGATTTCTGTCTCAGTTGAGAATAAGAATCTCATATATAATTGATTTAAATCATACCTCTTCTTCAATCTGACTCTGAGACTATTGTATACTGCACAATGCATTACAATATACTCAGAATTTTCATTTACATTGCAGAATGAGCATTCTGTTGAATCAAATCTATCATCAAATCTTTGTATATAAGATTTGAAATAATCATATTCTAGTTTCAGCTGAATTCTAGATGAGAATATTTTCTTTTTACATTTAATTGAACAAGATTTCCACTTAGGTTTTATCTTAAATCTTGAATAATATATACTCTTCTTTTGTTTCTGCCAGCTTTCATTTCACTTGTTTAAACAAGATTCTTTTATCTTTCTCTTTATAAAAGACCAGGACACTGTTTTTTATCTATATCTGCTTAATTCTGATCTCTTTTTTACTGCTAAATCAGTCAATTCATTGCTATGAATATTTATATAAGCAGGAACTTAGTGCAGATGAATTATGAGTTTTAATAATCTTCTCTTTTAAATCTTTATAACAGAATTTAAAATCAGTTCAAGATTCATTTAATCATTATAAATCTGACTATTTTTAAGTCTTTTCAAAGCAGCTTGACAATCAGAGAATATTCATATCTATTTCAAGTTATTTCCTCTTTTATAAGATTTTACCTTAATAAGTTTGAAAGCTTTTGCAATTATAAATAGTTCAGCATTAAAGACTTCAGATTCACAGCTCAAATTTCAGAAATCTGAGATTAAATTGATATTATCTTCAGTATAAGCAATGTCTGTATCTAATCTGTTCAAACTCTCATTTTTTGAGCTATATGAGTAAACTAGAATAGAGTCTTTTATATTGATTGTAGACATCTTGTTTAAATACTGTTTATATTCTCTCTCTTTAGATAGTTTACTTATTTATAAGTTTATAAGAGATTTCAGCCTTTCTCTTCAGAGAGATATCTTTTCATGATCAATTTTCTCAATATTTAATGAAGAAAATTGATTTTTAATCAGTAAATATAATCTGTACAGTTGAGAGAGTATTTTCTTTGAAGAATTATTCTCATTTCAATCAAGAAATCTATTTTAATTCAGTTCATTTCCTAAGTTAATTAATGAAAATGAAGAAGAGACTCTTTCTCTGATTATATAATTTAAGCTCATCTTTATGACTCTCAGAGCATAGTTCATGCAGGTCTTTTCAAATCAAATAGCAGAAGATAGAATTGAAGCTTCAATTTTCATTACTTTAATAGAAGATGATTTGAATGATTTCAGCATTCTTCTTAAAACTCTGTTTTACAGATTTTGTAAGAATAAGTACTCGCAGGCGATTATTCGGGTGTTTGCAGCTTGGCGTGATATGTACTCTTAACTACTAGAAGTATTCATGATAGAAAGATAAATGTAGAGATCAAATATATAATAGTATTTAAGCTGAGTTATAAATAGTATTCGCGAACTTCAGTCTATATAGTTGTGTGTAGTCAAGAGCTGCTAACTCTATTAGTTACACAAGAGATAGAAATAGAGATAAAGAATCTGTGAGAAGTGAGAATTCTTACATATCTTCTTCTCTCTAAGACTTCATTAACAAAGTCTTTCACTGAGTGATTTCATAGAATCAGGCTCAGCACTGCAGTGATACTCACTAAAAACTCTTCATATCTATAAAAAAACCTCAGTGAGAAAAAATCTCTTGTTATTATAAACAGAAAAGAGTTCATCACTTAGTTTCTTATTCTGTGAGATTCTTTATAACCTGCAGATCTTTCTCTGACTACTATACAGATGCATCTCATACCTTTCATATAGAAGAGTTCTGGTTGACTCTTAATCATTTCTGCGAGATTCTTGTGTGATCATTACACAGATTTATCTCATATCTTTCAATCTGAAGAGTTTCAGTTGATCTTCAATTATTTTTTCATAAGATTCTTATATAATCATTATACAGATTCATTCTGCAGATGAATCACTTTCTATGAGATCACTCTTATCAAAGAGAAGTATTCATGAGTTAATCTTTCACTTATTCTCATAAATTATCCTTCTTGAACACTGTAGAATTGTGAGAAATTTTTCATTCTTTTATCAACTCTGTAGAATTGTAGAATCAAGATATTTACAGCCTGCAATTACTCTTTATAGTTATATAAAAAGATTCAGATCTGCAATTCATAATCATTCTTTATTTACTAGAGTGATCTGACTGTTTCATGAGATTATTTATAGTATAAACAAATATCTCTAGAGTAGTATAAATATTTCAGATCTATTCATAAAATCTCATCTTCTTTTCTCTTTTTCTATAACAGCTCTTATTCTTATAACTGTGAGTATTCTTATTCATCTGTGAAGTGTTTTCACTCAGATGACAGAGAGAGAGTGTTTCTAACAATATTTATATATTGATTTAAGAACTTCTCAAGAATAAAAAATTTTTCAATTTCAATATCTTTGCAAACAATGTCTGACTATTATTATGCTTTTTATAGATATCTTTACAACTTCTCTGAGTACTTTTTATCAGGTGATAAAGCAGAGATATCATTACTTATAACAGTGTCTTCACATCTCTCAGCTCTGTCACTGCACTCAATCTTCAGATCAGTAACTAACTCTGTGCTTTCTTCAGATCAGCTTCTGACTTCAAGCAGTGCAGTCTCACTCTTTACTGTAAGTCTTTTCATAAGTAATTTCTTACAGATTCTAGCTGACAGTTCCTGCAAAGCTCTTAGTGCTGTCAGTACTCTCTGTGACTCTGCAGATCTATAATCACTTCTCTTCTACTCACACAATCTCTGATCAGATATATGCAAATATGTCTAGATTCTCTATCAACAGTTCTCGCGCCACAGCGCATTTCTGCAATTTCATTGTCAATGAGAGTGTGGTTCGGAAGAACATACGGCCGTCGGATAATAACGCGGCCGCTTCTGAACTTGCTTACGAGTGTAAAGAGGCCATAGCGGCCGCTAATTAATTTAGTGTATAATATATAAGAAGCCAGCATATGCCTGTAATCATACACTGACTCAAGCAACCTTTGAATCACATCTGATAGCATGTCTAAAAACCAGTGAGAGGCACAGACTTCTTCAGAGCATGATAATTTCATCTACAAAGTAATTCATAGTTATTATGCCAGTGTGGTTCTAGAACATCTCAAAAGATAGCATATAAAGAGCAGTGAGCAGAAGAGCATTCAATTGATACTGCTTTGCTTGTTGAGGAAAAACTTCACACTCAGGCGAATGCCATGTATGCAAACAGATGAGATGTGAGAAAAGAGATGAGAGTGATAAACCAGATTCAAAGAAGACTGCTCTCCACTCAAAGAGATAAAAGAGAGAAGTAACTATCACTGAAGTCATATGATAATAACAGAAATTATATAACAATACAGTGATATAACAATAGATATCATACAATTAATGAGAAATCACTGAAATGAATATCTTCTCTAGCTGATATGAACAACACCCTTCTCTGCTACCTGAATCAGAAGATATACAGAACCTCTCAGAGAGTTTACTTAAAGCAGTAAGAAAAGCAGCTGAAACTGCTGAACTGGAATTAAAGCTCTGTACATGTATGAGGATTCTAAATGAGATTGAGATCTTGTGTACACAGTGACAGGCTGAGACAGAAGTCAAACAACAATTAACATTCACTGCAGATCAAGCATTCACTATGAAGAGCTTCATCAATGCAATCACTATTATTAATAAGAATAGAGAAAATCAGATCTTAGATCTGCAGTGAGAGATTGAACATTTACACAGACAGATGCCTATATCAAATCTGAAGATCTCATCATGATTATTCACAATCTCTTCAGAAGTATACACATCATCAAAGACTGCTGCACAGGATGAGAATCTGAGTATGAAATATATCAAGTCAGAAGATCTGTCAAAGTCACTAAGCTTTAATAGTGACTGAAAAAATGATGCTTCAATCAGCTGGCTAAGTCAGATGCAATTATATTATCAGATTGAATATGAACTCACAGACAGACAGTCAACAGAATTTCAACAAGTCTTAAGATCTGTCACATTTCTACATGAAAAAGCAAAGTCATTATAAATGACTGATGAAAAGATGAATCTCACAGACTCAGAGTGATATTCATTTTCATAAATATGAAATGAGTTTTTCAAATGAATCTTACACAACTTTGAGAAAGTGAATGTATGAGACAAGTGTTACAAATACTTCACTGAGTATAGATAAGTGAGTAATCTTACATCATACTTCACATACTTTAGCTTATACTATCTTGTATTGAATGAAGAGCTTTCAACATCTTTCTGTTTATAGATCTTTATTTATAATCTTACATCTGAGTTGAGAGCAGAATGAAAATGCTTAATCTCATAGTTAAATACAGTGAAGAAAGCATATAATATTCTCATTATACAGAAATAAGTGAGTTAATTATAACAGAAAATACTGTAATCAAGTATGTCTCAGCAGAGAATGAGTAATCAGACTTCTATGACATAAGTCACATACTCAGACATGATGAATCTAGATCTGAATGCTATCACTAAAGTACTGAATTCTCTGAAAAAGAGATTCTCTGAGTGAAAATCTTAATATTATAAGTATTGAGCTTGCTTCAACTGTAGATATCAAAATCATGATATAAAAGATTACACTCAGCATGCACAGTCAAGAGAAGCAAGAGAGTTAAAAAACTAGCAGAATTAGTGAGCTCAGAGACACTTACTGATATTCTATGAAAAGTTTTCAAAGTGAAAGAGATGTCTGTATTAGATGACTCTCTGAATTCTGTAAATATCAAGAGAAAGCAGGCTTCTGACTGAGATGTAGATGAGAATGAAGTGAACACTCATCTTAATACCTTGAGATCTGAAATGTTAATATATAAGAGACACTTGAATAAGAATTGAGAGATGACTGTAAAAGTATTAGCAGACACAGAAGCTTCTATATAATATATTGATGATTATATAATCTGAAGACTGAAAGAGATCTGCTGAGTGAAGAATTCTCAATACATAAGATTATCTGATAATTAATATTTAATATCATCTGTAAGAGTAAGAGTTTCCTTGTACTTTGAAGAATAGTCTTGCTATATTTGAGTATGAGAGCTGCAGAACATGAAATATAATCTTATTCTTGAACTTGATTGATTTCAAAGGTTCAATCTGCAGATTCAATGATGTACATGTTATATATGATTGACTGATAGAAAGAAAACAGTTCATATAATTCTATTAACTGATATAAGAAGGACATTTCATGTCTCTGATATAGAAGAATTAAATCTGTTTACATATTAACAAGTAAAGAGAACAATTCACAAGACCTTATCTGAAAGTATTCTGTATGTCATACAGAACTCAGAAGCAGAGAAAACCAAGATAAAAGATATGTAAAAGAACAAGTGTATGAAGAAGCTTCTGAAGAAGTATGAAAAGATCTTCTGAATAGATCTTTTATCAGAATTGCTGCTGAAATGAGAATTCATATATAAGATTAATACAGAGGACACAAAACTAGTCAATCAGAATGCATACTCTCTGTCACAAATACATCTCAAAGAACAGAAGTATCAGATCATCAATCTTCTAGAACATAGTCTTATATAACTCTCATCAAGTGCATGAGACTTTTCAGTTCTATTTGTGAAAAAGATGAGTAAGAAGTGACAGATATGTATCAATTATCAAGCACTTAACAAGCTTATAATCAAGAATGAATATTCACTGTCATGAATTCAACAACAGTTGAATATAGTTGGAAATGCCTGATATCTATTGAAGATTGATCTTCTCTCAGAATACTGACAGATCTGTGTAGATAAACTATCAGTTCTGTGAACTGTGTTTAATATATAATGAGAGAAGTTTGAATTCCTGATAATATCATTCAGTCTGATAAATGCACTTATCATCTTTCAAATGATGATGAATACAATTCTTCATAAACAGAATAAAATCTCATGCCTTGTATATCTCAATGATATTCTAGTCTTTTTAAACTCATATAATGAATATCTGAAGCATCTCAATGAAGTGCTTATAACTCTGACAGAGTATAAGCTCTACATTAAATTAACAAAGTGTGTGTTTGAAATGAAAGAGTTGAAGTTCATAGAACATGTAGTGAGTGATGACTGTATATATCTCATTCTGAAGAAATTGAATGTTATAGTGAATTGATCATGGCTGAGAAATGTATATCATGTATAACAGTTTCTTAAGTTAATCTCATATTACTGCAGATTCATCAAGAATTTCATATAAATATCTGCATCACTCTCAGATCTCTTAAGAGAAATGAATGCAAATCTGTGAAAGAAGAAGTTTCATTTAATTATCTGAAATACTGTATGTAAAGAGGCTTTTCTCACACTGAGAGAACATATAATAACATTCTCAGTGCTTATTCAATCAGATCATGATAAACCTTTCTACATTGAGACAGACACATCTGAATGAGCTATCAGAGACACTCTTCTATAGATGAGCAAGAATGACAAGCTGTACTCAGTGATGTATAATAGTAGAAAACTATCAGATGCTGAGCTCAATTACTCAGTGTATGAAAAGAAATTGCTAGTAATCAAGCACATACTGATATTGTGAGATAGATATATTAACAACAGATATATAACAACAGTGATCATAAATCATAAAAGTCTTATCTATCTATAATTGATAATAAAACCTTTCAAATGCTTAGTATGTTGAATCTCAGAGTTTCAAGTGTATAATCTTTATATCAAATACTGAAAGAAATCAGACACTGTAATATCTGATGTAATCAGTCACAGACCTGATTTCATGAGTGAGAGTTCTGTGAATCAGGTACAAGAAACATTCATATTAAACACACTGAGAGAATGCAAGGAATCAGAATGAGTGAATATTATAATCTCTTACTTGAAGAATGACAAGATATTGAATAATAAGTGTCTTATAAAAGTAGTAGAAGAGATGCTTCTGAACTTCAAGCTGAGAAAATTGAAAAATGACATTGTACTTTACCATGATCTAGAATATGCAGAAGCTCTCTATCTAGAATCTTCATTTAGACATGACTTGATGACTCACATGCACAGGGAATTCAGTCACTTAGAAAGTCCTGAACTCATGAGTGTACTTAAATCAAGAGTATACTGACCAAGCATGGCCAAGGACATTCAGATGTACACTCACAAGTGCCCGAATTACCAGGTTATGAAAGAGTCTAAGAAAGGGTTAGAATATGAGAAAGTGCAACATCAGATAAAGTATATAATACAACTGTTCAAATAATGAGAGATGAATCTCATAGACATATTACTGTAAATATCAAATGAAAATTGATAAATAATCACTACTATTGATTATGCTACTGACTGACCAGTTATAAAAGCAGTTTCAGAAATGATAGAGAAGATGATAATGAAGTTTCTACATAATAAGATCTATATCAACTATGAAATGCTGCATGTGTAAGAATAAGTACTCGCAGACAATTATTCAGGTGTTTGCAGCTTGGTGTGATATGTACTGTTAACTACTAGAAGTATTCATGGTAGAAAGATAAAATGTAGAAGTCAAATGTATAATAGCATTTAAGCTGAGTTGTGAATAGTATTCACAAACTTCAGTCTATATAGTTGTGTGTAGTCAAGGGCCGCTAGCTCTATTGATTATATAAGAGATAGAAATAGAGGTAAAGAATTCATGAGAAGTAGAATTTCTTACATACTCTTCCCTCTCTAAGGCTTCATCCGCGAAGCTTTTCTGACTTCATAGAATCAGCTCAGCACTGCAGTGATACTCACTAAAAACTCTTTATATCTATAAAAAACCTCAGTGAGGAAAAATCCCTTGTTATCATAAAGAGAAAAAAGTCTGTTACTCAGTTTCTTATTTCACAAGGTTTTTTATAATCTACAGATTCTTCTCTGACTATCACACAGATTTATCTCACATCTTTCATACAGAAGAGTTTCAGTTGACTCTCAATTATTTTCATGAGATTCTTGTGTGATTATTACACAGATTCATCTCACAGATGAATCACTCTCTATGAGATTATTCTCATTAAAGAGAAGTATTCATGAGTTAATCTTTTACTTATTCTTATGAATTATTGTTCTTTGACACTGTAGAATTGTGAGGAATTTTTCATTCTTTTATTAACTCTGTAGAATTGTAGAATCAAGATATCTGCAGTCTGCAATTACTCTTTATAGTTATATAAAAAGATTCAGATCTGTGATTCACAATCACTCTTATTTACTAGAGTGATCTGACTATTCTATGAAATCACTCACAGTGTAAACAAACCTCTCTAGAGTAGTATAAATATCCCAGATCTGTCTGTGAAATCTTATCTTCTTTTTTCTTTTTCTGTAATAGCTTTCATTCTTATAAACTGTGAGTATTCTCATTCATCTGTGAAGAGTTTTTATTCAGATAATAGAGAGAGAGTATTTCTGATAATATCTGCATATTAATTCAAGAACTTCTCAAGAATAAAAGTTTTTTCAATTTCAATATCTTTATAAACAATGTCTGGCTGCTGCTGAGCTTCTTGTGAGTGTCCTCACAACTTCTCTGATTGCTTTTTACTGGCTGGTGAAGCAGGGGTGCTGCCACTCATGATCATGTCTTCATCTTCCTCAGTCTCACCACTGCACCCGATCTTCAGGCCAGCAGCTAATCTCATGCCTCTCTCAGACCAGCCTCTGGCTCTAAGCAGTGCAGTTCCTCTCTTTGCTGTAAGTCTTCTCATAAGTAATTTCTTACAGATTCTAGCTGACAGTTCTTGCAAAGCTCTCAGTGTTGTCAGTGTCTTCTGCAGTCTCACAGGTCTATGATCACTCCTTCTCTGTTCACACAATCTCTGACCAGATATATATGAATATGTCTAGGTTCTCTATCAATGATCCTCGCGCTGCGGCGCATTTCTGCAATTCTATTGTCAATGAGAGATGAATTTCTGAGTACTCATAAAATCCAGATAATCAAGGCAATGTGAATACTATGAATTTGTGATAGAAGTTGACCTGAGCAGATGAGTCTTCTCTTCATATCTCAATTATTTTCAGACTGAATACTTCAGTATAACTGAAGAAGTGAACATAGCTTTGTAAGAAGTATCTGATCACACATGCAGATAATCAGCTCTCAAGACTCTGCTGTAACTGTGTATATTCTGATGTTCAGCTTCTCTGAAGTCTGTGCATTTCTGACAGTCTTTATATCAAATATAACAATTGTCTGTACTGTGAGTATAATACTCTCTACTTCTTTGAAGAGAGAAATTGATAGTTGTGAGAGAGTTAAGTGTCACAGATATTGAGAGTATGAGTATGAGTTTTCTTTGTTTTTTCTTTATTAATCTCTAAATTATGTTCACAGCCCTGTTTATTTTCTTGTTTTTTAGCTTTAATAAGAATATGATTTCTTCTTTTCTTATATACACTGCAGACTGTTCATTTCAGTAGAAACTCATTATCTTATAGACTAGAATTTATAAATGACAGTGTTAATATCTTTATTATAATCAGATTCTTAGTGAAGACTGTGTTATTCTGACTTATCAGAATTTATAGTATAAAAGTCATGTCTCAGCTTCTACAGATATCTTATCTACTCAGATAATTCTCAAGTGAACTTATTCATCTTATCAGAATACTCTTGTCACTGAATCTTGAATCAGAGCTCATGATCTTACTTCTCTGAGTTAATAATCTCTTTGATCTGATATTCTCTTTCACTCTCTAGTACTTCATGAATAGAGTGATGAATTACAGAGTTCTCTTCTGAAAATTCCTTATATTCATGAAGTAAAGAGATATGAAAAACATTGTATATCTATAACTCAGATAACAGTTTTAATTTATAGAACTGTGAGCTAACTTTCTTCATAATTTTATAAGACTCTGTTTATAAGAGATTCAGCTTCTTACTAGATCTTCATATAATAATGTTTTCTAAACTCAGTCAGACTCTATTATCTTTCTTGAAACTCTTTATAATATGCTTGAAGTCATAGTATCTCTTCTGATACTCTTAAGTCTTTCTCAAGAATTTATAAGCTTTCTCCTGAATCTTCTGAATTCTCTCAGCTCATTCACAGGCATCATCACACTCTATAGTGTACTCTTGTAAATCTATCAAGATTATCTGTGAATAAGTCTCAGTGAGCATCTTAAAGAGGGTTTTATCTGTGCTGACATGTTTTGAGTTATTATATATGAACTCTATAAGTAATAATTAATACACTCAGTTATTCTGATTGTAATTAACAAAGTACTACAGATACTGTTTTAATATACTTATCAGATATTCTATCTGATTATCTGTCTGTTAATGAAAAGCTATACTTAAATCTCATAAGATCTTCAGTATAGTCATCAGATTAGACTAGAACTCTTCTATAAAAATTAATTCTCTGTCTGAGATAATGTTCATAGATAACTCATGTAATCAGATTACATTGCAGATGAAGATATAAGTCAAATTCTTTGACTTCAAGTTCTTACAGATAAGTATAAAGTGTGTTATCTTGATAAAGTAATTCACTATCATCAGCACACTGTTAAAGTAAGTATCATATATGTTCTTGCTTTCAGAGAGGCTTATAAGAGCATTTATTTCTAGCTGTTCTCAAGGTTTCTGTGAAATGAGTAGAGAAGTAAGTTCTTTATATAGTCTGAACTACACTACTTATAAATTCTGATAAATAGTATAAGAATTCACTATCTTCTTTATAAGTTCTTATATCTTCAATTAGAAGTATTTTCTTGTAAGCAACTCATAAGTTCTAGTATCTATAAAATAACCTGCTAGAGAAGAGTTATGATATCTTTTAATGAGTTCTATATATAGAAACTCATTTACAGGCACATAAATTCAGTTCTCTCTTTATAAGAGATTATTTAAGTCTCTTTAATCCTTTATTTCTACAGGATTGATCTCTATTATAAGCAGTTTCTAAATATACTAAGTATATTCATTCTTCAGTTGTAGTTCAGATAATCTGAATAGAAGATCTTATGAAGACTTATACTCTGTTTTCTCTTACATCAGGTCTTCTGCAGTACTTCTCAAAGCTTATAAACTCTTCAGATTATAGATACTCTCTTCAAGAATTCTCATAAAGATCTTCAGAGTGTTAACTCTCAGTATTATAGAAAGTAGTTGTACAGACTTCTTCTCTCTCTCTTTCTTCTTCTTTTATAAGAGATTGAGAGACTCTTCAGTCAATCTCTTTATAACACTCAGTCTGAGCATCTTACAAAGCTTTTCTGTCTTTTCTAATCTCTCTATATCTGTTATTCTGATCTTCTTAATATAGTCTGATCTGTGAGAGAGTCTGTCTGCTGAGTTCTTAGTTCTCTTAATATGTTCTATCTTGAATCAGAACTCACTCAGTCTCTGAGCTTAGTGAATCTGCTGCTGTGAGAGTTTCTTGATTGAAGTAAACTGTTATAAGCTGTTATAATCAGTTCTAACAGTAATCACTGTTATAAGACTCTCAAAGTAGTGACATTAGTGATAGAAGAATTTCACTATTATAAGAAGCTTCTGATCATGAATGTTATAGTTAATCTCTACAGATTGTATCTTCTATAAGAAAAAGATCACTGAAACTCAGTTCTTATTTAACTGTAGTTATGAGACTATTTCTGAAATTATAAAGAAGAAGATATCTGTCTTTAATCTGATTAAGAGTAAGAGATTAAAGTGAAACAGTATTACTGTATTTATAAATATCTATTTCAATCTTATAAAAGTCTCATAAGCTTCTGAAATAAGAAAGTTCTCACAGTTCTTTCTTCTTAATAACCTTTTCATTCTCTGTTTATAAGATAACTTCTTCTTATTTTCATTCTTCAGCATGTCTGTAAGAATTAAGAAGATTCTCATAAATACAAAGATAAACTATCTATAGAAATTCACAAAGCTCAGAAAGATCTGAATCTCATGAATACTAGTTAACTTCAGTCATAATAGAATAATCTTAACTTATGAAGATTTCATCTGAATATCATCTACAGTGATTATATATTCTAGGAAATTAATTCAGCAGACACTGAAGTTGCACTTCATAAGCTTAATATACAGTTCTGTCTCATCTAAGACCTTTAACACACTTCATACATGCTCAGTATGTTCTTTCTTCTTCACAGAGTACACTATCACATCATTCAGATATATTATCATGAAGACATTCAGATATATATGAAGTGTTTTATTAATGAAAGACTGAAATGCTGCAGAGATATTAATCAGATTAAAAGACATTACTAGATATTCAAATAATTTCAGTGCAGTTCTAAAGACAGTCTTTTATTCATTCTCAGACTGTATTCACAGCTGTGTATATATATTGATTATATTCAGTTATATGAATATGACAGCTTCTGTGAGACAGTTGATCACATTCTTAATCAGAGATAGAGAATAGCAGCTCTTTATTATCTTGAAGTTCAGATCATGATAATCTACATATAATCTGAGATCTTTATTCTTCTTCTTTATAAATATCACAGAGACTTTCATGAAGACCTGTGAAGATTAGATAAAGTCATTCTTCAGATTCTTCTTTACATAGATCTGCAAGATCTCTGTCTCATAATAGAAGAGCTTATAGATTGATTCTTAGAAGAGTTTCTACTCTTCTATCAAATCTATTATCAGATTCTTCTCACAGTGAGAGAGAAGCTCAGCTGCCTTTACTAAGCTAAACATCTCTGTAAGATCTCAGTATTTCTCTGATATCTGAAGCTCAGTTTTCATGATCATAAGATTCTCAGACACTTACAAAGTTATCATATAGATAAGCTTGTCTTCTCTAATCAACTCTACAGTATTAACTGATTCTATCTTCATAAGTAAGTCTATCAACACTGATTGAAAGTATAAACCTGACTCACAGACAGCTATGTGTGAATTGTGTCTTTAAAGTTATACAAGTCTCAAGTACATGTCATCTATAATGTTTGTGATAATCACAGTTTCTGCAAATCTTCTTCAGATTTTAGAGAGATCTTGTAATTCAAAGATAACTCTTGTAAGTCTCTTAGTTCTCAGATCTGAGTTCTCACACTCTGCTTATTATAAGAGCAGGTTTTCAGTTTTCATCTTTCAGCTCATTCACTTCATGAGCTTTAGAAACATTATAGTGACCTGAGATTCTGAGTTCATCAATACTTTTCATGCTTGCAGAGCAGTAGTACTGCAGTGCAGTCTCTTCTCATAAGCAAGTATTTTCATTGAGAGAGTAACAGATTCAGGTGTCAGCTTCAAGACTCTTAAGAAGGCTGTTACTGACTCTGTTCATGACTTCTCAAATTTCTATTTTAATTTGTCTGAACAGTTTGCATGAAGATGTTCTAATTTAGAACAGATAAAGCAGAGTTTCTTTTCCTTGATTCTTCTGTTATACACTCTGTTTACAGAAGCTTATGAGACTCTTTCTCTCTGCTTAGCAGTCAGACATGAATCTCTCTATATCTTGTTATCTTTTTCTGATAAATCTGTTCTCTGTTGTTCTGATTCTCACAGAGCTGATTAATAATTCACTCTCTACAGGTCTGTGACTCTCACAGTGATCTGTAAGCAGTGAATAAGAGTCATCAGTTTCTTCAGAGTTAAGAGCTTAGAGTCTTACTTAATGAGCTTGTTCTGTATATCTTTATTCAGTCTCTTTATAAATATCATCATTCAGGTCTTGTTTCAGAGCCCTGTTTTCACAGATCTCAATTCATATCACAATTTTATGAAGCACTGTAAGTAGTCTTTATCAGATTTCTCATCTCTTTTTCTAATATTAGTGATTGCAGCTCAGGTGTTCTCTGTTCAGCTTGCAGAGTCTCTCAACTTGTTCTTTAAATAGGTCTTGAGAACAGATCAGTGAGGTCTCTCATGATCATTCTCTAGATGATTCAGTCAGTTCTTGACTTCAGTGTAATAGAGGCCTGTTATTATGTAGATGACAGCTTCTTCATCTTTCATGTCACACAGCTGAGCTTGTGAGTCAATTTCAAATGCAAACTCACAAAAGCTTTTATAGATTGTGATTCAATAAGTGATCTTAAGTGATCACAGCTTAAGAAAGTTTCTTTTCAGTTCACAGGTGTTTCTGAAGATCATGTCTAGAGACTCAGTTCAAGAGTGTTTGCAGGCAGTAAGCATTTCTTGTAGAAAAATAGCTTGGTCCTGCAGAAGATGCTCAAGAATGTTCTCCACTGAGATTGGTTCATTCGTGGGTTCAGAGGGTTCCCCTGTCACAGATGCAGAGAATGGTGTTCCGCGAGTGATTGGTAAGTCCTCTGGGACTTCTTCCATGGGGGTTATTCATGGTTCGGGTGGCTGCTCCTGGGTGCTGAGCTTGAAATGTAAGAATAAGTGCTCGCAGACAATTATTCGGGTGTTTGCAGCTTGGTGTGATATGTACTGTTAACTACTAGAAGTATTCGCGGTAGGAAGATAAAATGTAGGAGTCAAATGTATAATAGCATTCAAGCTGAGTTGTGAATAGTATTCGCGAACTCCAGTCTATATAGTTGTGTGTAGCCAAGGGCCGCTAGCCCTATTGGTTACGCGAGAGATAGGAATAGGGGTAAAGGATCCGCGAGGAGCGGGATTTCTTACAGCATGAGATTCTAACTGATAACAGTGTGAATCTTGTAGAAGAAGTGATGAGGCATTTCATGAGCCAGTTACAGACAAGATATTGTAGAATAACATCATATCATCTGCAGATGAATAGAAAGATGAAACACTTGAATGAAATCTTGAGCAACATGCTGACAAAATATCTAGTGAGCAAGCCTATGAGATTATGAAATGAATATCTCAGTCAGATACTATTAGTCACACAAATTCAGCAGCATGCAGTCTTCAAGTGTTTATCATTCTATCTGTTGTATGAATTGTATCCACACATCTCAGAGAATGCTTCAGAAAAGATGAGAAAGGAAACAACAGTTGCAGATGCAGAATCAAGATTGAAAGAGATCAG
This sequence comes from Blastomyces gilchristii SLH14081, assembly GCF_000003855.2. Taxonomy (NCBI): domain Eukaryota; kingdom Fungi; phylum Ascomycota; class Eurotiomycetes; order Onygenales; family Ajellomycetaceae; genus Blastomyces; species Blastomyces gilchristii. The sequence goes on from NW_003101682.1 coordinate 5,956,568, forward strand.
TTATGCATATATAAAAGCTAATGAGTTACTTCTGAACTGAGCAATTCAATTGAAAAGAATACAAGACTCACTAGTTAAGAAATTGAGTCTCAAGATGAGAATATGAGTTCTCATACATAATAAGAGTTCTGAGAAGTTTCAATCTAGATGATTTAAGTTATATAAAATACTTAAATCACATTCTCTGAGAATATATGCATTGAAAGAATCAGAGAAACAGATCTTATACAACTTAATAAATAATTCATAACTAGTGAAAGTAAAGATATAAGACTTAAGCAGATTATAATTATCTGCAGCACTATCATCAGTGTTGAAAAAGAAGAAGCTTATAATTGAAAAGTCTTATAAGATAAGAGAAATCATAGACACTTACAAATCAGATAATCTCACTTATTTCAATCTTTTCATAATTATAAGAAAAGAATGAGAAGTAATAAAGAAATCAGATGAATATCATACTTCAATAAGTAATGAGACTATAACTGGTCATATGATAACATGCTGTAGATAGTGAGTATAATATAATAAAGAGCAGTCTCAAAGCAGCAGACTTGTATATGAATCAGATCACAGAAGAAAAAGAAATTCAGAGTTGAATTCAACTGTTTACATCAGTTCAATCACAGAGATCACAGAGAATGAACTATCTGAAACATTCATGAATATGTGAGATCAAGTCATCTCAATCTCTGAAAATGCTCAGAGATCAGATGAGGTTAGTTTCAATAAACTGTTCACTGTAGTGATCTGAGTGAGTGAAGAGAGACAGTATAATACATGAGACAGAATCATAAAAGATGAAAGCTACTAAACCTAGTCACTGAACACTGTATCATATAGAGATCATGTAAGAGTAGTGACTAGCAGATAAAGAAAAAGCATAAGAAAAGAAATAATGAATTAGTCATTAATTATAAAAGTTGACTGTAAAAGACAAATGTTATTATACACATCTTATTCATTTTCATACATCACATATTTAATCTATTTTCAATACCATGCCATCTGAAAAATGTCAAAAATAAAGGAAATCTCAAAACTTGAGATCTGTAAGGAATTTGAGAGCTGCAAGTCACTCTTACAATAATATTATACACATCTCTGATTCCTCTACAGCTCTGTGTATGACATTAATGTCATTTATTGCAAGAGTGGCTGAAATGTTAATATAGAAATGTGTACGTGTACATGTAGAAAAATTGAAGGAGAGTGCAGGACTCACAGAATCAGAAGTGAGAGCAGAGAGGACAGAGACAGAAGAAATAGAAAGAGAAGAAGGCACAGAACTGAATAAATAACAGCAGGAGTTACTCAGAGCTGAATACTTACAACTCAGTGTGTACACAATCTTTCTCACAGAGAAGAGAGAGAAAGCAATGAGAGAAGCTTAAGAATAGAAGAAGATAGTCTCAGCAGTGTTATCATCTTCAATTAAAATGATCTCTGACACTGAAGTAACTAAGAACTATTATTAGTATATGAAACTGCAAAAGCAGGGATAACAATTATTAAACAAACACTTACTGATCTTAGAATTGTACACATAATTACAACATATACAAGGCTTCTCAGAAAGAGAGAGAGAGACACAGAGAAATACAGAAAGCAGAATACAGTGTACAAACAGCTCATTTCTATAACAACATCTCAGACAAGACATATAAGCCTCACATCTACAGGTGTAAAAGAGTACAACATCTGTGTTCCTGTTTCTGAAAACACAGATATCTTTCACCTGCATTATGAAGTCAGATGACAGATGTCAGAGAATAGGCTGATACAGATCTATCATTTCAAAGAAATTCATTAGAGCAGATGTTCTCATGATATTGAACTTTATAGTTGTGAAAAGCTTCTTGATATCTGTGAACATTATGACTTTATGTATAGTAAAACTCATAATGATTTCTTCTAAGAACAGGAAAATCAGTATTAGAAAGAAAAGATGAAAAAGAAAAAGACTTATAATCTCAATACTGTTGAGAGAGAAAGTAATTCTCTGATATAAATGAACAATTGCTTTACTACAAATATTTAAAATAAATATAATAATCAGTGTCTGCAACTGAGCTCTAGATAGTCATATCATATACAGTCTTCATACAATAAATTGTTCTAGAAGTCAGCAGAAAGAGCAGAAGTGTATATGCTGATAAACATGATTTATTAAGTCTATACAATATCTCCTTAAAATGAGAAGAGCTGATAACAAAAGCAGAGGTGGTAAAACCAGGGATCACAGGAACAGGAGTAGCGGGAGCAGGAGAACCAGACACAGAGACAAGTGTAGAAGATTGAGAAGTAGCAGAGAAAGGAACAGAGAGAGAAGCAGCAGAGAAAGAAGCAGTAGAAGAGGTAAGAAGAGACATAGAAGACTCAGTCATATATAATATAAGTAATTTCTTCATTATCATGTTCTTCAAGTTCTCAATCAATGATTCAATATTGAGTTTACTATCATCAGCAGATGCAGATCTGTCAACATGTGAAGATTCTATATAAATAAAAACAAACATCAGCATCTGCATTTATGCAAAATTGTGTCAGAAAACACAATCAGAAACTCACTGAGAAGGAAATGATTGAGAGCATATAAGAAGATGAAGAAGATGTGTCATTCATAATAGTATATTCTAGTAATTGTTAGAAGATAAACAAGTTCTAGTCATATTTCACAACATGTTACACTTACTGCTAATGAACTGTCTGGTATAAGCACTATAAGAATGCTTGTTATGAGAATGAGAGATCATTGCTAGAAATGTGTATAATATAATAAATAGATGAATAGAAGGTGTTGAACAGGAGAAGAAGCAGTAATCTGAGATAAGATGATAATAATGTTTGATGATGATGATAATGAAGAAGATGATTGAAGAATGAGAAAAGTTAGTAAATAAGTGATGTAATATAGTGAAAGTTTCTTTATAAGAGTGCATGTGAGATGCTAGCTGCATCAGGAATAGGCCACATGATCGCGAACACTAGTGGCACGCTAATCCGCATGAAGCTAGGGCGGATGTCATGGTCACATGAGCATGACTGAATCTGGTGAGAGAGAATGTGGTTCAGAAGAACATATGACTGTCAGATAATAACACAGCTGCTTCTGAACTTGCTTACAAGTGTAAAGGGGCTATAGCGGCCGCTAATTAATTTAGCATACGATATATAAGAAGCCGGCGTACGCCTGTAATCGTACGCTGGCTCAAGCAACCTTTGAATCACAAGAGATAAGTCTTCAGATATCTGTAAAATCTGAATAATTAAGACAATGTGAATGCTATGAATTTGTGATAAGAGTTGATCTGAATAGATAAGCTCTCTCTTCATATCTCAATTATTTCTGAGCTGAATACTTCAGTATAACTGAGAGAGCAGATACAGCTTTATAAGAGATATCTGATTATATATACAGATAATCAGTTCTCAAGACTCTGCTGTAACTGTATACACTCTGATGTTCAGCTTCTCTGAAGTCTGTACATTTCTAACAGTCTTTATATCAAATGTAACAATTGTCTATATTACAGATATAATACTCTCTGCTTCTTTAAAGAAGAAAATTAATAGTTATGAGAGAATTGAGTGTCACAGATATTAAGAATGTAAATATGAATTTTCTTTATTTTTTCTTTATTAGTCTCTAAATTATGTTCATAGTTCTGTTTTTATTTTCTTTGTTTTTTAGCTTTTAATAAGAATATAATTTCTTCTTTTCTTTGTGTACACTGCAGACTGTTCATCTCAGTAGAAACTCATCATCTTATAGACTAGAATTTATAAATAACAGTGTTAATATCTTTATTATAATCAGATTCTTAATAAAGATCATATTATTCTGACTTATCAGAATTTATAGTATAAAAGTTATATCTCAGCTTCTACAGATATCTTATCTGTCTGAATAATTCTCAAGTGAACTTATTTATCTTGTTAGAATATTCTTATCACTGAACCTTGAATCAGAGTTTATAATCTTACTTCTCTGAGTTAATAAATTCTTTAATCTGATATTCTCTTTCACTCTCTAATACTTTATAAATTGAGTGATAAATCACAGAGTTCTCTTCTGAGAATTTCTTATATTTACAGAGTAAAGAGATATGAAAAATATTATATATCTGTAACTTAGATAACAGTTTTAATCTATAGAACTGTAAGCTAATTTTCTTCATAATCTTATAAGACTCTGTCTGTAAGAGATTCAGCTTCTTACTAGATCTCTATATAATAATATTTTCTAGACTTAGTCAGACTCTATTATCTTTCTTGAAACTCTTTATAATATACTTAAAGTCATAGTATCTCTTCTGATACTCTTATATCTTTCTCAAGAATTCATGAGCTTTCTTCTGAATATTCTGAATTCTCTCAGTCTGTTCACAGACATTATCGCACTCTATAGTGTATTCTCATGAGTTTATCAAGATCATCTGCAGATGAGTCTTAGTAAGTATCTTAAAAAGAGTTTTATCTGTACTGACATACTTTAAGTTATTATATATAAACTTCATAAGTAATAATTAATACACTCAGTCATTTTGATTGTAATTAACAAAGTATTACAGATACTGTTTTAATATACTTATCAAGTATTCTATCTGATCATCTGTTTATTAATGAAAAGCTGTACTTAGATCTTATAAGATCTTCAGTATAGTTATTAGATCAGATCAGAACTTCTCTATAAAGATTGATTCTCTATCTGAGATAATATTCACAGATAATTCATGCAACTGAATTATATTATGAACAAAGATATAAGTTAAATTCTTTAACTTTAAGTTCTTACAGATGAATATAAAGTGTGTTATCTTGATAAAGTAATCTACTATTATCAGCACACTGTCAAAGCAGGTATTATATATGTTCTTGCTTTCAGAGAGACTTATGAGAGTATTTATTTCTAGCTATTTTCAAGATTTCTGCAGAATGAGTAGAGAAGTAAGTTCTTTATATAATCTGAATCACACTATCTGTGAATTTTGATAAATAGTATAAGAATTCACTATCTTCTTTATAAGTTCTCATATCTTCAGTTAGAAGTATTTTCTTACAAGTAACTCATGAGTTCTAGTATCTGTAAAATGACTTATTAGAGAAGAGTTATGATATCTTTTGATAAGTTCTATACATAGAAACTTATTCACAGATATATAAATTCAGCTCTCTCTTTATAAGAGATTATTTAAGTCTTTTTAATTCTTTATTTCTGCAGAGTTAATCTCTGCTGTGAGTAGTTTTTAAATATACTGAGTATATTCATTCTTCAGTTACAGTTCAAATAATCTGAATAGAAGATCTTATAAAGACTTATACTCTGTTTTTTCTTATATCAGATCTTCTACAGTGCTTCTCAAAGCCTGCAAACTCTTCAGATTATAGATACTCTCTTCAAGAATTCTTATAAAGATTCTCAGAGTGTTAACTCTCAGTGTTATAGAGAGTAGTTATACAGGCTTCTTTTCTCTCTTCTTCTTCTTCTTTTATAGAGAATTAAGAGACTCTTCAGTTAATCTCTTTATAACACTCAGATTAAATATTCTGTGAAGCTTTTCTATCTTCTCTAGTCTCTCTATGTCTATCATTCTGATCTTCTTAACATAGTCAGATCTGTGAGAGAGTTTATCTGCTGAGTTCTTAGTTCTCTTAATATGCTCTATCTTGAATCAGAATTTACTTAGTCTCTGAGCTTAGCAGATCTGTCACTGTGAGAGTTTCTTGATTAAGATAAACTGTTATAAGCTGTCATGATCAGTTCTAACAGTAATCACTGTCATAAGACTCTTAAAGTAGTGATATCAGTGACAGAAGAATTTCACTATTATAAGAAGCTTCTAATTATAAATATTACAGTTGATCTCTGCAGATTGTATCTTTTATAAGAAAAAGATCACTGAAACTCAGTTTTTATTTAACTGTAGTTATAAGACTATTTCTGAAATTATAAAGAAGAAGATATCTGTCTTTAATCTGATTAAGAGTAAGAAATCAAAGTGAAACAGTATCACTGTATCTGTAAATATCTATTTCAATCTTATAAAGACTCTGTGAGTTTCTGAAATAAGAAAGTTCTTACAGTTCTCTCTTTTTAATAATCTTTTTATTCTTTATTTATAAAATGACTTCTTCTTATTTTCACTCTTCAGCATATCTGTAAGAGCTAAGAAGATTCTTATGAATACAAAGATAAATCATCTATAGAAATTCACAAAGCTCAGAAAAATCTGAATCTTATAAACACTAGTTAACTCTGATTATAATAGAATAGTCTCAACTCATGAAGATTTCATCTGAATGTGATCTGCAGTGATTATATATTCTAGGAAATTAATTTAACAGATACTGAAGTTGCACTTTACAAGCTTAATATACAGTTCTGTCTCATCTAAGATCTTTAACACAGTTTATATATACTCAGTGTATTCTTTCTTCTTTATAAAGTACATTATCATATTATTCAGATATATTATCACAAAGACATTCAGATATACATAAAGTGTTTTATTAATAAAAGACTGAAATATCACAGAGATATTAGTTAAATCAAAAGATATCACTAGATATTTAAATAATCTCAGTGCAGTTCTAAAGACAGTCTTTCATTTATTCTCAGACTGTATTTACAGTTATATATATATATTGATTATATTCAGTTATGTGAATCTAACAGCTTCTGTGAAACAGTTGATTACATTCTCAATCAGAGATAGAGAATAGTGACTCTTTATAGTCTTGAAATTCAGATTACAGTAGTTTATATATAATCTGAGATCTTCATTCTTCTTCTTTATAAATATCACAGAGACTTCTGCAGAGGTCTGTAAAGATCAGATAAAGTCATTCTTCAGATTCTTCTTTACATAAGTCTGTAAGACCTCTGTTTCATGATGAGAGAGTTTATAGATTATTTCTCAGAAGAGTTTCTACTCTTCTATCAAATCTATTATCAGATTCTTCTCACAGTAAGATAGAAGCTTAGCTATCTTAGCTGAACTGAATATCTCTGCAAGATCTTGAAATTTCTCTGATATCTGAAAGCTCAGTTTTCATAACTGTGAAGTTCTCAGACATTTACAAAGTTATTATATAGATAGACTTATCTTCTCTAATTAACTCTACAGTATTAACTGATTCTATCTCTATAAGTGAGTCTGTCAATACTGATCAGAAGTATAAACCTGACTTATAAACAGCTATATATGAATTATGTCTTTGAAGTCATGTAAGTCTCAAGTACATGTTATCTATGATGTCTGTAATAATGACAGTTTCTGTAAATCTTCTTCAGATTCTAGAGAGATCTTGCAATTCAAAGATAACTCTTATAAGTCTCTCAGTTCTCAGATCTGAGTTCTCATATCCTGCTTATTATAAGAGCAGGTTCTCAGTTTTCATTACTTAGCTTATTCACTCTGTGAGCTTTAAAGACACTACAGTAATCTGAGATTCTGAGTTTATTAATATTTCTTATACTGATGAAGCAGCAGTACTGCAGTGCAGTCTCTTCTCACAAGTATACATTTTCATTGAAGAAGTAACAGATTCAGATATCAGCTTCAAGACTCTTAAGAAGACTGTTGCTGACTCTGTCTATGACTTCTCAAATTTCTATTTTAATTTATTCAGATAGTTTGTATAAAGATGTTCTAATTTAGAACAGATAAAGCAGAGACTTTTTTTCTTAATCTTTCTATTATACACTCTATTTATAGAAGCTTGTGAAGCTCTCTCTCTCTGCTCAGTAGTCAGATACAAATCTCTCTATATCTTATCATCTTTTCTCAGTAAATCTGTTCTCTATTATTCTGACTCTTACAGAGTCAGTCAGTGATTCACTCTTTGTAAGTCTATGACTCTCACAGTGATTTATAAGCAGTGAATAAGAGTTATCAGTTTCTTCAGAGTTAAGAACTTAAAGTCTTACTTAATAAGCTTATTCTATATATCTTTATTCAGCTTCTTTACAAATATCATTATTCAGATCTTGTTTCAGAACTCTGTTTCTACAGATCTCAATTTACATCACAATTTCATGAAGTACTGTGAGTAGTCTTCATCAGATTTCTTACCTCTTTTTCTAATATTAATTATCACAGTTCAGATATTCTCTATTCAGCTTACAGAGTCTCTTAACTTATTCTTCAGATAGATTTTAAGAACAGATCAGTGAGATCTCTTATAATTATTTTCTAAATAATTTAGTCAGTTCTTAACTTCAGTATAGTAGAGATCTGTCATTACATAGATAACAGCTTCTTCATCTTTTATATCACACAACTGAGCTTGTAAGTCAATTTTAAATACAAACTTATAAAAGCTTTTATAGATTGTGATTCAGTAGATAATCTTAAGTGATTTCAGCTTAAGAAAGTTTCTTTTCAGTTCACAGATGTCTCTGAAGATCATGTCTAGAGACTCAGTTTAAGAGTGTTTACAGACAGTAAGTATTTCTTGTAGAAAAATAGCTTAGTTCTGTGAGAGATGCTCAAGAATATTCTTTACTGAGATTGATTTATTCATCAGTTCAGAGAGTTTCTCTGTCACAGATGCAGAGAATGATATTCTATAAGTGATTGATAAGTTCTCTAAGACTTCTTTTACAGAGATTATTCATAATTCAGATAGCTGCTTCTAAGTGTCTGCAGTAGAGTTTATAGAGATTGAAGTATGTAAGTTTCTAGTTTTTTCAGTTATAATGAGTGATTGCTGACTGACAGAGCTTGAAATGTAAGAATAAGTTCTCACAGACAATTATTCAGGTGTTTGCAGCTTGACATGATATGTACTGTTAACTACTATAAGTATTCATGATAGAAAGATAAATGTAGAGATTAGATGTATAATAGCATTCAAGCTGAGTTGTAAATAGTATTCGCGAACTTCAGTCTATATAGTTGTGTGTAGCCAAGAGCTGCTAACTCTATTGAGTACATGAGAGATAGAAATGAAGGTAAAGAATTCATAAGAAGTGAGATTTCTTACAGATTTTGAAAGAGTTTAATGAAGTTATCTTAATTATTTCATCAAACTTGAACTCTATAATCAGCTACTGAGGTGGTACAGACTATGCATAACTGTTTCATAGTTTGAAAGAATAGATCTCTCTCAGTATTTAATAGTCTGATTACACTATTCAGTAGTCTCTCTGTCTTGATAATTCTTTGTTAAATATAATATTTAAAATTCAACTTGGAGTTTAATCATACTTCTAATTATTTAATATTTCAACTGAGTGTAAGCTCTTTATTTAAAAGAGTTAGACTTAGTTTTTTCTCATTGAATCTGAAAAAAAAGTGATTTAACTCAGTTTTATTCATATTAAATTGAATTAGATTAATATCTGCTCTAACAAAGATTTTCTTTACTGCTTTTTCAATTACTTCTAAATTGTCTTTAATTATCTTTGAACTGTAGACTAGATCAATATCATCTATATAACTTGAAGATTTCACTATTTTTATCTCTCTATTCTTGAATAGATATGCAGTGTATATTGTAAATAAAACAGATGAGATTGAAGATTCTTACAGTACTTCTATTTTTATCTCAGTTTTATCTTATTTTATTTCATTCAAGAATAGTTGTATAATTCTTTTAAATATAAAACAGTTAACTCATTTTATTAGAGAAAGTGACAGTTATTATTATTATTATTATTATTATTCTTCAATTATAGATGTATGCAGTCAGAGACTATGACATCTACCTGAGAACTTTTAGTTCCCAGGGTTTTTCCTATATCTGTAAAGTTAACTATTATACATTCATTAATTTCAGATATGCAAAATCAGAAAATTCCAGCTCAGAATACAAAAACCATTTACAAATTGCAGTGTTTTAACATCTTCTGATACTTTGAAACCATTTAACAATATCATGACAAAGGAAAAGAGAACACAGTCTTAAAGATAGACACATTAAATAGATAGATAGAAAGGAATTGAAAGAAAAAGATAAAGTAAAGAAAGACTGTAACAAAACAAATTATTAAAAGATAGTATATAGCTGTTTTAACAGACTATATCTGGTTGATTTCCTCCTCTTCATATTCAGATAATTCTGAATTTAGTCATTTTCTTATAGCTGCTTGAGTTTCTGATAGAAAGTCTATTAAGTATTTAATTCCTGTCTCAGTTGAGAATAAGAATCTCATATTTAATTGATTTAGATCATACTTCTCTTTCAATCTGGCTCTGAGACTATTGTATAATGCACAGTGTATTATAATATGCTCAGAATTCTCATTTGTATTGCAGAATGAGCATTCTATTGAGTCAAATCTATCATCAAATCTTTGTATATAAGATTTGAAATAGCCATGTTCTAGTTTCAGCTGTATTATAGATGAGAATATTTTCTTTTTACATTTAATTGAACAAGATTTCCACTTAGGTTTTGTTTCAAATCTTGAATAATGTATACTCTTCTTTTGTTTCTGCCAGCTTTCATTTCACTTATCTAAACAAGATTCTTTTATTTTTCTCTTTATAAAAGATCAGAACATAATTTTTTGAATAGATCTGCTTAATTCTGTACTCTTTTTTGCAGCTGAATCAGTCAATTCATTGTCATGAATATTCATATGAGCAGGAATCCAGTGCAGATAAATTATCAGCTTTGATGTTCTTCTCTTTTGAATTTTCAAAACAGAGTTTAAGATCAGTTCAAGATTCATTTGATTATTATGAATCTGACTATTTCTAAGTCTTTTTAAAGCAGCTTGACTATCAGAGAATATTCATGTCTCTTTCAAACAATTTCCTCTTTTATGAGATTTTATTTCAATGAGTTTGAAAGCTTTCACTATTGCAAATAGTTCAGCATCAAAGACTTCAGATTCACAGCCTAGATTCTAGAAATCTGAGATAAAATTAATATTATCTTCAGTATAAGCAATGTCTGCATCTAATCTATTCAAATTCTCATTTTTTGAGTCATCTGAATAAATCAGAATAGAGTCTTTTATATTGATTATAGAGATTCTCTTCAAATACTGTTCATATTCTTTCTCTTTTAATAGTTCACTTATTTGTAAGTCTATAAGAGATTCAAGCTTTTCTCTCCAGGGAGATAACTTCTCATGATCAACTTTTTCAATATTTAGAGAAGAGAATTGGTTTTTAATCAGAGAGCATAGTCTGTACAGTTGAGAAGGCATTTTCTTTGAAGAATTATTTTCATTTCAATCAAGAAATCTATTTCAATCCAGTTCATTTCCAGAGTTAATTGATGAAAATGAAGAAGAGACTCTTTCTCTGATTATATAATTTAAGCTCATCTTTACAACTCTCAGAGCATAGTTTATACAGGCCTTTTCAAATCTAATAGCAGAAGAAGGAATTGAAGATTCAATTTCCATTGCTTTAATAGGAGATGATTTGAATGCTTTCAGAATTCTTCTCAAGACTCTGTTTTGCAGACTTTGAAAGAGTTCAGTGAAATTCCCTTGATTATTTCATCAAACTTGAACTTCATAATCAGCTACTGATGTAATACAGGCTATATATAACTGTCTCATAGCCTGGAAGAATAGACCTCTCTCTGTATTTGATAGTCTGATTATGTTGTTCAATAATCTTTCTGTCTTGACAGTTCTTTGTTGAATGTGATATTTAAAATTCAACTTGGAGTTTAATCATACTCCTAATCATTTGATATTTACACTGGGTTTAATCTCTCTATTTAAAAGAGTTAGAGATAGTTCTTTCTCATTGAATCTAGAAAAGAAATGAATTAACTCAGTTTTATTCATATCAAATTGAATTTGATTGATATCTGCTCTAACAAAGATTTCCTTTGCAGCTTCTTCAATTACTTTCAAATTCTCTTTGATAGTTTTTGAGCTGTAGACTAGATCAATATCATTCACATAACTCAGAGATCACACTATTATCATATTTCTATTTTTGAATAGATATGCAGTGTATATTGCAAATAAAATGAGTGAGATTGAAGATTCTTGTAGTACTTCTATTTTTATCTCAGTCTTGTCTTGTTTCATTTTATCAAAGAAGAGTTGTATAATTCTTTTAGATATAAAACAGTTAACTCATTTTATTAAAGAAAGTAGCAGTTTTAATATCTTCAATGTCTGAATTAACTTTGACTTTGAAACATGATCAAATGCTTCTTTTATATCAATAAAAACTGCAGTTGAGATCAGACTCTCATGCTTTACTATTTGAATATCATGAACAACTGAGAGAACAGTATCAATTGCAGAACACTGTTTTCTATCTTTCATTTGTTCACTGAATAAAAGAGAATCACTTATAGAGCTTATAAAAGATAGTTGAGTAGCTATTATCTTTTCTAAAACCTTTTCTAGACAGTTCAATAGAGATATTACTCTATATGACTTAGAAATTGAAGTTTTTCTATTAGGTTTTGTAAGAATCACTTCAGTGGCTTCTCTTCAGCATTTAGAATGATATTCATTTTTCAAGAGATTGAAAAAGAGCTCAAAATATTCATTCTTTAAGTAGGGGTATGTATTTTGAATAATTAAGTGATTAATTGAATCAGGCCCTGCAGCAGTCTTAACTGAACCTGAGAAGATAGCTGACTCTAGTTCATCTTGAGTAAGATCAGGCCATTCTCAGTCATTTTCATCAATATAGTTGAGACATGATATATTCTCTTCCTCTGAATCTAAATCTGATGAGTTTTGAAAGAGAGTTCTTATAAAAGCTTGACATTTTTCCTCAAAAGAGTTTGCTGTATATGATTTATTCTGAAACTCATATTCTAAGATTGGAAGTTTTGCTACACTTCATGTTTTAGTATAGTTAAAAGCTTTAAAAACTTCTTTTTCTTATGCTTCTTCAAGAAATTTATTTCAGCAGTCTGTTTTAGCTTTTTTAATATCTGAAAAATATTCATTTCTGACAGCTTTAAACTCTTTATCAGAAATTATATCATTCTTTCAATCTCTTCTAGCAGTAGCCAATTGTTTTCTTTTAGATATGATATTCTCATTTCATCAAGGTTTTGAATACTCAGAAGACTTTCTCTTTGAAATATTTTCTTCAATACTTGTTAGAAGAATAGATGTAATCAGCTTTACTCTATTCTCAAGCATTTCATTTCAGATATCTTGACTTTGATTTCAATAGAGCTCACTCTGTCTTTCAGATTTCAGCTGTTTTACTCTTTCTTCAACTGCTTTTCAATCAGCTTGTTCAAAGTTATACTGATTAGAGAGAAGAGAATTTTCACTCATTTGTTTCTCACTCAGTTCAATATTAAATTGAATAATCTCATAACCTGATTCTGATATCTCATTTGAATCAATAAATCAGTTTACCAGTCTTTTTTCTATTAGATTTTATAACATGAAGATTAGATCTATAATAGATTTCTGTTTCATGCCTTTTCTAAAGAATGTTTGTTGATCAGACTTGTTAACTAAATTTATTGAATGCTCAAAGATTTATTCAATCAGATTATCAGCTCTTACTGCTCTTTTATATTCTGAATTTCATCAGAGATAATGTGTATTGAAATCTCCTGCAATTATAGAGTTTCTTGATAAAGTTATGTTCAGAAATCCTTTATTAATTATTCAGATGTTATTATTTTTCTTCAATAACTTTTCATTATAGATATTTATAAGCTGTATAGTGTCAAACTTATTCTCTTTATCTATAATATCACTCACCAGAATATCAGAGTCAGACATGATATTAAATCTTAGATTAAATTAATATCTTGATCTCTTTCTTTCATAGATCACTACTCTTGACTTTATCTCAGACTTTTGAGGTAAAAAGCAGTAGTAGCTTGAATGAGAAATGACATATTTTTGCTCAGTATCAACATTCGGCTCCTGAAGCAGTACAAAATCAACTTTTTATTCAAATATAATTTAAAGACAAGAATAAATGCAATTTGAGTTTCTATTCACATTATTTTGAATAAATGTAACTACAGGTGCTAGCCACCCGCAGGATGCATCTTAAGCTAATTATATTTAATCCTCTATAATTAACTGATCACCGTGTTCATTCTCTCGGGCCAGCCACTAATTTCCAGAGGCATTAGTTAGTGACTGTCACTGCTCACTTGATGATGTACACACCAAGCTTTCAGTTGCTGATCTCAGCCTTATTAGATGCTCATAGACCTATCAATCAGCTGTCATGACCTCACTCCATGTTAGAAACTAATTATAGACTTGATGACTGCAGTTCTCTCTGCCAGTATTAGAGCTTAGCAGTGAGCTTGCAGGCTCTAGCCTATCAGAGTGCTCTGTCTAGAGTCTAGATACATGTCTAGATCTGCTAGTCAGATGATTTTCAAAATCATTCTCTGTATTTGAGAGGAAGCTAGGCTCTGATAACAGCCCTAGTTAGAAACTTGCTTAAGTAGTGTATAATCACTACATTAGGCTTGACTCTATATTATTAGAACCTTGACAAGTGTACAGTAGAATAGTGAGATATTGACATCTTATATCAGCTCTGATGAGTGTTTGCAGAATCTTGCTTAACTAGTGACTTGACTTGCAGTAGAGAGTTCTACCTCACATCAAGCCTTACTAATTAGACTCAGCCTCTATTACATGAGGGCTTTCATGGGTAAGAAGTGACAGGTGTCAGTGATGGGATTCGAACCCACACACTTCTAATGTGTGCAGCCTTGGTTACCAGTCTTACCAACTGGGCCACGCTGGCAGAAAGTAACAGTTTTAACATCTTCAAAGTTTGAATTATTTTAGACTTTGAAATATAATCAAATGCATCTTTTATATCAATAAAAACTGCAGTTGAGACCAGATCTTTATACTTTACTACTTGAATATTATAAACAACTGAAAGAACAGTATCAATTATAGAACATTGTTTTCTATCTCTTATTTATTCATTAAATAGAAGAGAATTACTAATAGAGCTTATAAAAGATAATCTAGTAGCTATTATCTTTTCTAGAATTTTTCTTAAACAGTTCAACAGAGATATTACTCTATATAACTTAGAAATTAACACTTTTCTATTAAATTTTATAACAATTACTTCAGTAGCTTCTCTTCAGTATTCAGAATGATAATTATTTTTTAAGAGATTGAAAAAGAGCTCATAATATTCATTCTTTAAGTAGAAATATGTGTTTTGAATAATTAAGTAATTGATTGAATCAGGCCCTGCAGTAGTTTTAATTGAACTTGAGACTATAGCTGACTCTAGTTCATCATGTGTAAGCTCAGGCCATTCCCAGTTATTTTTATCAATATTTTCATGAAATGACATTGTGACGGGCTGCGCCTGATCAATTATATAGACTATTTCATTACACTTCATAGATTCCGCTGAAAGCTCCGATCTTCACTTGCTGATTCTCAGCTGAAAAACCCATGAAATTCCTATTCTTCCGCCCCGAAGCTCCACCACATACGCGTATAAATATTCACTCCGATCGCTGATTCTCACACTTTCTCTTTCCTTTCTTCTCTAAAATTTTCCACTTTTGTATTATAAGACCTATATATTATACCGATCTATTCAGCGTAGGCCTCTTACAGGCATATTCTTCGCTTCTAAATGTGATGAGTTTTGAAAGAGAATTCTCATAAAAGCTTAACACTTTTTCTTAAAAGAGTTTGCTGTATACAATTCATTCTGAAATTCATATTCTAAGGTTAAAAGCTTTGCTATTCTTCTTATTTTGATATAGTTAAAGGCTTTAAAGACTTCTTTTTCTTATACTTCTTCAAGAAATTTATTTCAGCAGTCTGTTTTGACTCTTTTAATATCTAAAAAATATTCATTTCAGATAGCTTTATACTCTTTATCAGATATTAAGTTATTCTTTCAATTTCTCTTAACAGTGACTAATTGTTTTCTTTTAGAAGTGATATTCTTATTTTATCAAGATTTGAAATACTCAGAAGACTTTTTCTTTGAAATATTTTCTCTAATACTTATTAGAAGAATAGATGTAATCAGCTACACTCTATTCTCAGGTATTTCATTTAAGATATCTTGGCTCTGATTTCAATAGAGCTCACTCTGCTTTTCAGATTTCAGCTGTTTTACACTTTCTTTAACTGCTTTTCAATCAGCTTTTTCAAAGTTATACTGATTAGAGAGAAGAGAATTTTCACTCATTTATTTTTCACTCAGTTTAATATTAAATTAAATGATCTCATGATCTGATTCTGAGATCTCATTTGATTTAATAAATCAGTTTATAAGTCTTTTTTTAATTAGATTTTATAATATAAAAGTTAGATCTATAATAGATTTCTGTTTCATGTCTTTTCTAAGAAATGTTTATTAATCAGACTTATTAACTAAATCTATTAAATACTTAAAAGTTCATTTAATCAGTTTATCTACTCTTACTGCTCTTCTGCATTCTGAATTTTATCAGAGATGATGTGTATTAAAGTCTTCTACAATTGTAGAGTTTTTTAAGAGAATTATATTTAAAAATTCTCTATTAATTATTCAGATATTTTTGTTTTCTTTCAATGACTTTTCATTATAGATATTTAAAAGTTGAATAGTATTAAACTTATTCTCTTTATCTATAATATCACTCACTAGAATATTAAAGTCAGATATAATATTAAATGTCAGATTAAATTAATATCTTGATCTTTTTCTCTTATAAATCACTACTCTTGATTTTATCTCAGATTTTTCAGATAGAAAGCAGTAATAGCTTGAATGAGAAATGATATACTTTTACTCAGTATCAAAGTTTGATTCTTGAAGAAGTACAAAGTTAACTTTTTATTCAAATACAATCTGAAGAAAAGAATAAATACAATTTGAGTTTCTATTCATATTGTTTTAAATAAATATAATTTTTAAAGAATTTTTAGACTTTTTTGATTATTTTTATTGTATATTTATGCTAAAAGAGAGTAGAAATAGAGTAGTATCTAATCACTATTATTTGATAGTAGATTATAACTGTTTTGAAAAGCAGGAATTTTAACTGCTTATATTCTTTCTAGTTTATCAACAGAGTTATTTCTCAATTCTCTAATCTTAATAGATGTTTAAGAATTCAAATTCTGTTTGTATTTAGCTGAAGAATTTAAGTTTAAGAATTTAGATAATTAAGACTTTCTTCTTTTTAAGCTTGTAGTTGTAGATTTACTGACTCAACTGTTATCTTTAGTTTTAAATTGACTTTGAGCTTCTTCTTTTCTCCAGTTCTTTTGAATTCTTGAAGCAAATGTGTATTCTTTTGAACTAGATACATACTTTTCTTTACAGTTAGAGTATTTAAACAGAGTATATTAATATATTTCATCTCTTTTTAAGCATATTTCATATTTATACTCACTAGTTTTGTGATCTTTGACACAGAATTTACATTTTAATTCTCTGAAATAAGAGATTGTAAAGTGTTTATATCTTTGACAGTTTGAATACTGTGTTTATGCTTTGAGATTCAATCTTGAGTCTTTGTATTCATGAACTCTTATTTTCAAATCTATCACTCTCACTTCAGAGATTTTTGATTATTTAAGTGTCTTTATATAATCTAGAACAGAGGCATTTCTTCTGATTTGTCTGAATTCAATTGAATTCAGTTATACAGACTTCTTTCTTAGTTGAATAGAATTATATTCTTCTAACTCATTTTTAAGAAGTAGTAGTTCTTTCCCACAGTCAAAAATTTTGACTGAAATATTATAGAGAATGAATTTATCTCACTTTTCATCTCTTTTAGATAGAATTGTTATATTTAACAGAGATTCTATTGCTGATTTTCAGATATTCTCATTCTCAATAAGAAATTCCACACTGAATTCAGGCATTGTAGTTAGAATGATGAAATTTTCAAAGAAAGATAACTCAATTGAAGCTACAACTAATTTTTGAACTTCAATATTACATATTAACTGAGAAAAGAACTACTAATTGATTTCATTTTTAATTTTAAAAATGAGATTTAAGTTCAGCTTGTTCTTCTGTAGAATCTCTCTATTTAAGACTGTAAGAATAAGTCTTTTATTTCTGAAGATTTGAATATTTTTCTCTTTTTACATTTTCTTCTCTTCTTTCTTATAAAGAGAAGTATGAGTGTTTTTTCTCTGAGTACTTTCAGAGTTTTAAGCAGATTTTGAGACAGTAAGTTTAGAAACAGCAAGACTGACCGTGTGACCGTGTCTGAAACCAGGATCAGAATATTTGATGATTTCATTATCAATTTAACTGATCTAATTACACAGTTTTAACATTGAATAGTAGTCTTATACTCTCTCAGTGAGACTTACCGTCTACTCTTATCACATTTTTCAAATGAGATCATGATTTTCACTTCTCAATTTAAATTATTTTTATTGCTTTAAGTGACTTTAAATCTCATTTGAGTGTTATCAAAAGGTGTTACTTTTTAAAAAATTAAAAATAGTCTAAAGAATACCTTAAAATGTCTAAAAATAGTAACTTTATGCTAAGAATGAGACTAAATGAGATCAAATGAGATCACTTTCTTATTTTTTCTAAGTCATGATCTCATTTTGAGATCTGATATATAGTCACTTTGCATGTTTTTTTAATGATTAGTCTCAGCGGAATTCATGCCAAGAAATGTATGAGATCAGATCAAATGAAATCAAACGTGAAATTCATGATTCTGATACTCAGTTCAGAAACAGCAGATTCTGCTGCTTAAGTATATGTTTTTTTTTCAATTTAAGAAAGAAAAAGATGAAGAAGAGTCAGTGATTATACTAGAAATTTTCAATATTTTTTAAACTGTGTTTGAAATTCCAAGCTTGAACTTAATCACCTTTTGTAGTTGTCTAGTTTAAGTATGAAGAATTAACAGAACTTCTTTATTCATCTTAATCAGATACTGTTTTTCAAGAATTTTACTGGCTTTTTCAAGCTCTTGTATTTCAAGAACTTGTTATTTCTCTATTTCTTCTTTCTTTCTTCTCTTCAGAATTTCAATCTTAGAAATAGTATTTGAGAAAGCATCTTTTTTCTTATCAACTGAGTGTATTTTTGAACTCATTTTTCTCACTGAATGAAAAGCTGATCAGACTATTTCAATTGAGACATTTATCACTCTATTTTCAATTGAAAAATTGATCAGACTATTTCAAAAGAAGTATGAAAGACTGTTGTATATAAAACATATGATTTTTTTTCACACTAGTTCAGTAACTAGATTAGATTTTTGAAGAGAATCTAATAAACTAAAACTGATTTTTAAGATAAATTAATAAAATCTTTACAATCTCTTTCTTGAGATACAGTGAGAAAAAGTATGATATTAATTGATAATAAATCAGACAATATGACAGTTTTTGAGAGAGAAACTGATAAAAAATAAGTTAATTTTTTGCAGAGAAATTGATTAAAACTATTTAATTTTATTCTAAATCATTCAATTCTTCTCACACAACAAGTGTGCAACTTGAATCAGTTAATAAAAAGTGTAAAAAACAATTAAGTATTAATAAGAGCTCTTCAGTCACTGAAAATGTAATTTTTACTTAAAAGAATATGAAATTATAACAGAAAATAGCTCTGTTTTTAATTCTTTGTAAGAATATTATATAAAACTCAGAGAAAAATATCTTACTTTTTCAAGAGAAGTAAAAAACTAATTCTAAGAACTCTTTTTTTGCATTAAACTGCTGTAGAATAATGAGATAGAAACTGCTAAGATGAACACTAGCTATATACTCGAGAGCAGAACTTTTTCTCTTCAGACT
>NW_003101682.1:5976363-5978423 GCF_000003855.2 Blastomyces gilchristii SLH14081
TATATAATAATATAAATATTGTCAGTGAGATGTGGAGAAACTGATTATTTATATCTCAAAGTAGCAGACTTTGTCAATGATTATATCAATACAGAGTTAATTCTTAAATTTAATAGAAATCTAGTATTACTGTTCTTAATTTCTTACAGAATCTATTGAATATTGAGATATTAAAACTAGATTTAACATATCTCACTATGCAGGGATCAAAGACTCAGTCAGATCTTAAGATATATTGATTTTATAGTTATTATATCTGTCAGTTATGTATTAAATACTGTTGACAAGATATTTCTTTATATCTTTCTACTGAAGATAGACCAGGTTGAATGAAATAATACATAAGTGAGACTTGATGTTAATGTTTTAATACATCAAAGACAGATATGAAGATTACACTTTAGATATATCTTTTAATTATATACTTAATACTATTACTGAGATATCTTTTTCTATCTTTTTACTGAAGATAAGCTAGATTGAAAAGAGTGATATATAAATGAAACTTAGTATTGATGTTTTGAAACATCAAAGATAGACAGGATTTTCATGAAGATTGTACTTCAGTTTTTGCAGAGATTGCACTTCAGATGTGTTGACTGATTATATACTTGATGTTATTACTGAGATATCTTTTTGTATATTTCTATCAGAGATGAGCCAGATTGAGAAGAGCGGTACGTGAGTGAGACTTAGTGTTGATGTTTTAGAACATCAAAGATAGACAGAGTTTTCATGAAGATTACTCTTCAGATATCTTCACAATTACAGATCAGAAATCTTTCAAAATAGAAAAGATTGATACATATGACTAGATATCTTCATCTTACAATTTGTATGACAATTTGACCTGGGGTTGTGATGTTGTAGAGATGAACAGGAGATAATTCTACACAGGAGTTTCCAACAACATCTGGTTCACATTTGACTGAATAACTTCACCATCACACAGGGTATGCAGTCAGCGATAGGGTCAAAATGCTTGTATGATTGAGGGCTTTTTGATGAATCTATCGGCGGGTTCTTATTCGAAGAATTGAGCGAGTTCGTGATGAAGCGGGTTTTTTGAAGTGTCTTTTTATCTATAATATTACTTACTAGAATATCAGAGTCAGATATGATTAAACTGATTATCAGAATTATAAATTTCATATTTGATTTCATTTAATCTGATCTCATACACTTCTTGATATGAATCTCACTGAAACTAATTATTAGAAAAACATGCAAAGTAACTATTTATCAGATCTCAAATTGAGATCATAACTTAGAAAAAATAAGAAGATGATCTCATTTAATCTTATTTAGTCTCATTCTTAGTATAAAGTTACTATTTTTAGACATTTTAATGTTTTTTTTAGACCATTTTTAATTTTTTAAAAAGTAACACTTTTTCATAACACTTAAATAAGATTTAAAGTCATTTAAAGTAATAAAAAGAATTTAAATTGAGAAGTGAAAATCATACTCTTATTTGAAAAATATAATAAGAGTAGACAGTAAGTCTTACTGAAACAGTATGAAACTACTATCTAATCTTAAAACTATGTAATGAGATTAGTTAAATTAATAATAAGATTATTAAATATTTTAATTCTGATCTTAGATATAATTATATAATCAGTCTAGATATAATAGCTAATATCTCTATATTAATTTTCTTTAATTCTTCAATTCTTATTTATTTTCTCTGAAATTATTAACAGAAGATACTATTATTTTTATATATAATATTCTGTCTCTAGTTATAGAATTACTTTGCTAAGTTGTAAATATCTACTCAGCAGAGTAATAATTAAGAGAGATATTATATTCTCTCTATAGATTAACTACTTCTGTATAAGTAAGATGTTTACTAATCACTTAGTGAATACTTATTATATATAAAAGACTGTATAATAGCTAGATCTTAATAATATAACTAACTACTCTATAATATTATCTTCATCATTATTTAATTAAATTTAAATTTAAATTATTTATAAATTTCTCTGTTATTTTTTTCAAATTACTGTTTAATATTAGAATAAAATAAAGAAAGTAAAAAAGAATAAAGAAAG
>NW_003101682.1:5978523-6167514 GCF_000003855.2 Blastomyces gilchristii SLH14081
AAATTAAAATATAATTAAATAGTATATAATAAATAATCTTATCTGTTATTTAAAAAAAATATTAAAATAAGTTTCATTTTAATAATATTATTAAAGCTAAATTAAAAAAGATTATATAAATCATATTTAAACATATTAATGCAGCTGATTTCTAATATTATTCAGTACTTTTTGTGTATTCAATACATTAATATATATACTAAAAAATGCACTAATTGTATTCTCGTAGTCAGAACTCAGATTAGAGCATAATAAATACATATAAAGATAAATCAAGATAAGAAGATTGTAGAATATATATTAATTTAAAAACATGAGACTGTAATTATAGAATTTAGTATGAGAAGTTATTAATTGATAATGTGATCAATCACTCAACGCTCACTTATACTCAACGCCCGCCATTTCATCATTACAATGATGAAATATTTTCATTAATATCTTAACAATGCAATTAGATTTTAAGGTGATATATTATATAATGAAAATGTATATAGAAAATTACACATAAAAATATACAGCTAATTTTGTAGATGTTTATTAGACTTAATAACTCATCTGAAATGTGAAATCTTGAATGAAGACAGATTCAGTGAGTAAGCAGCTATTAAATCAGTAGAGATTGTAATATCATCAGATTTCTTTAGCAGTGAATCTATGAGTATTCTGACAGAGCTCTGAAAATGTGATTTAGTCACTCTTTGTGAAATTGAGAGTCTACTTTTCTGATTAGAAAGGTGATTTTTGAATTCTTCAATCTTTTTCTTATTTAACTGTGATTACTGCTGTACAGCAGCTTGTTCTTTCTTCTCTTTTTGCTCTTGAGTCTTTCTTACATCTCTAAGCTTCTTTTCAATGTGCTGTTGAGTAGCTCTTGCAGTCTTATTCATATCTTTTTACTACTTTGCTGTCTGATAAGCTATCTCTTACTTCATTCTCTTCTTTATAATATCTATCTTCTTCTATTTCTTAAGAATAGCATATTACAACTTGACATTCTTCTTACAAGTCTGCTTATTCTTTTTAACAGCTTCAGAAGTGATTATTTTCTTATATATAATCTACATCTTTACTTATGAAAAGAACTGTGTTAATAATGAATTTAAAGAATCTAGTAATCTCATTACTCTATCATACTTGTAATATCTTCTCTCTTGATTAAGAGCTTACTGTAGCTGTCTGTTCTCTATTAGAAGAATCTCTTTATTAAAGACACTTAAACAATCAAGAATCTCTGAAGTAAAAGTAGCAGGTTTGAAAATGAGAGTTCATGAATACAAAGACTCAAGAATGAATCTCAAAGCTCAAACACAGTGTTATTATTATTATTATTCTTTCATTATACTCATATGCAAGCGGAGCTTATGATGAGTTCTTGCGTGATGTTAAATACAGGTCAAGTGTTGATTATACAGGAGGAAATACAGGTGTTGAGACCACGCCAAGATAACAAGAACATAGGAAAATACAAAGAAGTGACAATTAGATACATGCGATAATAACTTCCCAGCTCAGGAACATAGAGTGATTCATTGAAGTGATTTGTACACCTCTGTATTTATTAGAAACCTGAGGTGCTTGAGTTCCGGATTTAATGTATCCCCTGCGGGTTTCGAACCCACGCGCCTTGGTTTCCCACGCCAAGGCGCTACCGGGTGGCCGCATTAACCATTCAGCCACCGGGGCTCAAACACAGTGTTCAAACTGTCAAAGATATGAACACTTTACAATCTCTTGTTTCAGAGACTCAAAATGCGCATTCTGTGCTAGAGATCACAAAACTAGTGAGCATAAATGTGAAACATGCTTAAAAAGAGATGAAATATGTCAACATACTCTGCTTAAGTACTTCAATTGCAAAGAAAAACATACATCTAGCTTAAAAGAATGTGTATTTGCTTCAAGAACTCAGAAGAACTGAAGAAAAGATGAAGCTCAAAGTAAATCTAAAACTGAAAAGAAAAGTCAAGCTAGTAAATCTACAACTGTAAGCTTAAAAAGAAGAAATTCTTAACTATCTAGATATTCAAACTTCAATTCTTCAGCTAAGTGTAAACAGAATTTGAATTCTTAAACTTCTGTTAAGATTAGAGAATTGAGAAATGACTCTGATGATAAACTAGATATAATGCAAGTAGTTGAGATTTCTACTTTTCAAAATAGTTATAATCTACTATGTGATGATAGTGATTAGATTCTACTCTATCTCTACTCTCTTTTAGTATGAATACACAACAAAAACAACAAAAAAAGTTTAAAAACTCTTTAAAAATCACATTTATTCAAAATAATGTGAATAGAAACTCAAATTGCATTTATTCTTGTCTTCAGATTGTATTTAAATAAAAAGTTGACTTTATACTTCTTCAAGAATTAAACTTTGATACTGAGTAAAAGTATATTATTTCTCATTCAAGCTATTACTGCTTTCTTTCTGAAAAATCTGAGATAAAATCAAGAGTAGTGATCTATGAGAGAAAAAGATCAAGATATTAATTTAATTTGAGATTTGATATTATATCTGACTCTGATATTCTAGTGAGTGATATTATAGATAAAGAGAATAAGTTTAATACTATTCAACTTTTAAATATCTATAATGAAAAGTCATTGAAAGAAAACAACAATATCTGAACAATTGATAGAGGATTTTTGAATATAACTCTCTTAAAAAACTCTATAATTGTAGAAGACTTCAATACACATTATCTCTGATGAAACTCAGAGTGCATAAGAGCAGTAAGAGAAGATAAACTAGTTGAATGAACTTTTAAACACTTAATAGATTTAATTAACAAGTCTGATTAACAAACATTCTTTAGAAAAGATATGAAATAGAAATCTATTATAGATTTAACTTTCATGTTATAAAATCTAATTAAAAAAAGACTTATAAACTGATTTATTAATTCAAATTAAATCTCAGAATTGAGTTATGAGATTATTCAATTTGATATTGAACTGAGTGAAAAATAAAGAAGTGAAAATCCTCTTCTCTCTAATCAGTATAACTTTGAACAAGCTGATTGAAAAGCAGTTGAAGAAAGAGTAAAACAGCTGAAATCTAAAAGACAGAGTGAGCTCTATTGAAATCAAAGTCAAGATATCTCAAATGAAATACTTGAGAATAGAGTAAAGCTGATTACATCTATTCTTCTAACAAGTATTGATGAAAATATTTCAAAGAAAAAGTCTTCTGAGTATTTCAAGCCATGATAAAATGAAAATATCACTTTTAAAAGAAAGCAATTAGTCACTGCTAAGAGAGATTGAAAGAATAACTTAATATCTGATGAAGAGTTCAAAGCTATTCAAAATGAATATTTTTCAGATATTAAAAGAGTTAAAACAGATTACTGAAATAAATTTCTTGAAGAAGTATAAGAAAAGGAAGTCTTTAAAGTCTTCAACTATACTAAAACAAGAAGTGTAGTAAAGCTTTCAATCTTAGAATATGAATTTCAGAATGTATTGTATACAGCAAACTCTTTTGAGAAAAAATGTCAAGCTTTTATAAGAATTCTCTTTCAAAACTCATCATATTTAGAAGAGAAGAATATGTCATTTTATAAATATATTAATGAAAATAACTGGGAATGATCTGAGCTTATATGTGATGAACTAGAGTCAGTAATATTCTCAAGTTCAATTAAGACTGCTACAGAGCCTGATTCAATTAATCACTTAATTATTTAAAACACATATTTCTACTTGAAGAATGAATATTTTGAGCTCTTTTTCAATCTCTTAAAAAATGAGTATCACTCTGAATGCTGAAGAGAAGCTACTGAAGTAATTCTTGTATAATCTAATAGAAAAGCTTCAATTTCTAAGTTATATAGAGTAATATCTCTGTTGAACTGTTTAAGAAAGATTCTAGAAAAAATAATAGCTACTAGATTATCTTTTATAAGCTCTATTAGTGATTCTCTTCTATTTAATGAATAAATGAAAGATAGAAAACAATGTTCTGTAATTAACACTGTTCTTTCAGTTATTCATGATATTCAAGTAGCAAAGCATGAAGACCTGGTCTCAACTGCAGGTTTTATTGATATAAAAGATGCATTTGATTATGTTTCAAAGTCTAAGATGATTCAAACTTTGAAGATGTTAAAACTATCACTTTCTCTAATAAAATGAGTTTATTATTTTATGTCTAAAAGAATTATACAACTATTCTTTGATGAAAGAAAACAAGATAAAACTGAGATAAAAATAGAAGTATCATAAGAATCTTCAATCTCATCTGTTTTATTTGCAATATATACTGCATATCTATTCAAGAATAGAGAGATGAAAATAGTGAGATCTTCAGATTATATAGATGATATTGATCTAGTCTACAGTTCAAAGACAATTAAAGAGAATTTAGAAATGATTAAGAAAGCAGCAAAGAAAATCTTTGTTAGAGCAGATATCAATTTAATTCAATTTAATATGAATAAAACTGAGTTACTTCACTTTTTTCCCAGATTTAATGAGAAAGAACTAAGTCTAACTCTTTTAAATAAAGAGATTAAACCCAGTTTGAATGTCAAATGACTAGAAGTATGATTAAACTCTAAGTTGAATTTTAAATATCATATTTAACAAAGAATTATTAAGACAGAGAGACTACTGAATAGTATAATCAGACTATCAAATACTGAAAGAGGTCTATTCTTTCAGGCTATGAGACAATTATATATAGCCTGTATTATCTCAGTAGCTGATTATGAAGTTCAAGTTTAATGAAACAATCAAGATAACTTCACTAAACTCTTTCAAAGTCTATAAAATAGAGCTTTGAAAAGAATTCTGACAGCATTCAAATCATCTTCTATTAAAGCAATGAAAATTAAAGCTTCAATTCCATCTTCTGCTATTTGATTTGAAAAGGCCTGTATGAACTATGCTCTGAGAGTCATGAAGATGAGCTTAAATTATATAATCAGAGAAAGAGTCTCTTCTTTATTTCTATCAGTTAACTCAGGAAATGAACTGAATTGAAATAGATTTCTTAATTGAAATGAGAATAATACTTTAAAGAAAATGCCCTCTCAACTGTATAGACTATGTTCACTTATTAATAATCAATTTTCTTCATTAAATGTTGAGAAAATTGATCATAAGAAGATATCTCTCTGAAGAAAAAAGCTGAAATCTCTCATAGACTTACAAATAAGTGAACTATTTAAAGAGAGAGAATATAAACAGTATTTGAAGATCTCTACAATCAATATAAAAGACTCTATTCTGATTTACTCAGATGGCTTAAAAAATGAGAATTTGAATAGATTAGGCACAGACATTGCTTATACTGAAGATAATATCAATTTCATCTCATATTTCTGAAATTTAGGCTGTGAATCTGAAGTCTTTGATGCTGAACTATTTATAATAGTGAAAGCTTTCAAACTCATTGAAATAAAATCTTATAAAAGAGGAAATAGTTTGAAAGAGATATGAATATTCTCTGATAGTCAAGCTGCTTTAAAAAGACTTAGAAATAGTCAGATTCATAATAATCAAATAAATCTTGCACTGATTTTAAACTCTGATTTGAAAATTCAAAAGAGAAGAACATCAAAACTGATAATTCATCTGCATTGAGTTCCTGCTCATATGAATATTCATAGCAATGAATTGGCTGATTCAGCTGTAAAAAAGAGTTCAGAATTAAACAGATCTATTCAAAAAATTGTGTCCTGATCTTTTATAAAGAGCAAAATAAAAGAATCTTGTTTAGATAAGTGAAATGAAAGCTGATAGAAACAAAAGAAGAGTATACATTATTCAAGATTTGAAACAAAACCCAAGTGGAAATCTTGTTCAATTAAATGTAAAAAGAAAATATTCTCATCTATAATTCAGCTGAAACTAGAACATGATTATTTCAAATCCTATATACAAAGATTTGATGACAGATTTGATTCAACAGAGTGCTCATTCTGCAATGTGAATGAAAATCCTGAGTATATTGTAATGCATTGTGTATTATACAATAGTCTCAGAGTCAGATTAAAGAAGAAGTATGATTTAAATCAATTAAATATGAGATTCTTATTCTCAACTGAGACAGGAATTAAATACTTAATAGACTTTCTATCAGAAACTCAAGCAGCTACAAGAAAATGACTAAATTCAGAAATATCTGAATATGAAGAAGAGGAAATTGATCAGATATAGTCTGTTAAAACAGCTATATACTATCTTTTGATAATTTGTTTTATTACAGTCTCTCTTTATTTTATCTTTTCCTTTCAATTCCTTTCTATCTATCTACTTAATGTGTCTATCTTTAAGACTATGTTCTCTTTTCCTTTGTCACAATATTTTCAATTGGTTTTAAAGTATCAGAAGGTGTTGAAATACTGTAATTTGTAAACAGTTTTTATATTCTGAGCTGGAATTTTCTGATTTTGTATATCTGAAATTGATAAATGTATAATAGTTGACTCTATAGATATAGGAAAAACTCTGAGATCTAAAGGTTCTCAGATAGATGTTATAGTCTCTGACTGTATACATCTATAATTGAAGAATAATAATAATAATAATAATCTCTTTATTAAGAGCAAAATTTTTCTCTGTATAAAGCACTCAGTTAAGATCACTAGATATTTAATACTGCTACTGCTTGACTTACTTCATCAATTTTCATATATTAATAATAGAAGTAGAGATTCTTGATCAATATTATGTATCTGAGAGAGTGTAAGACTGTATTACAAGCTTTTTAAAAACTTATTCTGAATTGAATGAATGTAGATCAGTAGTAGTGAATACAGATATAATATTTAAACATATAGCTGCTTTCTTTTCTACAGTATTAAATAGCTATTAAAAAGATCTCTTTATAGTGTGTATGAATCTTATTTCAGTTCTCATTTATTCATTCAGTTGATTAAAGAATGACTTACTCAATAATTCAAATATTTCAACATCTAGTGACTCTAATCAGTGTGTAGAATGAGAAGAAAAGACACTAAATAGTATCTGATAATAATCTGCATAATTGATGAATACTATATTAATATAAGAGAAGTAATTATCTAATATAAAAAGTCTATATTCATATTCTACTTTCTTTTTTATAAGAGGTTCAAAGATCTTCTTTAATTATATTAATTCATATTTATCATTGCTTCATTCATTTGCTGAAGTAGTAAAGTAGACCTGATTCTTTTTACTATCAAAATTCTTCAGTTAAGTATCTTATATATCTCTTGATTCTTCTGAATATATAAGAGCTGATGAGAGTGAAGTTTCATCTGTATAAATTGAGATAAGTAGTGTTATAAATTCTCAACTGTCATTCTGACTGACATTTATTGTATAATCTGATTTAAGTGAAGTAATTAATATAATATATTTAAGAGTGTGAATAAGTCTTAATAGAAATTCTTTCTTATCAAAGTTGTAAATATTTACAGATTCAATGTTATATTGAGTGATTTTTATCTGTAGCTATAAATTAATTAGCAAGAAGTAAAAAATTAATAGAAGAAAGAAATCTATTATAAGATTAAAATAATGCTTGAAATATGTTAAATTGTCTGCAATCTTATGTTTTTGATTGATATTTTAAAGATAGAGTGACTTGATTACATTCTTATAATACTGACAGAATCATAACACTCAGTTGATTTCAATAGATGCTTTTAGAATCTCAACAATGAGATTATGAAGAATTTGAGATGTACAAGGAAAACCATAATCTGTTAGTTGATTGATATGAAAAAGAAGCTGTTCTTCTTACAAATCTGTGAGATTTTTGCATTAAATAGAGCTTACTTTCTTTCTTGATATTTGAACACATCTATACTGCTGTAATAATGTATATCAACTGATTTCATATTTTTTAGCAGTCTCAGTGTAATTAGGGATCAATTGTGCATTTAAATCATTAATTGCTGCTTGTATAACTGCTTCGTGGTGCATGTTGTGAGTGATTCAAGATGAATGAAAAAATGAAGATTGAGCAGGTGTTAAGTGTACGCGGGCGTTGTGTTAGTGATTACTACACCTACCCTAGTCACGTGCCACCCCAACCTATTTAGTGTAACTTGTGTAGTTAGAATACAATATAAAAACATTATTCTTCAAGAGATTATGAAGCTCTCTACACAATGAAAAGCTGTAAAATAATATACAATTGACATCTTCACGCGTCATTACAAGCATGCCTAGATGATTTATTAAGTGATTGAATTCATGATTAATCTAAGATTCAGGAAGACACCTGACTTAACAAAAGAATACATGTCTTCAAGATAAAGAAATGAGAAAACATCAGAGCAGTAAATGCAAGATCACAGATTACTGTTAACATTAATAATGAATCAGAAGATGACTTCTGAGACATTTGAGTCAGATGAAATTATTACAGAGAAACAGTCTGATAAGTTCAATGAATACAAAGACTCAGTTGAAGGCATCAGTGAGATGTCAGGCAATGCAGAGTGTTCAAGTAATTAGAATAATAATAGCTCTGTGAGTGAGAAGACTCATATGTAGACTGGCCGCTGAGATCATGAATTTCACATTTGATTTCATTTGGTCTGATCTCATACATTTCTTGGCGTGAATCCCGCTGGGACTGGCTATCAAAAAAACATGTAAAGTGACTATATATCAGATCTTAAAATGAAACCATGACTTGAAAAAAATGAGAAAGTGGTCTCATTTGGTCCCATTTAGTCCCATTCTTAGCATAAAGTTACTATTTTTAGACATTTTAAGGTTTTTTTTAGACTATTTTTAATTTTTTAAAAAGTAACACTTTTTGGTAACACTCAAATGAGATTTAAAGTCATTTAAAGCAATAAAAATAATTTAAATTGAGAAGTAGAAATCATGATCTCATTTGAAAAATGTGACAAGAGTAGACAGTAAGTTTCACTGAGACAGTATGGAACTACTATCTAATGTTAAAACCGTGTAATGGGATCAGTCGAATTGGTAATGAGACTATCAAAAAATCTGGTCCTGGTCCCAGACACGGTCACACGGTCAGTCTAGTCTACTCATATGAGACTAGAAATTACAAGACTTCAGCATGAAGTCAAGCAAATGAAGATAGACAGGGATGAAAATGAAGAGCTCAGTGCAGATTTGATGAACTATCTTCAATAGAAGAGTAGAACATCTGCATTGATAAAGATTCTTAATAAATTCAGAGATTAAGTAAGATCTATAAAGAAGCCTGTTATACTCACTGACTCTGCAAATTACTTCATATGAAAGAAAGAGATTCTGCTTACAGTAAGACAATCTGAAACAGATGATATTCTTAATAATAAGTAGATTAATTCTGATGAGAATATCAGTATGAATATGTAATATTTTTGATCAGAACAGAATATCTGACTATATAACTATATATAATCTGCAATCACTCTGCAGATCAAATCTCACTTTATTATACTCAAGAAGTTTCAACTATCTACTTATTCTCTATGATCTGTCATAGAGAATAATATCACTGAGAGATCTGCTGTCTGCAGAACTCATCTGTTTTAAGAATTGATTGAGATGATATTAAAATCAAAGAGTTCTGATCATGCATTTATCAAATGTTTAATCATAATCAGGACTGATTATATCTGATTGAGATATAATATCAAAGATTTCATGTTTTTCAACAGACTTCTTACAGAGATTAGTAAAGATTGATCATCTTTTATAAAGAATTGAATGAATGTAATAGAGAAGAATGAGAACACTAGAACACTCAAAGATGATTTTATAAGATTATGTTGAGATATTCTTCTACAATTGTCAGCTACTGATGAATCTCTCATCTCTGATGAAAAGACCCCTGTAAATAATGCTCAAGATTTTAATAGAAAGAATAAAAAGAATAAGAAGAAGAAGAAGATCTCTGAGAATAAGAATAAACATTTCATCAAGCTGAATAGAAAGAATAATAATACTATCAAAACATATTATCATTGTCAGAAGATTGATCATATTCAAATAGATTGCTGATTGAAATTTTCTGAAAAACACTCTACTAGTCATAGTAAGAATAAGAATAAGAATGAAACAGGCTCAGTATCAGTTTATAATATCATTAAGTAAGTATTTCATACAATAGAAACAGTCTACTCTACTGATTAAACTGACAAAGATATCTGGGTTCTGAACTCTGAATTCAGTGCTCATGCTACATCTTACAAGAATCTCATATTAATAGTACTGCAGAAGATTAATATTATATTGAAGATAACTAATGAATCAACAGCTTCTGCAACAGCTATAGAGAAGATGAATATATTAGTTAAAGAAGTAAATCTACTGCTACAGAACATCTACTATATTCTCAAGCTGAAGATTAATCTTATGAGTTTTGAAAAGCTTATATATCAGAGCTATACATATAAGTAACTGATCTATGAGAATACTCATTCAATCTTGCTAATCTCTTCTGACAAGATATTGAGTTTTACTGTCAAATTGAGTGATAAGAACATCTACATTCTGAAAAAATAATCAATGACTAGAGACTTAATTCAATTCACAATACTAAATAATGAATTTAAATCTGCAAAAATTCTACAGTCTGCAGAGAAAAAAGATCTTCTACTAGTATTACTTAATAAGAATATCAAGATTGTTAAACACACAATATTACAATGATATTAAAAGCTTAATCATCTTAACTCTGTGAATATCACTAAATTAGCAGCAGATTCACAACTGAGAATGAGAATCAAGAGTGACAGAGCTTTACTATTCTGCAAGACCTGTATACAGATAAAAATAACACATTCAACATTCATATTGTGGTTCGGAAGAACGTACAGTGGTTCGGAAGAACGTACGACCGTCGGATAATAACGCGGCCGCTTCCGAACTTGCTTACGAGTGTAAAGAGGCCATAGCGGCCGCTAATTAATTTAGTGTATGATATATAAGACACCAGTGTACGCCTGTAATCATATACTGGCTCAAGCAATCTTTGAATTACATCTGATAGCATGTCTAAAAACTGGTGAGAAGTGCAGACTTCTCCAGGGCATGATAATTCTGTCTATGAAGTGATTTGTAGTTATCATGTCAGTGTGATTCTAGAATGCCTCAAAAGATAGCATATGAAGAGCAGTGAGTGAAAGAGCATCTGATTGATACTGCTTTACTTGTTAAGGAAAAACTTCACACTCAGGTGAATGCCATGTATGAGACGCGAACAGATGAGATGTGAGAAAGAGAATGAAAGTGATGAATCAGATTCAAAGAAGTTCACTCTCTACTCAAAAGAAGAATAAAAAAGAGAGAAGAGTGATCATCACTGAAGTTGTATAATGATAACAGAAATTATACAGTGATATAATAATAGACATTGTATAATCAATGAGAAATCACTGAAATGAATACCTTCTCTAGCTAATATAAATAACACCCTTCTCTACTACCTGAACTGAAAGATATGCAGAATCTCTCAGAGAGTTTACTCAAAGTAGTAAGAAAAGCAGCTGAAATCACTGAACTGAAATTGAAGCTCTGTACATGTATGAGGATTCTAAATGAGATTAAGGCCTTGTGTACACAGTGACAGACTGAGATGAAAGTTAAACAACAATTGACATTCACTGCAAATTAAGTATTCACTATGAAGAGCTTTGCTGATGCAATCATCATCATCAATAAGAATAGAGAAAACCAGATCTTAGATCTGTAGTGAGAGATTGAACAGTTACACAGACAGATGACTATACTGAATCTGAAGATCTTATCATGATTGTTCATGATCTCTTTAGAAGTGTATATATTATCAGAGATCACTGTGCAGAATGAGAATCTGAGCATAAGATATATCAAGCTGAGAGATCTGTCAGAGTTATTAAGCTTTAATAATGACTGAAAAAATAATGCTGTAATCAGCTGACTAAGTCAGATGTGATTATATTATTGAATTGAATATAAACTTACAGACAGACAGTCAATGAAATTTCAACAAGTCTTAAGATCTGCTGTGTTTCTACATGAAAAAGTGAAGTTATTATGAATAACTGATGAAAAGATGAATCTCACAGATCTGAAGTAATATTCATTTTCATGAATATGAAATAAGTTTTTCAAATGAATCTTACACAACTTTGAGAAAGTAAATATATAAGACAAGTATTATAAATGCTTTACTGAGTGTAGATAAATAAGTGATCTTATATTATACTTTATATACTTCAGCTTATACTATCTTGCATTGAATGAAGAGCTTTCAACATCTTTCTATTTACAGATCTTCATTCATAGTCTTACATCTGAGTTGAGAGTGAAATGAAAATGCTTAATCTCATAGTCAGACATAGTGAAGAAAGTATACAATATTCTCATTGTACAGAAATAAGTGAGTCAATTATAATAGAAAATACTGCAATCAAGTATGTCTTAGTAGAGAACAGATAATCAGACTTCTATAACATAAGTCACACACTTAAATGCAATGAATCTAGATCTGAATGCTATTACTAAAGTACTGAATTCTCTGAAAAAGAAATTCTCTGAGTGAAAATCTTGATATTATGAGTATTGAGCTTGGTTCAACTGTAGATGTCAAAATCATGATATAAAAGATTATACTCAGTGTGCACAGTTAAGAGAAGTAAGAGAGTTAAAAAACTAGCAGAATCAGTGAGCTTGAAGACACTCACTGATATTCTATGAAAAGTCTTCAAAGTGAAAGAGATGCTTGTGTTAGATAACTCTCTGAATTCTGTGAATATTAACAGAAAGCAGGCTTCTGACTAGAGTGTGAGTGAGAATGAAGTGAACACTCATCTCAATGCCTTGAGACCTGAAATATTAATGTATAAGAGACACTTGAGTAAGAATTAAGAGATGACTGCAAAAGTGTTAGTGAACACAGAAGCTTCTACATAATATATTAGTGATTATATAATTTAAAGACTGAAAGAAGTCTGCTGAGTGAAGAATTCCTGATGCATAAGATTATCTGATAACTGATATTTAATATTATCTGTAAGAGTAAGAGTTCCCTTGTACTTCAGAGAATGATCTTGCTATATATAAGCATGAGAGCTGCAGAATGTGAAATACAACCTTATTCTTGAGCTTGATTAATTTCAAAGATTCAATTCACAGATTCAATGATATACATATCATATATAATTGACTGATAGAAAAAAAACAGTTCATATAATTCTATTAACTGATATAAGAAGGACATTCCATGTCTCTGATATAGAAGAGTTAAATCTGCTTATACATTAACAAGTAAAGAGAATAATTTATAAGACCTTATCTGAAAGTATTCTGTATGTTATACAGAACTTGAAAGTGAAGAAAACTAAGATAAAGAATATGTGAGAGAACAAGTGTATGAAGAAGCTTCTGAAAAAGTATGAAAAAATCTTCTGAACAGATCTTTCATCAGAATTGCTGCTGAAATGAGAATTTGTATATGAGATTGACATAAGAGATGCAAAACCAGTCAATCAGAATGTATACTCTCTGTTACAAATGCATCTTGAAGAACAGAAGTGTCAGATCACAGACCTTCTAGAATATGATCTCATATAACTCTCATCAAGTGCATGAGGCTTTTCAGTTCTATTTGTGAAAAAGACAGATGAAGAGTGATGAATGTGTATTGATTATTAAGTACTTAATAAGCTTATAATCAAGAATGAATATTCACTGTCATAGATTTAATAATAGTTGAATACAGTTGAAAATGCCTGATATCTATTAAAGATTGATCTTCTCTCAGAATACTGGCAGATCTGTGTAGATGAACTGTCAGTTCTGTGAACTGTGTTTAATATGCAATGAGAGAAGTTTAAATTTCTGATAATATCATTCAGTCTGATAAATGCATCTGTCATCTTTCAAATAATGATGAATACAATTCTTTATAAACAGAATGAAATCTTATATCTCATATATCTCAATAACATTCTAGTCTTTTCAAACTCATATGATAAATATCTGAAGCATCTCAATGAAGTGCTTATAACTCTGACAGAGCATAAGCTCTATATTAAATCAATCAAGTGTGTGTTTGAAACAGAAGAGTTAAAGTTCATAGAACATGTAATAAGTGATAACTGTATATACCTCATTCTGAAGAAATTGAATGTTATAGTGAATTAGTCACAGCTGAGAAATGTATATTATATACAGCAGTTTCTTGAGTTAGTCTCATATTACTGCAGATTCATCAAGAATTTTATATAAATATCTGTATCACTCTCAGATCTCTTAAGAGAAATGAATGTAAATCTGTGAAAGAAGAAGTTTTATTCAATTATCTAAAATACTGTGTGTGAAGAGACTTTTCTCACACTGAGAAAATATGTAATAACATTCTCAGTGCTTATTTAATCAGATTGTGATAAACCTTTCTACATTGAGACAGACACATTTAAATGAGCTATTGAAGATGCTCTTCTACAGATGAGTAAGAATGACAAGCTGCATCTGATGATATATGATGGTAGAAAACTATCAGATGCTGAGCTCAATTACTCAGTGCATGAAAAGGAATTACTAGTGATCAAGCACACACTGATGTTATAAAATAGATATATTAACAACAGACATACAACAATGATGATCATGAATCACAAAAGCCTCATCTATCTATAATTAATGATAAAACCTTTCAAACACTTAGCATGTTGAATCTTGGAGTTCTAAGTGTATAATCTTCATATCAAATACTGAAAGAAATTAAACACTGTGATGCCTGATGCAATCAGTTGCAGACTCAATTTCATGAGTGAGAATTCTGTGAACCAGGTACAAGAAATATTCACATTAAATGCACTGAGAAGATACAAGAAATCAGAATGAGTGAATACTATGATCTCTCACTTAGAGAATGACAAGATGTCAGATAATAAGTGTCTTATGAAAGTAGTAGAAGAGATGCTTCTGAACTTCAAGCTGAGAAAATTGAAAAACAACATTGTGCTTTATCATGATCTAGAATATATGAAAGCTCTCTATCTAGAATCTTCATTTAGATGCAACTTAGTGACTCACATGCACAAGGAATTCAGTCACTTAGAAAGTCCTGAACTCATGAGTGTACTTGAATCAAGAGTATACTGGTCAAGTATGACTGAGAACATTCAGATGTACACTCATGAGTGCCTGAATTATCAGATCATGAAAGAATCTAAGAAAGGATTAGAATATGAAAAAGCATAACATCAGATAAAGTGTACAATACAATTATTTAAACAATGAGAGATAGATCTCATAGACATATTACTGTGAATATCAAATGAAAATTGATGAATAATCACTGCTATTGATTATGCTACTGACTGGCCAGTTGTAAAAGCAGTTTCAGAGGTGATAGAGAAGATGATGATGAAGTTTCTACATGATGAGATCTATGTCAACTATGAAATGTCATGTGAGATTCTAACTGATAATAGTGTGAATCTTGTAGAAGAAGTAATAAGGCATTTCATGAGTCAGTTACAGACAAGATATTATAGAACAATATCATATTATCTGTGAATGAATGAGAAGATGAAACACTTGAATAAAATCTTAGATAACATGCTGATGAAATATCTAGTGAGCAAGCCTATAAGATTATAAGATGAATATCTCAGTCAGATGCTATTAGTCACATGAATTCAGCAGTATGCAGTCTTCAAGTGTTCATTATTCTATCTGTTGTATGAATTGCATCCGCGCATTCTGAAGAATGCTTCAGAAAAGATAGGAAAGAAAACAGCAGCTATGAATGCAACAGTTGTGAATACAACAGTTGTGAATATAAAATCAAGATTGAAAGAGATCAGTCACACACATACAAAAGCTAATAAGTTACTTCTGAACTGAGCAATTCAATTGAAAAGAATACAAGACTCACTAGTTAAGAAATCAAGTCTCAAGATGAAAATGTAAGTTCTTGTATGCAATGAGAGTTCTGAGAAGTTTCAATCTAGATAATTTGAGTCATATAAAATACTCAAATCACATTCTCTGAAAATGTATGCATTGAAAGAATCAGAGAGACAGATCTTATACAACTTAATTAATGATTTATAACTTATAAAAACAAAGATGCAAGATCTGAGCAGATTATAATTATTCACAGCACTATTATCAGTGTTGAAAAAGAAGAGACTTATAATTAAAAAGTCTTACAAAGTAAGAGAAATCATAGACACTTATAAATCAGATAATCTCACTTATTCTGATCTTTTCATGATTATAAGAAAAGAATGAAAAGCAATGAAGAAATCAGATAAACATCACACTTCAATAAGTAATGAGACTGTAGTCAGTCATACAATAATGCACTGTAGATAGTGAGTGTAATGTGATAAAGAGCAGTCTCAAAGCAGCAGACTTGCATGTGAGTCAGCTTGCAGAAGAAAAAGAAATTCAGAGTTGAATTCAACTGTTTATACCAGTTTAATTGCAGAGATTACAGAGGATGAACTATCTGAAACATCTGCAGACATGTGAGATCAAGTCATCTCAATCTCTGAGAATGCTCAGAGATCAGATAAGATTAGTTTCAATGAGCTGTTCACTGTAGTGATCTGAGCAGGTGAAGAGAGACAGTATAATATGTGAGACAGAATTATAAAAAGTAAAAGCTGCTGAACCTAGTCACTGAATACTGTATCATATAAAGATCATATAAGAGTAGTGACTAGCAGATAAAGAAAAAGTGTAAGAAAAGAAAAGAAATAATGAATTAATTATCAACTGTAAGAGTCAGCTGTAAAAGACAAATATTATTATATACACTTCATTCATTTTCATACATCACACATTTAATCTATTTTCAATGTCACATCATCTGAAAAACATCAAAAATAAAGGAAATCTCAAAACTTGAGATCTGTAAGGAATTTGAGAGCTGTAAGCTGCTCTTACAATAATGCTGTGCATGTCTCTGATTTCTCTACTGCTCTGTGTATGACATTAATATCATTTATTACAAGATTGACTGAAATGCTAATATAGAAATGCATACATATACATGTAGAGAAATTGAAGAAGAGTACAGAACTTACAGAATCAGAAGTCAGAACAGAGAGAGTGAAGATGAAAGAAATAGAAGAAGAAGAAGATACAGAACTGAATAAACAATGATAAGAGTTACTCAGAGCTGAACACTTATAATCTGATATATGCACAATCTTCTCTGCAGAAGAGGGAGAGAAAGTGATGAAAGAAGCTTAGAAATAAAAGAGAATAGTCTCAGTGATGTTATTATCTTTGATTAGAATGATCTCTGACACTGAAGTAACTAAGAATCATTATTAGCATATAAAACTGCAAAAGCAGAGATAACAATTACTGAATGAACATCTGCTGATCTTAGAATTGTATGTATAATTACAACACACACAAGGCTTCTCAGAAAGAGAGAGAGAGACATGAAGAAATGCAGAAAGCAGAATATAGCATGCAAACAGCTCATTTTCATGACAATATCTCAGATAAGATGTACAAGTCTCATATCTGTGAGTGTAAAAGAGTACAACATCTGTGTTTCTGTTTCTGAAAACATAAATATCTTTTATCTGCATCATGAAGTCAGATAACAGATGTCAGAGAATAGGCTGATACAGATCTATTATTCTGAAGAAATTTATTAGAGTGAATGTCTCTGTGATGTTAAACTTTACAGTTATGAAAAGCTTCTTAATATCTGTGAATATCATAACTTTATACACAGTAAAACTCATAATAATTTTCTCTAAGAACAGAAAAATCAGTGTCAGAAAGAAAAGATGAAAAGAGAAAGACTTATAATCTCAATACTGTTGAAGAGAAAGATGATTCTCTGAAATAAATGAATAATTATCTTATCATGAATATTTAAAATAAATATAATAATCAGTGTCTGTAACTGAGCTTCAGATTATTGTGTTATATATAGTCTTCATATAATAAATTATTCTGAGAGTCAGTAAGAAGAATGAGAGTGTATATACTGAAAAATATAATTCATTAAGTCTATATAATATCTTCTTAAAACAGGGAGAGCTGATAATGAAAGCAGAGATAATAAAACCAGAAGTAGTGAAAGTGAGAATTGCAGGAACAGAGATAGTGAAAGCAGGAGAATCAGACACAGAAGCAGGTGTAGAAGATTGAGAAGAAGCAGCAGAGAAAGAAACAGAGAGAGCAGAGAGAAATATAGAAGACTCAGTTATACATAGCACAGATAATTTCTTTATTATCATGTTCTTTAAGTTCTCAATCAATGATTTAACATTGAGTTCACTATCATTGATGAACATGAATCTGTCAATGTGTGAGAATTCTATGTGAATAAAAACAATATATCAGCATCTGCATTTATGCAAAATTATGCCAGAAAACATGATCAGAAACCTGCTGAGAAGGAAATGATTGAAAGTGTATAAGAAGATAAAGAAGATGTGCTATTCATGATAGTATGTTCTGACAATTATTAGAAGATAAACAAGTTCTGATTATATTTCATAATGCATTATACTTACTGCTAATGAACTGCCTGATATGAGCACTATGATAATGCTTATTATGAGAATGAAAGATCATCATCAGAAATGCATACAATGTAATAGATGAACAGATGAAAAGAGTTGAATAGAAGAAGAAATAGAAATCTTGAATGAGATAGTGATATTCAATGATGACAATGATGAAGAAGATGATTGAAGAATGAGAAAAGTTAGTGAATGAGTGATATAATATAGTGAAAGTTTCTTTATGAGGATATACACAGAATGCTAGCTGAATCAGAGATAGATCACAAGATCACAAATGCTAGTGACACGCTAATCCGCATGAAGCTAGGATGGATGTCATGATCACATGAGTGTGACCGAATCTGGTGGGGGAGAATGTAGTTCAGAAGAATGTACAGTGGTTCAGAAGAATGTATGACTGTCAGATAATAATACAGCTGCTTCTGAACTTGCTTATGAGTGTAAAGAGGCCATAGCGGCCGCTAATTAATTTAGCGTACAATATATAAGACGCCCGCGTACGCCTGTAATTGTACGCTGGCTCAAGCAACCTTTGAATCACAATATCAATGACAAGAACTGTCAAATCTGTGATGAGATTCTTCATGAATTTTGCAGATGATGATTATACACTATATAATGAAATCAATCTCTCTACTCATGAAGAAGCTAATTATTGAATGAGTATTACAGATAATGCTACACACTACAGATGAATTATTTTTATAATATCAAAGAGTGAGATCACTGCATATTTGATGATCTTTATTAACAGAATTGAGATCACTACTCAATATTAAATTGAGACTTTACACTGAAATGACAGAGATGAATTTAAAAGTGATGAATTAAAGATCTACTATCAGTGAAAAAAAATCATATATGAGATTACTATATCTGATACATCACAGTTCAACAGTCCTGCAGAACATGTTAATTATATTGTAGATGAAAAGACAAGAAGCTTACTATTTAACAGTGAACTCATAAGAGAACTTTGAGATGAAGCTATTCAAGCTGTGATTATAATGATTAACACATTCTCAATATTAACAAAGATTTACAGGTGTCAGAGAGAGATCTCATTATTTTCTTTTAAAGCTTGAACAGATGTTCAATCTTCTGCTCATTGAATATGCAGATGAGAATGTAAGATGTATAAGAAGAATCTGAAGATTATTAATAAGCTTATAGATAGAACTGATAGTAAGTAATAATAATTAGTTGAATATTAAGAACTGTATTAATATCATATCTGAGACTCTGCAATCTGAAAGCTTGAGATTACAAGAGATATTGTTTTTGATAAAGAATTAACAATAGAAGAAGCACTGATAAATATCATTAGAGAAGTAGTCAAACTGTCAGAGAAATTGAATATTCTTAACATTATAAAGAAATGATAACACTGTCTTCTAAGAAGACTTATAAAGAATAAACCTGATATTTTAAAGATGCTTACTGATGATGATATGAATGATATACTAGAATCAACATATCTACTAGATGATGAGACAGAACTTATTAATAATGATATGAATGACTCTGTGAATGATGAAGATTCTATACTCAGTATTTTTAATAACTGTCTGATCACACTGACAGAGATCAAAAGAAGCTATGACTGAGAACATTGACATCAGACAAGGAAGAAGAAAGTGAAAACTTTTGAACAGAAGAAGATATATATTATTATTGAAAAAGCTCTGAAAATGAACATTCTTACAGATAAATAAGTATATGATCAGAAATTGAATAACAAGAATGAAATTATTCATTTTAGAGCTCATTGAGTGATTAGAGAATTTCTACAATAACAAGATATTCATTATAATAAGTTATATACAGCAGTGATGTCTGAATCTACATCACAGAGCTTATTCACTATATTAATAGTAAGAGATTGAAAAGTCAGATTGATTGACTATGTATCTGCATTTTTAAATAAGATATTGCTTCAGAATGAGATGATATTTATATAACTACTCATAGAGATTAAGCACAGTTATGATGAATTAGTAGAGCTTGTATATCAGAGCTTATACAGAATGAAACAGATAGTAAGAACATAGTATTTCCTTATAATAGAACACTTGATGAATTTAGAATTCAAGATCTTATCATATAATGATGAATTTCTTTATTATTCAATTCATAAGTTATTCTTAACACTACATATCAATGACTGTTGAATCACAGAGTCTGAAGAGAGTGAAATTAAGTGAATTTTAATGAAAATCAGGAAAAGATTTGAGACAAAAGAAGTCAAACAGAATAAACCTTATCTAAGAATGAAGATTAAATATCAGAGAAATGACAATCTAGCAGTTACACAGAGCTGTTATATTAGAAAGATTCTTGAAGATTTCAGCATGAATAAGATGAATTCTGCAGAGATCTCTATGATAATAGGCATACAACTGAAATTTTCATCTGATGAGAATGATGAATTGAATGACAACTTTACAGCTATAAGATATTATCAAGAATTGAAATCATTGCAGTATTTGATCTCAAGCAGTCAGCCAGACCTAGCATTCACAGTCAACTATCTCTCATGTTTTAACTCATGTTCACACAAAGCATGTTGAGCAGCATTGAAGCATGTTCTACATTATATCAAGAAGATGAAAAATCATGGCATATTGTACAAGAAGGAGATAGGAAATGACCTGAGTTCTGTGATATATTATGATTCAGACTGAGCAGGGGTGAATTCTCAATACAAATCAACTATCAGCTATGTTATATTGATTAATAAGTCATCAATCTCATGGCAGTTGCAGAGACAGACATCTATCATCAAATCAATCACAGAAGCTGAGTATATTGCAGCTAGTGAGACAGCTTGTGAGATAATCTGATTGAATGATATGTTATATGATGCCAGGTTGATGAATGATGAAAAAGCAAAAATATACTTGCATCTATGAGTTGACAATAAGGGAGTAATCAATCTAGCAAAGGGGGAATCCTTAACACACAAAGGTCGCGCCACATTGAGATCAGATATCATATTCTCCGCGATTTGATTGAAAAAGGGGAAATCATGATGGAACATGTTGATTCTACAGTGAACATAGCTGACAGCCTCACCAAGCCACTGGCGAAGCCTGCATTTGAAGATTTTGTCAAAAGGGTTGGCATTCAGGAAATTGAGAAGGAATGATTGAATGGTAATGATGATACAGCGGATCAATGGATTTTGCATGTATTTCTTGATTTTTACGGTTATTGCCGTACAGACGCCTTTCCTAATGAGGAAATCAGGGTCCGATTGATGTAATTAATTATTATTGTGTTTTTGAAAGATTTGAGGATGGGAGAGGCCCCGGGTGGCGGCTTATAGACCACGGTGTAGCAAGGGGGGGTGTTGGTGATTACTACACCTACCCTAGTCACGTGCCACCCCAACCTATTTAGTTAACTCGCGTAGTTAGAAATACAACACAAAAACGTTATCCTCCAAGACGTTGGGTGGTTGATTACGTTACTTCTGCACTAATAATAGCTTAGTTGTTTCACTACTACGCGTATTTTCTCACACTCAGACAGGGGATAAACCGTAGCGAAATGCTTGCTGGACATGCACTGCCAAGCTAGCCACCGGTTTGTGTGAGATTTTAGTTCGATCTCTAGAACCACTGAGGACATGCCAACCACTCTGACGTGGAAATGGTGATTTTTTCCGTCCAATACCAGCACGAGAAAAACACTAATCTTGAGGGTCGATACTGGATTGGGCAGTTAAGGTGGCGAGGTTGGCTCCCTTGATGATCGTGTTGTACCGGCTGCCACCAGGCCGGCGGAATGTGGAGATAATTGCATCCAGTGCCAGCCACGGATTGGCCACAACCCCTCCGGAACAAAGCCATTCTCCCCATTGGCCCAGGGTATTTTTGCGCCGGAGCAGAGCCGGTCGTGAACGAGCAGCCTCCGCGCTGTTGTAAAGGCTCTCATGCAGCGCTCTAGCACCGAATTGAGCTGAAGTATGGAGTAGGAGCAACTCTTTTGGCAGGGATCAGGGATCCAAGGCCTCGCCTGTGATGATATTTCCCAACTCGGCTCCCAGGTTGTCGGCGCTTCGCACTGCATGGTGATTGTCCGAATTCCTCTTTATTCCCCTCGTTTGGAGTCCCGTCCGTTTTCCCTTTATCAAGGCGGTCAAACCCAAACTTTGAGAGCTGCACCCACTTTGTGCAGTAAAGACAGTACGTCCACTTAAGATATGGCTGAAACAGAGGCTCCTCCCGCCGTTCCCGCTATCGCGGCGGAAGATCGAGAACATGACAATTTGGTGGTTGACCCAACAGTATGCAGAATCCTTCCTTTTATTCATATCCTCTTCTGGGAGCGGGTTTAACCGGGAATACAGATTGATGACTCGGATTCGACATATGGAGATGAATTGTGAGCCAAATCCTTCTCATGATTTCCGCCTGATGCTGCCGCTGGATGACATATGCTGACTGACCGCGATTGAAGATCTGTTTATACCGCTTCGGTTACATCAAGTGTCACGGACTATCAGAAGTCTGTTAGCCCGCAGTTCCCTCTAATCTTTAGCTATGTGGTCAAACTGTTTGTATTGACATCTATCTTAGGGAAAACGGTATGGGCATTATAACAGAAAGCCAAACGCGAAATACTATCATACTTATTATTTTGTGTCTGCGCAGGTCGAAGAT
The DNA here is from genome assembly GCF_000003855.2 of Blastomyces gilchristii SLH14081. Taxonomy (NCBI): domain Eukaryota; kingdom Fungi; phylum Ascomycota; class Eurotiomycetes; order Onygenales; family Ajellomycetaceae; genus Blastomyces; species Blastomyces gilchristii. Next base: position 6,001,664 of record NW_003101682.1, read on the forward strand.
ACCATGCCTACAAAGAAGGACGTTAGTAAACCTTTCATAAATTTTCTAAAAATGTAGATTTTAAATTGCGAAATGTGAAATCATCCATCTGATATCACTTTAGGATATATGCTCCCTAACGATGAGCAGGAGAACGAGCGGCTTGACATGCATCACGCACTTATTCGGGTCACCATGAAGGATAAATTGTTTTTAGCCCCCATCGGAGATGCCCCAGGTCGGGTGATTGATATCTGTACTGGGACTGGCATCTGGGCCATTGAGTTTGGTACGCCCTCCTTTTCTAGTACTTTTATTCGCTACCTGAGCTAACTGTATATTCTTAAGCCGATTTGTTCCCATCCGCTGAGGTACAGCATGCCCTCCTCTAGACGTCCTATAACATCTTGCTAAATTTTGCTGTCTGCAGGTTATCGGAAACGACCTCAGCCCTATCCAGCCCAAACTGTCCGTCTCATGTTCTTCCAAATCCATCCTCTAGTCCTTTTGTGACTCGAATGTATCCTAACATTTAAGGACAGGGTTCCTCCAAATGTCAAGTTCATAATCGATGATGTTGAAGACGAATGGGGCTATGAGAATGATCCGTTCGACTTCATCCATGCTCGCTACCTCACTGGCGGTGTTAAAAATATGCCGCGTTTGCTGGAACAGGCATTTGCGTATGACTAAACCTTTCACTCTCAAGCATTTCAAGATATTCGATGCTGAGGATTTTGTCTTTTTCACAGCTGCCTCAAGCCCGGTGGATGGGCCGAGTTCCAAGACTGGGATGCCATGGTGCAGTCTGCAGATGGCACGACAAAAGGCACCAGCATCGAGCGCTATTTCACCAGCACGCTTCCGGCATTCGAGATGGCTGGTTACATCACTCGACCGGGCATATATCTTGAGAAGTGGATGAAGGATGCGGGATTCGTTAACGTCCAAGTTCACAAGCACCTCGTCCCGGTCGGAACATGGGCGAAAGACAAACATTTTGTTCGTTTTCTTTTGTTTACTCTTCTTGCTCCTTTCCCGATTCCGATGCTTCAAAATCTTACTACATGGACACCTGGCTTCCGGTGCGGAATATGCTAAGCAGCTGCTAACTACCCGCCCCCCTTTTCCTGCTTTTAGAAAACTGTTGGTGCCTATAACCTGCTCCAGTTCGAGGAATCCCTGGAAGGTAGCGCGGTGGCCGCGTTGACGCGCATCGGAAATTGGTCCAAGGAGGAAGTCGACATCTTGATTGCGAAGACGAAGCAGGATGCAAGGAACCCAAAGATTCACTCTTTATTCCACTTGTATGCATTTTTCACCCTCTCTCCCTTTTTCCCCCTGATTTCTTTGCTCTTTTCGACCCTTCCAGTCCTCTCCTCCCTCGCCCCCTCAAAAATGGAGGAATTTTGGCTTGTGCTCGACTCACGGCTGACTTCCCTCGCCTTTGCGACTTATAGCTACGTTGTTTATGGCCAGAAACCCAAGAATTAAAGCTTCCGGCTAATTTGCTTCATCATTATGACATTACGATATGAGATGTCGGAGCCTGCGTTTAGAGCGTGCGCGCATGTATGCATAGATTGTAACCCCCCTCATACATTTGTGCCCCTAGGTGAAGATGTTAATGAAACCAGTCATATTTCATTATCTCCTTTTGATTTATATATTGATGTATTTAAGACTGCCGTGGCTGATGAATGTTTGATTTCAGTGCGTTTGAAAGACATAGAAATCGATGTAAATGTGATGTGATGGAAGCAGAGATACATAAGGCTTTGATTATATCTGGTGTAAAAATAGACATGTCCTTGCCTTGTAGGTGTTCACGAGATTTACACACTATTCGGCAGCAGTGCCAATGACCATCACGAGTTGGATGCGAAGCGCGCCATGGACGGAAACTTCTCAGAGGCATGCTCAGAGAATAATTTGAGCAATTGAGCGTTGTAATGAAGATTTACATTAGTTTCCCTGTGCTCATCCGCGAAAACATGTTTTTTCCCCTCAGCAGCTTGATAATTGTATGGGTAAACGCTCGAGTGCTTGCTGTGTTTTTGTTGGCCGTTACGGCCGTTGCGGTTAGTGTTGGGGGTCCCGGGGATTGATCGGCCCTTCTACCAGCAGCGCTGGTGGTGACTGAGCTCTTTTGCCCCAGTAGCCTACAGGTTATGAGACTGTTAAGCGTGAGCCCCGCTGTGGTCAACATGCATGGGTTCAATCCCAGGATGAACTTAAGAAAATCCCAAAACAAATACCCCGGACATTTAACAGTGCCAAGAGACATCCTAGGAGTGTGCTTTAGAAGTGAGCCCTTGAGCCCTAGAAGTGAGTCCAAAAAGAAAGACTGCTGAGAGGAGTCACTAAGAGGAGCCACTGAGAGGAGCAACTGAGAGGAGTCACTGTACTCTGTGGTTAGCTGGTCTGAGAGGGGGTGTTGAGAGTTCTGGGGGTTGATCGGCTCTTCTACCAGCAGCGCTGGTGATGACTGAGCTCTTTTGCCCCAGTAGCCTACAGTTAGCGATCCCATCAGATCACGTGACCCATCACTATATTATGTTCTTGTAGATAGATCTATCAATACAACCTTTAACTATTCTACAGATTATAGCCTGAATAACATGTTTTTCTTTTTAGAACATTGTATCAACAGTTTTAATAAGAGTAGTTTATCTTTTTTAAAAAGACTCTTACTTTTTATTAGAGATATTTCATTTTCTCTGAATTTATCAGTCAGTAGATTCATATACTTTTAACTTTTAAAAAGTATGTTTTCTATTATAAAGAATATCATTTTTTTTTACATATTTAAAAGAAGCAGAGTCATCTTAATATGAGTAATATATCTGTTACTTCAGAGTTCAGCTTAAGACTCAGAATCACTCACTTTACTAGATAACTTATTAATAGAATAATTACTTATTATAAGAAAGTTTCTGAGTTATAAGATAAGACTAATGTCAGTTTTTACTAAAGTATGAAATTTAATGATGAAATAATGAAGAAGTTTCAGAATAAAAAAAAGCAGAGTTAATATTTATTTATAGAATCTATTTATTTTAACTTATTAAATTCTTTACTATCTCTCACTCTCAGAATACTGACTTTGAATAATGATCTGAATCAATCTATCTATTACATCACAGATAATCTTATGAATCTTATACAGATAATACTTCAGAATTAAATAACTGTGACTGATATTATATAATATCTCACTACATCTGTCTCTGTATAAAGAGATATTATGAGAAATGAATTACAGAAATATTAGAAGAAAGTTAAATATATATTAGATATTAAATCAGTGATTACATTTGATAACTTTAATTATAAAGCCTGATATATTAATATGTTAACTAATATGAAAGTTATTAATGAAACTGTCACGCTCCCGGCCGCGTCAAGGCCTCATTGCGGTTTCACACGGCTCATCACTTTCATGTGGATAATTTCATTCTGTCTGAACTGGTTTCCAACCACTCTATAACATCATTCAGATATATCATAGAAAGATCTGATTGATGAATATGAGAACTCTGCTTCTATACAAGGTCAGCAGATTACTTTTCCTTAGCAGTGAGATGTCACTGAGGTATTACTCTGACTATTCTCACTCATGAAATAAGAGAAGATATTCACTCATTATCTATATAGAATAGCTAGATGCTGGCTTCTTATAAAAGAAATCAGTGATTTATTTTTCTCTCACTGAAATATATATAAGAGTTACTACATATCTCATACAATCTTCTTAGTATACTAAGTATTATATCTGTGATATTCTTACAATAACTCTGTAGTCTATAAGCTTGCTATTTAAGCAAGATAGTCAAGCTCACTTATATAGCTTCTTAAATAACTATCTCTATATAACACTGCTGACTAGTCACTGCTTCAGTTTCAATATATTATAATTTGAATCACTTGATCTGATTATAAGTTTGAATCAGTTAAGCTCTAACAGACTGATATAATCTTATACACTTACACTGAGACTAATCTAATCTCACTCTCTGAGAGAAACACTATATCATTCTCTAAAGTGTGTATATCTCTACTTTGACAGAAATCTGAGATTTCTGAACTCACTGTATATTTTGACATGAGCTCTTTAATTACTCTGTCACTGTTATAGCCTCTACACATCTACATCTATTATAAAGATAGAGAGATTAAGATCAGAGATTCTCTGAGATATAAGAGAAACATCTTATCTGAATTTCACAGCTTTACTCATATTCTTGAACAGAAATTTCATCTTAATCTGAGTCAGTATAATACTTATAAGATATAAGTAATATATATTATCAATCTTCTTAAAGGCATCTCTGCAACTACTTGAGTTATTAAGAAGAGAGAGCTTGAGTATATCAATACTGTTATAACTTAAGAAGAATTCAAGAACTTTCTACTGAATTAAATTAAAGATTACTATAATCACAGCTTCACAGCAGTGCAGTAGTTCAACTCATTATATTAATAAGATAATAAGAATTCTTTCAATTTCAATATAAGATTTGAAGAATATTGAGAGGAATTAATCAATGATTTGAATTAATTAAAAACACAGCTTTATCTTATAAAGCTGACTTATAAGATGTGAATAATAATATTATAATATCAGAGTTTATTAATCAATTGCACTGAGCTTGTTAATCTGACTTTCTGAATCTATTTGAATAATTAATTCTCTGAGAAAAAGATTAATAAGATCTCTTCTAAGTAACTAATAACAGAATCTAAACAGTGTTATAACAGCTTCAGTGTGAAGAAAGTAAAGAAGAATTCTAAGTATTCTGATTCTTCACTCACTGTAAAGAAATACTAAAAAAGATTTGATAAAGATCTCTATTTTAACTGTAAAGCTGATGATTACTATATCAGTAATTATAAGAAGTCAAAGAAGAGAAGAAACTGAGAAGATATCTTCTTAAAGTTAACTTCTCTTCTGATAAACATATCTGTGAATGATAAAGAAGAGAAAGAAATAAAGAATTAATAATTCTCATATCTCTGAGTTCATATTACAATCACAATACATACTCTGAATAAGAAGATATTAGTAAGATATCTACTTGACTCTGAGATAGATATTAACTTCATATTCTATTTCTTTTTTTTAATAAAGAATTGAAAGAAGATAGATTCATCAGATTATGTGAAATTTACTGATGAAATAAAATATCACTGTTTTAGCATAATTTAAGCAAAGTGTGTAATCACAGACTTAGAAGAAATCTTTAAGAAGAGCAGTCTGCTTCTTCATACAGTTAATATCATAGATAAGAATGTCATTCTAGATCTCTTATAATTAAGAGAAAATAATTCTCTCATTGACTGAGTCACTCAGATATAACAGTATCATCTTACTAATAAAGAGATAGTGATAGAGAAATCTGAAGAGTTTCATCAGAAGAATCTTGAGAAAAAGATTGAGTTGATATACTATATAGCAGGTGACTGAAACTTGAAAATAGATGAAGAAGTTATCACTCTCACTGTAAGATTAGCAGTAGTATCTATCATTGAAAGCAGACATATACAATATCTCTTTACAGATTTTAAGAATGTCTTTTTGAAAAGAGAAGTAGTGAAGTTTTCTGATATTAAGATATAATATAAGATTTATCTTGAAGACAGTGCAATGACACTGTATAGATCTCTTTACAACTTATCTGTAAAGAAATTGAATATTCTGTATAAATATCTTGAAGAAGTGCAATTAAAGAACTGAATATATTTATCAAAGAGTTCAGCAGAGACATCTATACTCTTTATACTCAAGAAGAATGATAGACTATATCTATATATAGACTACAGAGACCTTAATAAGATGACAGTTAAGAATTACTATTCATTATCATTAATTGATGAGATGATTGATTGATTATCTGAAGTAAAGATGTTCTTAAAGATTGATATATAAAATATCTATCATAGAATCAGAGTTAATGAAAACAATGTTTGAAAAACAGCTTTTCATATCAAGTATAATAATTTTAAATATCTTGTTTTATCTTTTAATCTTTGTAACACTTCAGTCATCTTTCAGATCTATATAAATGAGATATTACAGAGTCTTGTTAATATCTTCTGTATAGTATATCTGAATAACATTCTAATCTTCTCAAAATCAGAGAAAGAATATGATACTCATGTTTGAGAAGTATTGAGTCACTTGAGACAGTATTAACTCTATACAAACACTGAAAAATACTTGTTCTATATACAGAAGATTGATTTCTTAGATTATATTATTGAGATGAATGACATTTCAATGAATAGAAGCTGAGTCTTCATTATTGAGAACTGATCAGTGTCACAGATATACTGTAAGATATAAATGTTTCTAGAATTTATGAATTTCTACAGATGATTTATCTATACATATTCACAAATTACTACTTCTCTTACAGATCTGTTAAAGAGAAGTGTGAAAGATAGAAAAATGAGACTGTTTATTCTCACTCAAGATACTGTGCAGATATTTGTGAAATTGAAATAAGCTTTTACAGATGTTATGATACTGAATCACTTTAACTCTGACTTACTCAGTCAGTGTGAGACTGATATATCTGAGAATAAGATCTGTGAAATCTTTTCACAGTTGATATTAGAGATCTTTCAATGTTGAAAGAATTAGAGAATAATTATCTCTGAGAAAACAGATAATGAATTATCTGTAAGAGAAGACTTTTTCACAGAGTCTATAAGACACTATAAATGAAGATTAGTGATCTTCTTCTTTAAGAAGTTATCACTTATACAGAGAAGATATGATACTCATAATCAGAAGATATTAGTAATTGTTGAATTCTTTAAGATCTGATAACATTATCTTCAGAGTAGTAAGTACTTAGTGTAAGTTCTCACTGATCATACAAATCTGCATTACTTCTTGACAATAAAGAGCTTGATAGAATATCAAGTCAGATAAGCAGAGCTGCTTTCAGAGTATGATTTCTATATTTGATACTATTCAGATTGACTTAATCTCACTAACATACTATCTAAACAGTCTGATTATAATATTGTTGATACAGAGAAGAATTCTATAAAAGAATCTCTATCATCACTGCAGAAGAAGCTGGCTGCAGAGAGTTGAGATTCTCTGAAGCTCAGAAACAGCACTGATAAGACAGCTGCATAACTCAGTATAGAAGATAGAAAAAAACTCAGATCTCTGCAGAGAACTGACACTGAAGATCATGAGCTTCTCATATTATATCTTACAATTATTGAATTGATAAAGAATGAAACAGTCTACAATCTTTTAATCTGACTATTTTTGAAATTTATTGATAAGTTATAGAAGAGAAATATCTCTACTACAGCTTGAATTCAGAAGTTAAAAAAGAAAGAATCTGATTTGAACTTGAAAGAGACAGACTCTGAGTGAGATGATACTGCTAAGAAATTAAGTTGCTGATAACTAGAAGAATATAAACTTCTACTACTGAATGATTCAGTCTTTATCTCTCATAGCAGAGTGATGTATCAGAAGTTATTAAGAATTCATCATAATAATTCTCATACAGAGCACTTCAGGTTGGAGAAGACTAAGAAGCTTCTAAAATATAAATATATTTAAGACAAGCTTTAGACAGATGTTAAAGAGTATATTAAGACTTACAATGTCTGTCAAAGAATAAAGATTCTGCAGTATAAGTAATATAATGAGTTGATATCACTGCCTATTTCAAAGAGCTTATAGCAGAATCTATTGATGAATTTCATAGTTGATCTACTGAAGTTGACAAGAGTCAAAGAATATGACTTAATTTTAATTATTATTAACTGCTTCATGAAGATGATTAAATATATCTCTATTTATAAAAAGATTAAAGCCTCTGAATTGACTGATCTGTTTTTAGATATCATTATTCATAATCATGATACTCTGAAATTGTTAATAACAGATTAAGAATTCCTCTTCATTAGTAAATACTGATCAGCTTTTTACTATTATCTTATAATAAGATGTCTTCTCAGTACTGCATTTCATCTGCAGACAGATGATCAGACTGAATGTCAGAATCAGACACTAGAACAGTATCTTTAAGTGTTCTATTTATATTATTAAAATAATTGACTTAAACATCTTCTAACTGCTGAATTTGTATATAATAATATAAAGAATATAATCTTAAAGATATCTTCTTTCTATGCTTATTATAAATATAATTCTTTATTACTCAGTCATATTACAGATAATATTTTAAAGAGAGAAATAGACAGTCAGAATATCAGATAGATACAGAGAATAGAGTATTTCTCAGTATTAGAAGTAAAAGCAAGATTGAAACTTTTAAATAAAATCTATAAGAAAACAGTGAAAAGCATTCACTGTGCTCAGAAGTAATAGATAAAATACTATAATTGAAAATATCTTTTAATGAAGTTCTTAATAGAGAATCAAGTGCTACTTTTAACAAAAAATATTAAGATAATAAGATTATATAAGAAGCTCAGTGAGTAGTGACTAGAATCTTTCTCAGTAACAAGAGTAATGAGTAAGCAGATATATAAGTTGAAATTACTCACAGAATTGAAATCAATTCATTCTGTTTTTCATATTTTCTATTTAAAGCTCTATAAGTAACACTTCAGAGTAAAGCTGCCTCAGTCAGATAATATTAAGATTGAGAGTGATACTGAATATCTTATAAAGAAAATATTGAATAAGTGAACACATTATAATAAGCTTTAATATCTTATTAAATGAAAAGATTATTCATTATCAGAGAATTTATAAGAACTACTTAAGTATTTGAAAAATGCTGAGAAAGAGATTGCAAGCTATGAGACAGCTAGTAAAGACTATCTCATTATATATCAGAGATATTGAGTAAGAAATACTGCTTAAGACTTCTCATTTTTTTCAAAGAATTTTTTAAAGATAATCTCACAGTGATGAGTTAGCACTTTGTAAGCTCTATAGCACTCTTCTTCTATTTTCTCTTAAAGGATTTTTTAGAAGTTTAATAAGACTATACAAGTGTAAAATTCCTGAAGTAATTAGAGAAAAGAAATATTTGAAATTAATAAAAAGATTAATATTATCAATTCACAGACTGCTGCTATTCTAATAGAGCTGCAGCCTGCTGAAAAAGTAAAAAGAAGAATCAGAGTCTACTTATTAATAATCATATTCTTATCAAACTCATTCTTCATCATTGAAGTCTCTGATATCAGTATCTTTATCTGTTAAGAAGTTAGTACTGCAGTGCTGCAGAGAAGCATGCTATAGAAGAATATAAGAGATACTGAAAGTATTAACTTATTAACTTATAAAACATCTTAGTTATCTGCTTCAACTGAAGTAAGATTCTCTTCAATCAGTGATTAATCTCTATAATACTTTCAATAGCAGCATCAGCTGATCTCTTCTTAAGATCAGTTATTCTGAGATGTTTTTTCATCTCAAAGATTCACACTTTCATCTTCTTTTACAGATAAGTAAGAAGAATCTTCTCAGTCTTAATAGAATCTGTCAATGCTTAAAGCTTCAAGACTCTCACTCTGTACTACTTGAGTATCTGAACTTCTTGTCAGAGCTGATACAACATCTTCTTGTAGAGTAGATAATACTTACAGAGAGATAGAAGTTATTATTACAGATATAATAAAAATAACAAAAGTGAGAGAAGAGACAGATATATAAGATCTTTCTCTTCTTCAGCTGCTTAGCACAGTACAGACAAGTGACAGTGTTAGTCAGAGACTATATCAGAGCCTTCTCACAGAGAGAAGATAAAGAAATCACAGAACTCTGTGAACTCAATTCAGCAGTATCTCAAGCAGAGCTCAGATGTGCTGTGAAAGAGAAACTATAGATTGAGCTTCTTGAAGCTACTGTTTCTGAAATCAAGCTCTCTCTGAGATTCTCTTCAAATAATCACACAGGGTCATACATCACTGTGTTGATTAAGAGAGAGAGCAGTGTCACAATAGTGATGAAAAGAACAGAGAAAGAATCAGACATAAACAAACTGATTGACAGAAGAGACAACACCTCACTGCAAGGCACAGTGACTATCACTGCAGCTGTAAGAGATGCAGAAGAGAGAGAAGATATGATAATAAAAGCAGTACTTCTGCAGCTCATTGACACTGCTGTCTCTGTCTTCAACCTGGCTTTCTTGACAGTCACAGAGATCACAGCCGCATCATGAAGACATTTATTACTTACTAGAAAATGTCAGAATAAGTCTCTTATTATCTCTCAAGAATGATGCTTTCATACACTCACTATTACAGATGAGAGAGAGAGAAGAAAAATGTATTATAGAGAAGAAGAATCTTTTCAAAAAAATCCTATTACTACTATTAGCTTTGTCTCTAAAATACATCACTTTTACAGAGAAGTTTATATATAGAATAAAATATATTGAGAGATCTGTAAGTCACTTATTAACTATATTTTTCATATTTTAAATTAATATATAAGAAACTCACTTATCATGTATTTAATTTAAATGAAGATGAAAAAAGAAAGATCTACACAGTTAGCAGAAAAACTCATCTATTTCTTTATATCATGCACAGTATATATACTATCAAATTAATTAACAATCATTACTATATAATAAAGATAATTTCTAATTCAGTAATCTTGAGAGCATCAGAACTATACTCTTAAAGAGAAGAATATTATCACACTCTCAGTTGTATCAAGACTCTGTTATAATTTCACACAGCTTATCACTTTCATGTGAATGATTTCATCTCATTTAAACTGATTTTCAACCACTCTATAACATTATTCAGATATATCATAGAAAGATCTGATTAATAAATATAAGAACTCTGCTTCTATATGAGATCAGCAGATTACTTTTTCTTGATAGTGAGATATTGCTGAGATATCACTTTAGCTATTCTCACTTATGAAATGAGAGAAGATATTCACTCATTGTTTATATAGAATAGCTAGATGCTGGCTTCTTATAAAAGAAGTCAGTAATTTGTTTTTCTCTCACTGAAATATATACAAGAGTTACTGCATGTCTTATACAATCTTCTTAGTATACTAAGTATTATATCTGTGATATTCTTGCAATAACTCTGTAGTCTATGAGCTTGCTATTCAAGCAAGATAGTCAAGCTCACTCATACAGCTTCTCAAACAACTACCTCTACATGATGCCGCTGACTAGCCACCGCTTCGGTTCCGACATGTTACAGAAACTAACATTCTATTGAGAACTTAATGAGAATCTTCTTTTACATATTATATTAATTCTGAGAAGTGAAAGATTCATTTCAAGTCTCTATATAAATGTATACTATTAAGTCTTGTTAAAAACATTTGAATCACTATTAAAATCTTGAAAGCTGAATCATTGAGTGTCTTTTAAAGAAGAAGAAGTTCATCTTGAGACATATTATAAAGAGAGCCTCATGATGACTTGAAATTCTTACACAGCAACACCAAGAACTCGCTCGATTTTTCGAATAAGAACTCACTGATAGATTCATCGAAAAGCCCTCGATCATACAAGCATTTTGACCCCATCGCCGACTGCATACCCCATGTGGTGGTGGAGTTATCCAGCCAAACGTGAACCAGATGTTGTTCAAAACTCCTGTGTGGGATTATCCTCATTCTCCCCTACCACATCACAACCCCGGGCCAAATTGCCATACAAATTGTAAGATGAAGAGACCTAGTCATATGCATCAATCTTCTCAATTTTGGAAGATTCTCAATCTGTAATTATGAAGATATCTGAGAAGTGATCTCTGTGAAAACCCTGTTCATCTTTGATGTTTCAAAACATCAATACCAAGTCTCACCCTCATATCATTCTTTTCAATCTGGCTCATCTCTGACAGAAAAATACAAAAAGATATCTTGATAATAATATCAAGTATATAATCAATAAACACTTCTGAAGTACAATCTCTGCAGTCTGTCTTCAGTGTATCTAGACATCAATGCTAAGTTTCACTCTTATAGTATTTCTCTCAATCTGGCTCATTTCTGATAGAATAATACAAAAAGATATCTCAGCAACAGTATTCAATATATAATTACCAGATAATAAATCAACAGAACAAGTAAACAGTATATCAACAACTATAAATTCAGTATATCTCAAGATCTGACTGAGTCTTTGATCCCTGCACAGTGAGATATATTAAATCTAGTTTTAATATCTCAATATTCAATAGATTCTGTAAGAGATTGAGAACAGCAATACTAGATTTCTATTGAATTTAAGAATTAACTCTGTATTAATATAATCATTAATAAAGTCTTCTACTTTAAAATATAAATAATCAGTTCCTCTATATCTTACTGATAATATTTATATTATTATATAGAAACAGACTTATATTCTCTATAATATCAAGACTCTGAAGAGAGAAAGTCTTGATAGAGAGTATATAGTAGTATATATCTTAGCAGTTTCTATCTCATTCTTCTACAGCAGTTATTGCAAAAAAAAAGATCTTAGAAATAGTTTTTTACTTCTCTTGAAAAAGTAAGATGTTTTTCTCTGAGTTTTATACAATATTCTTACAAAGAATTAAAAACAGAGTTATTTTCTGTTATAATTTCATATTCTTTTAAGTAAGAATTACTTTTTCAGTGACTAAAGAGCTTTTATTAATACTTAATTCTTTTTTACACTCTTTATTAACTGATTTAAGTTGCACACTTGTTGTGTGAGAAGAATTGAATGATTTAGAATAAAATTGAATAATTTTAATTAATTTCTCTGTAAAAAATTAATTTATTTTTTATCAGTTTTTCTCTCAAAAACTGTCATATTATCTGATTTATTATCAATTGATATCATACTTTTTCTCACTATATCTCAAGAAAGAGATTATAAAGATTTTATTAATTTATCTTAAAAATCAATTTTAGTTTATTAGATTCTCTTTAAAAATCTAACCTAGTTACTGAACTAGTGTGAAAAAAATCAGGTATTTTATACATAAAAGTCTTTTATTCTTCTTTTGAAACAGTCTGACTAACTTTTCAATTGAAAACAGACTTAGAAATCTCTTAATTGAAACAGTCTGATCAACTTTTCAATTCAAAAGAGTTCAGTAAATATCTCAATTGAATCAGTCTGATCAACTTTTCATTGAGTAGAAATAATGAGTTTAAAAGTACACTCAGTTGATGTGAAAAAAGATGCTTTCTCAAATACTATTCCTGAGATTGAAATTCTGAAGAGAAGAAAGAAAGAAGAAATAGAGAAATAACAAGTTCTTAAAATACAGAAACTTGAAGTAAGTAAAATTCTTGAAAAGCAGTGTCTGAGTGAGATGAATGAAGAGATTCTATTAATTCTTCATACTCAGACTAAACAACTACAGAAAGTGATCAAGTTCAAACTTGAAATTTCAAACACAGTTCTAAAAACTTTGAAAATTTCTAATACAATCACTGACTCTTCAGTTTGCTCTTCTTTCTTTTCTACTTCTTCTTCTTCTTCTTCTTTAAATCAGAAGAAAATATATGCTCAAGCAGCTGAATCTGCTATCTCTAAATCTGCTGTCTCTAAATCTGCTATCTCAAAATCTGCTTAAAATCTTGAGAAAACTGAGCAGAATACTGCTCATACTTCTATTCATAAAAAAGTGAAGAAAAAAATGCAAAAAGAGAAAAACTTTCAAATCTTCAGAAATAGAAGACTTATTCTTAAAGTCTCAAATTAGAATATCTTATAAAGAAACAAGCTAAACTCAAATCTCATTTTTAGAATCAGAAATGAAATTAATCAGCAGTTCTTTTCTCAGTTGATAACTGATATTGAAGTTTAAAAATCAGTTATAGCTTCAATTGAGTTATCATTCTTTAAAAACTTCATCATTCTGACTACAATGCCTGAATTCAGTGCAGAATTCCTTATTCAGAATAAGAATCTCTGAAAATCAGCAGAAAAATCTTTGCTAAACACAATAATTCTATCTGAGAGAGATGAAAAGTGAGATAAATTCATTCTTCATAATATTTCAGTTGAAATTTTTGACTGTGAAGAAGAAATACTACTTCTTAAAAATGAATTAGAAGAATACAACTCTATTCAACTGAGAAAAGAGTCTGTATAACTAAATTCAATTGAGTTCAGATAAAGCAGAAGAAATGTCTCTATTCTAGTATATATAAAGATACTTAAACAGTCAAAGATCTCTGAAGTAAGAGTAGCAGATTTGAAAATGAGAGTTCATGAATACAAAGACTCAAAAATGAATCTCAAAGCTCAAACATAGTATTCAAACTGTCAAAGATATGAACACTTTACAATCTTATATTTTAGAGACTTAAAATGTGCATTCTGTGTCAGAGATTATAAAACTAGTAAGCATAAATATGAAATATGCTCAAAAAGAGATGAAATATATCAATACACTCTGCTTAAGTGCTCTAATTATAAAGAAAAACATGCATCTAGCTCAAAAGAATGTATATTTACTTCAAGAACTCAAAAGAACTGAAGAAAAAATGAAGCTCAAAGTCAATCTAGAACTGAAGAGAAGAGTCAAGTCAGTAAACTTATAACTATAAGCTTAAAAAGAAGAAACTCTTAACTATCTAAATCTTCAAACTTCAATTCTTCAGCTAAATGTAAACAGAATTTGAATTCTCAAACTTCTGTTAAGATTAGAGAATTGAGAAATGACTCTGATAATAAACTAGATATAATGCAAGTAGTTGAGATTTCTACTTTTTAAAATAGTTATAATCTACTATCTGATAATAGTGATTAGATTCTACTCTATCTCTACTCTCTTTTAGTATGAATATACAATAAAAACAACAAAAAAAGTTTAAAAAGTTTTCAAAAATCACATTTATTCAAAATAATGTGAATAGAAACTTAAATTGTATTTATTCTTGTCTTCAAATTATATTTGAATAAAAAGTTGATTTTATACTGCTTCAGAAACCAAATTTTAATACTGAGTAAAAATACATTATTTCTCATTCAAGCTACTACTGCTTTCTATCTTAAAAGTCTGAGATAAAGTCAAGAATAGTGATCTATGAAAGAAAGAGATTAAGATATTAATTTAATCTAAGATTTAATATCATGTCTGACTCTGATATTCTGATGAGTGATATTATAGATAAAGAGAATAAGTTTAATACTATACAGCTCATAAATATCTATAATGAAAAGTTATTGAAGAAAAATAATAATATCTGAATAATTGATAGAGAATTTCTGAACATAACTTTATTAAAAAACTCTATAATTGCAGAAGATTTCAATGTATATCATCTCTGATAAAATTCAGAATGTAAGAGAGTAGTAAGAGCTGATAATCTAATTGAATAAATCTTTGAACATTTAATAGATTTAGTTAATAAGTCTGATCAATAAACATTCTTTAGAAAAGACATGAAACAGAAATCTATTATAGATCTAATCTTCATATCATAAAATCTAATGAAAAAAAGACTTGTAAACTGATTTATTAATTCAAATGAGACATCAGAATCAGATCATGAGATTATTCAATTTAATATTGAACTGAGTGAAAAATAAATGAGTGAAAATCCTCTTCTCTCTAATCAGTTTAACTTTGAAAAAGCTGATTGAAAAGCAGTTGAACAAAGTATAAAACTGTTAAAATCTGAAAGACAGAGTGAGCTATATTAAAATTCTGATCAAGATATCTTAAATGAAATACTTAAGAATAGAGTGAAGCTTATTACATCTATTATTCTAATAAGTATTAGAGATAATATTTCAAAGAGAAAATCTTCTGAGTATTCAAAATCTTAATGAAATGAGAATATCTCATCTAAAAGAAAAGAATTAACTACTGCTAGAAGAGATTGAAAGAATGATATAATATCTGATAAAGAGTTCAAAACTGTCAGAAATGAAAATTTTTCAGATATTAAAAGAGCTAAAACAGACTACTGAAATAAATTTCTTGAGAAAGTATAAGAAAAGAAAGTTTTTAAAGCTTTTAACTATACTAAAATAAGAAGTGTAGCAAAACTTTCAGTCTTAGAATATGGGTTTCAGAATGAATTATATACAGCAAACTCTTTTGAGAAAAAATGTCAAGCTTTTATAAGAATTCTCTTTCAAAACTCATCAGATTCAAATTCAGAGAAAGAGAATATATCACTTCTCAACTATATTGATGAAAATGACTGAGAATGATCTAATCTTACATAAGATAAATTAGAGTCAGCTATCTTCTCAAGTTCTGTTAAAACTGCTGCAGAGCCTGATTCAATTAATCACTTAATTATTCAAAAGATATATTTCTACTTAAAGAATGAATATTTTAAGCTCTTTTTTAATCTCTTGAAAAATGAATATTATTTTGAATGCTGAAGAGAAGTTACTGAAGTGATTCTTATAAAACCTAATAGAAAAACTTCAATTTCTAAGTCATATAAAGTAATATCTCTATTAAACTGTCTAGAAAAGGTTTTAGAAAAGATAATAACTACTCAATTATCTTTTATAAGCTCTATTAATAACTCTCTTTTATTCAGTGAATAAATGAGAGATAGAAAACAATATTCTGTAATTAATACTGTTCTCTCAGTTATTTATAATATTTAAATAGCAAAGTATGAAGATCTGATCTTAACTGCAGTTTTTATTAATATAAAAGAAGCATTTAATTATATTTCAAAGTCAAAGTTAATTCAGACTTTAAAGATGTTAAAACTGTCACTTTCTCTAATAAAATGAGTTAACTGTTTTATATCTGAAAGAATCATATAAATTTTCTTTGATGAAATGAAATAAGATAAGACTGAGATAAAAATAGAAGTATTATAAGAATCTTCAATCTCACTTATTTTATTTATAATATACACTGCATATCTATTCAAAGATAGAAATATGAAAATAGTGTAATTTTCAAGTTATATAGATGATATTAATCTAGTCTACAGCTCAAAAACTATTAAAGAGAATTTAAAAGTGATTAAAAAAGCTGTAAAGAAAATCTTTGTCAGAGCAGATATCAATTAAATTCAATTTAATATGAATAAAACTGAGTTAATTCATTTCTTTTCTAGATTCAATGAGAAAGAACTATCTCTAACTCTTTTAAATAGAGAGATTAAACCCAGTTTAAATATTAAATGATTAGAAGTATGACTAAACTTTAAGTTGAATTTTAAATATTATATTCAACAAAGAACTGTCAAGACAGAAAGACTATTAAACAACATTATCAGACTATCAAATACAGAGAGAGATCTATTCTTCCAGACTATGAGACAGTTATATATAACCTGTATTATCTCAGTAGCTGATTATGAAGTTTAAGTTTGATAGAATAATCAAGGAAATTTCACTGAACTCTTTCAAAGTCTATAAAACAGAGCTTTGAGAAGAATTCTGAGAGTATTCAAATCATCTTCTATTAAAGCAATGAAAATTGAAGCTTTAATTCTCTCTTCTACTATTAGATTTGAAAAGGCCTGTATGAACTATACTCTGAGAGTTATAAAGATGAGCTTAAATTATATAATCAGAGAAAGAGTCTCTTCTTCATTTTCTGTCACGCCCCCGGCCGCGCCAAGGCCCCGCTGCGGTTTCACACGGCCCATCGCTTCCATGCGGATGATTCCATCCCGTCCGAACCGGTTTCCAACCACCCTATGACATCATTCGGATATATCATAGGAAGATCCGATTGATGGATATGAGAACCCCGCTTCTATACGAGGTCAGCAGATTACTCTTCCTTGGCAGTGAGGCGCCGCTGAGGTATCGCTCCAGCTATCCTCGCTCATGGAATGGGAGGAGGGTATCCGCTCATTGTCTATATAGAATAGCTAGATGCTGGCTCCCCATTAAAGGAGCCAGCAATTCGTTTTTCTCCTACTGGAATATATATATGAGAGTTACTGCGTGCCTCATACAATCTTCTTAGTATACTAAGTACCATATCTGTGACATTCTTGCAATAACCCTGTAGCCTATGAGCTCGCTATTCAAGCAAGATAGTCAAGCCCACCCATACGGCTTCCCAAACAACTACCCCTACGTGACGCCGCCGACTAGCCACCGCTTCGGTTCCGTCACGTTACATTTTCATTAATTAACTCTGGAAATGAACTGGATTGAAATAGATTTCTTGATTGAAATGAAAATAATTCTTTAAAGAAAATGTCTTCTCAACTGTACAGACTATGCTCACTGATTAAAAATCAATTTTCTTCTTTAAATATTGAAAAAGTTCATCATGAGAAGTTATCTCTCTGAAGAGAAAAGCTTGAATCTCTTATAAACTTGTAAATAAGTGAACTATCTAAAGAGAAAGAATATGAACAGTATTTGAAGAGAATTTCTACAATTAATATAAAAGACTCTATTCTGATTTATTCAGATGACTCAAAAAATGAGAATTTGAATAGATTAGACACAGACATTGCTTATACTGAAGATAATATTAATTTTATCTCAGATTTCTGAAATTTAGACTGTGAATCTGAAGTCTTTAACACTGAACTATTTATAATAGTGAAAGCTTTCAAACTTATTAAAATAAAATCTTATAAAAGAGAAAATAGTTTGAAAGAGATATAAATATTCTCTGATAGTTAAGCTGCTTTAAAAAGACTTAGAAATAGTCAGATTTATAATGATTAAATGAATCTTGAACTGATCTTAAACTCTGTTTTAAAAATTCAAAAGAGAAGAATATCAAAGCTGATAATTTATCTACACTAAGTTTCTGCTTATATAAATATTTATAATAATGAATTGACTGATTCAGCTGTAAAAAAAGATTCAGAACTAAGCAGATTTATTTAAAAAATTATATTCTGATCTTTTATAAAGAGAAAAATAAAAGAATCTTGTTTAGATAAGTGAAATGAAAGCTGATAGAAATAAAAAAAGAGTATATATTATTCAAGATTTGAAATAAAACTCAAGTGAAAATCTTGTTTAATTAAATATAAAAAGAAAATATTCTCATCTATAATACAGCTGAAACTAGAATATGACTATTTTAAATCTTATATACAAAGATTTGATAATAGATTTGATTCAATAGAATGCTTATTCTGCAATACAAATAAGAATTCTGAGTATATTATAATACACTGTGTATTATTCAATAGTCTCAGAGTCAGATTGAAAGAGAAGTATGATTTAAATTAATTAAATATAAGATTTTTATTCTCAACTGAGACAGGAATTAAATACTTAATAGACTTTCTATCAGAAACTCAAGCAGCTATAAGAAAATGACTGAATTCAGAAATATCTGTATATAAAGAGAAGGAAATTGATCAGATATAGTCTGTTAAAACAGTTATATACTATCTTTTAATAATTTATTTTATTACAGTCTCTCTTTATTTTACTTTACTTTTTTCTTTCTATTCTTTTCTATCTATCTATTTAATGTGTCTATCTTTAAGACTGTATTCTCTTTTCTTTTGTCATGATATTGTCAAATGATTTCAAAGTATCAGAAGATGTTAAAATACTGAAATTTGTAAACAGTTTTTATATTCTGAGCTGAAATTTTCTGATTTTACATATCTGAAATTGATGAATGTATAATAGTTAACTTTATAGATATAGGAAAAACCCTGAGAACTTTTAGTTCTTAGATAGATATTATAGTCTCTGACTGTATATATCTGTAATTGAAGAATAATAATAATAATAATAATTTTCCTTCTTTAATGTTTTTCACTTTATTATATAAGATCTATATATTATATCAATCTATTTAGTGTAAACCTCTTACAGTAATATTAATATAATATGAACTGCTTACAGTATCTTACAGTTAAAATATATTTTAATATTACTTATACTATATCACTACTCATTTAATAGAATATTAATTTAATATCTCAATATTAAAAGACTCTGTTATATATTATATATTATTTAAAAGAAATAATGAATTTAAGCATTTTCTACAGATACAGTATGTATGAGAGATTCATTCTTTCTGATTTTCTTAATAATTTCTACTTATTCTTCAGCTACTCAGATTCTGATTAAGCAGATCTCTTAAATAATAATTGAAAATTAATATTCAGCTATATTTTTAAGCTTATAG
The DNA here is from genome assembly GCF_000003855.2 of Blastomyces gilchristii SLH14081. Classification (NCBI taxonomy): domain Eukaryota; kingdom Fungi; phylum Ascomycota; class Eurotiomycetes; order Onygenales; family Ajellomycetaceae; genus Blastomyces; species Blastomyces gilchristii. The sequence continues at coordinate 6,021,683 of NW_003101682.1, forward strand.
ATGATCTGATTTTATAATAATTAATAAAGTAATTTTATATATATCTAAGTTTTAATAAGACTGAATATATAACTCTTAGTGAGATAATCTGTAAAGTAATATAAATTCAGAATCTTATAATTAAGCTTAACTTTATTATTATATCTCTGATACAGATTCTCACTGATAATAAAAGTATTATAAATCTTATAAAGATAATAGTTATTACAGTTTAAAGTAAGTATATTAATATATATTTTCATTTTTCATATTAATAGTTGAATTAGAGAGTTATTGATTTGAAATATATTCTTATTACTCAGATAATAATAAATGAACTTATTAAATCTCTAAACACTGTGATATTTATATAATTTATGATTTTACTAGATCTTATAGATGAAAAAGTTAGAAATACATAATTTTACATTTGTATTTAGTTTTAACTAGACTGATTATATAACTGTGTCTGAGATCAGAACTAGATTTTTTAATAGTCTTATTATCAATTTAACTGATCTTATTACACAGTTTTAATATTAAATAGTAGTTTTATACTATCTCAGTGAGACTTACTATCTACTCTTATCACATTTTTCAAATAAGATTATAATTTTCACTTCTTAATTTAAATTATTTTTATTGCTTTAAATGACTTTAAATCTTATTTAAGTGTTATCAAAAAGTGTTACTTTTTAAAAAATTAAAAATAGTCTAAAAAAAACCTTAAAATGTCTAAAAATAGTAACTTTATATCAAGAATGAGACTAAATGAGATTAAATGAGATCACTTTCTTATTTTTTTCAAGTCATGATTTCATTTTAAGATCTGATATATAGTTACTTTGCATATTTTTCTGATGACTAGTCCCAGCGGGATTCATGCCAAGAAATGTATGAGACCAGACCAAATGGGACTAAATGTGAAATTCATGGTCCCGGTGACCAGTCTAGTTTTGACAGACTATCTTGATGAATTGGGTGTTTTTGTATGTGATTCTTGTTATCTTGAGAGGGGGTGTTGGCCGTTACAGCCGTTGCGGTTAGCGATCCCACCAGGTCATGTGACCCACCACTATATTATGTTCTTGTAGATAGATCTATCAATACAACCTTCAACTATCCTACAGTTTTTGATTTAGACGGAGGGGACAGTAACACGGGGATGACTCAGCGCCAAGAAATCAAGGCTCGAATAGCCAAAAGCAAAAATTATTCGAGCTTGAAATCAGACCGTCCCATCCACACCGTACGAACAGTCCGTTTCCCACATCAACACAAGCAGTGTTTGCAATTAGCCTATACCGAACGTCGCCATGTTCGCCGTTCCCGGATGGTCTATTTCAAATGCGGAATTGAAGCTACAAACGGAGTATAAAGCTAAAACAGAACATCCGCCTCCTCAACCACAGGACTCTACGGAACCGAATGCCGAATCCAAGAAGCGGAAAAGAAAACAGGGAAAGGATCTCAATGACCAAAAGGTCACCAAGGGCAATGTGGATGAGATGTGGAGGAGGGTTATCGAAGGGGAAGCACCCAGTTCGGGCAAAAAGAGTGGCGCCCAGATAAAGGGAATGAAGAAGCGGAGGAAGTTAGAGAAAGCTGCTGAGAATGGAGCCGTTCAGGGATTGAAGGATACGGGCGCTGAAGGGACCAAATCGAAAGACGCCTCTATCTCCCCACCTGCAACTCCAGCAGATTCTATTGGTTCATTTAAGAAAAGCAAGAAACACAGGAAGCGCAAAGGAGAAAATAATGCTGAACAAACGAACGTGGCGGCTACAAATACACCAGGAGCAGTCGACTCCGTACCCCCTGCTCCTCCACCATCAACATCCCTCACACCGCTCCAGCAATCCATGCGCCAAAAGCTTCTCTCAGCCCGATTCCGTCACCTCAACCAGACCCTGTACACCACACCGTCCAGCCAAGCCATGGAACTTTTCACCTCCAACCCGGAGCTCTTCTTAGAATACCATGCAGGCTTTACCCGACAGGTACAGGAGTCCTGGCCGTCGAATCCCGTCGATGGGTACATCAGTGCCGTGAAGACTCGCGGCGCCCTGCGCCCACCCAATCAGAGGGGTGGTCAGAACAGAAAGCCAGATAAAAACGAGCGGAGAGCCGCTGCTCTTGGGCCCTTACCACGAAGGCCCAATGGGCTCTGCACGATAGCAGACATGGGCTGTGGCGATGCTAAACTTGCCCGGGTTCTGACACCGTCAGCCAAGGCTTTGAAACTCAAGTTGCTTAGCTTTGATTTGCATGTGGCTGATCCGCTGATTATGAAGGCAGATATTTCTGCGTTGCCGATTGCGGATGGGACGGTCGATGTGGCTATTTTCTGTCTTAGTTTGATGGGGACGAATTGGGTGTCCTTTATTGAGGAGGCGTGGAGAGTACTAAGGGGTGATGGGAAAGGAGAGTGCTGGGTGAGTGAGGTTAAGAGTCGGTTTGGGAAAGTTGCTCGGAGGAACAAGATCGGGCAGAGGGGAGGTGGAGCTGGGGCGGGGAAGAAAGAGAGGAAGAAAAAGAGTGGTAAAGGGAAAGATAACGAAGACGAGGAGGCGATTGATGATGAGGAGATATTCCTAGAGGATCAGGTTAATACTGCTGCAGATGAGACGGATATTTCTGCATTTGTGGAAGTACTGAGGACTCGTGGTTTTGTGCTTAAGCAGGAGTCGGTGGATAAGTCGAACAAAATGTTTGTCAAGATGGAGTTTGTCAAGCATGGGCATCCGACTAAGGGCAAATGGGCTGTTAATGTGAACGACACCAGGTTTGGGAAGAAGAAATTCATTGAAAATGATGACGGTAACGGGATGGCGCCTGAAGAAGAGAGTAAGGTGCTTAAACCGTGTGTATATAAGACCAGATAGATTTTCGAAGTATCCATCATTCATTATATTTTATGTCATGTTTTACTATGCGTATTGTTATTTCTAGTTCAGACATCTTGGCTAGGAACCATGGAGGTGGGTTTATTGTTTGAAATTTCTTGAGTCCGCATGGTCTCGTTTTATTCGCTAAATATCATGGAGCGTTCATACTAATTCCCTCCCAAAGTTGACACAACCCGTCCCATTTCTTCTTCCCCGTAAATCCGGAATCCCATATCCTTAGTCACACTGGCCAACTGCACGTTCTTAGCATCCAGCTTCTCCTCCATCACCTGTTTCAATGTCTTTAAAACAAGAGTCTCCGCTTCTACTAGGGTAAGCGAACGGTGGTATTCAGTTTGCAGCTCCGCTTGTGCGCCTTCACTTCCAGAGCCGATGGCCTTGGCATCGTATCGGTAGAAAGTCCCCGAAGGTTCAGCATGGTATCTACATCCAAAAATGGGATGTTAGTGTATCTGCCGCCAAATATCGCTTCGTAGAAGAAAATGACGTTAACTCCCGTACAATTGCGGTCCATCCTCGTCATAACCCGCAATCAGCAGCGCAACACCAAACGGCCTGCTCATCACGCTCTCCTCGCCATCAGCACCCTCACCAAATCTGAGCGCCAAGTCGCATATGGCCTGCGTGCAGCTCTCAACCCTCAGCGGCTCTGAATAGTTAAAGGCGTGGTTTTGGCTCTCGACACGGGCGTGCTCGACCATCGACCGCGCATCAGCCTGCAAACCGGACATTGCACATCCAATGTGTCGATCTATCTCGACGATCTTCTCTACGGATGATGTTTCGAGAAGGGTTGATGTTACCCGCTTTTCAACGCCTAGAACGACTCCTTCTGAGGTTGCGACCTGTGCATTTCCCGTTGAGAGTTTAGGGGGACTATGTTAGACATGGGGGTACAGCTGGTGAATGTGAATGAGATCCAAAAAATCGAAACGTACACCGATTGCTGTTGATCCCAGTTTTATAGCTTCGAGAGAGTATTCGACTTGGAAGAGACGGCCTTCCGGGGAGAAAGTACTGTAGTCAAACGAAGATGAGTAAGGATCGAGACTTTTCCAGCAGCGATTTTCAGAGGAATCACTCAGGCAGTCTTACTTGATACCACGGTCTGCAGATAACTGTTAGTCAAGAGAATAGTGGTGGTAGTACATGCACTGGGGCTTCTAAGAGCTTACCATATTCAGACCGCGCAATAAACATGATGAACGAGTATTATTCAAACGGGAGAGAATACAGGAAAAATAAATGAGAAAATAAAGGGGAACGCGGGTATAATGTTGTATATCAGTAAGAGAGCGTCTGTATAGCTGTAGGTGGGACTGCTGTTCTCTGTCTATTCTCTGCTTTTGGTCTGGTCTGGTGTAACGTAATCAACCACCTAACGCTCGTTTCCACCTAACGCTCGCCTTTGTAAATCAATTACAATCAACTTCAAATATTCATATCTCAATGAATATTTATTTAAAACTATTCTAAAAAACAGAATGATAATTTGTAGATATATATTATATTATATTAAATTTCTATGAGAAAATAACATATAATTATTAATTTATTAAGCTTTTTAAAATACTAATTTAAAATAAAATACACAGTCTATATTTATAAATATATTTATAAATATAAATTATTTTCATATAAAAATTAAATATCTTATAGATTATATATATTTTTAATAAAATATAAAATTTTATCTTGAAATTCTTATTTATTATTGATTTATTTAAATTTGTATATAAAATTTTATATTTTAAAATACTATTTTTGTAATAACTGTGTATTATTTATATCTTAAAATTGTAATTTAAATAAATTATTATATCAAATCATTAAACTATATTTATATTTAATAAATTACTTTTCAAAATTTAAAATTTCAAGAATTTTCAATATTTTACTTGTAATTTATAAAAAAAATTATAATTAAAAAATCAAAAAATTCTTAAAAATTAACATATAGAATTTTTATATAAAATAATTTAATATTTATTAAATTATAATATATTTATATAAGAATTATTATTTTTAATAATATATAATATATATTTCTTAATTTATAATAAAATATTATATATTTTATTTTACTGTATTTTATTTTCTAATTGAATCTATATTTTAATCAATTTTAACTATATTATAATAACTTTGAATTATATTATACTATAAGTCTTGATATTTATAGATTACAAATTAAAGAATTAAAATAATGAATAATTATTGAGATATTAACATTTAAAGTTGATTGTAATTGATTTACAAAGGCGAGTGTTAGGTGGAAACGAGCGTTAGGTGGTTGATTACGTTAGTGCATGGGTGTTGGATGAGAGCTCCGGATATGGCTTAGCTAATGCCTAGTTACGCAAACTGGAAGTGCCTGGAGATACCCGCGCTAGCCCCAAAAGGGATATAACACAACTTCCCGGATATCTACGCAGCGTATACACTGTCACTAAGAAGAAGTCAATAAGGCGGCGCGCTTCATTTGCCTTTATTCATCGGCAGAATTGGTGGCTCCGATGACGGGCGACAATTATGGCTTCCTCTTCTCCCTCCACCGTAAAGCCTTCTACGTCTTTCCATGAACGATCGGCTAGCCATTCGAATGGGCCTCGAGCACGCGTTTCCTCTGCTCGCGTTAATGGGAAATCTACGCGCTATGGGCAACCTATGCCCGCGGACGGGAGATTGCCTGCATCACGAGAAGGTACCCCTGGGACGGGAACCAGTCGAACGAGCAGAGACTATAACTCGAGTGAAGTGCGCACGGAGAGAACACAGGTCACAACCAGGGAACGGGTCCAGGTCAGGTCGAAGAAACAGCCTACAAGCTCGGCACCAGCGTCAAAGGGCGAATGGGAGAAACCAAGAACGAAGAAACCCAGTCAAAATGAGGTTCCTAATCCGGCTGTTAGATCAAAGACGAAGGAGAAGGAGGTAGAAAAGGAGCAACCAGAGGGTCAGTCAATATTTGTGTGAGTTAGATATGCTAGCAATTAGGCTGATGGCAGTTTTTAATACAGCACTATGGGAGCCGCAAGCGAATTTGATTCCCCATTCGACCGCCCCCCTTGCGTGCCGTGTGTCTGTACCCCCTCTATCGTCACTGGCTCCGCAATCATTACGCCCACCACCGCTCCGGGAACTAAAAATGGAGGCGCAGGAAGCTGCAATTCTCGAGGACCTCCTATTTGTTTTCATGGGCTACGAAGGCCAATATATCCACTTTGTCAACTCCTATAACCCATCTGAAGAGACTGATCGGTTAATTGGCCCATCTTTTCAAATAGAACCAGGTCTTGAACCTAGCTTGAAGGATCTTACTCTTTCCATGCTGAAAATGGCTACCCACTATAGCGCCATGGAGGCCTTTGTAGAAGTTCAGAGCAGAGCGGAATTTGGTGCTGTCAACCATGCCCTTTGTGCTGCAATACGCAAACTGCTAAAGGACTATCTTATTCTAGTCGCCCAGCTAGAAAACCAACTTCTCAATAATCGTAATTTTACACTACATGTTCTCCACCTCCATATCATGCCTACCAGTCAGAGTATGGCTCAGCTATATGCACTCGGGCAAGAGCTATTGAAGAAAAACTCACTTCTGGTTCAAGAATCGGACGAGTCGGTCGATGATTTTGATGATGTGGAAAATCTCCTTGAACAATTGAGAGAAGGCGGGGAACTAGCTCCTGGGGGAATGTCAAGCAAAAGGCTCTGCAAGGGCGGGAACGTCTTAGGGGTATTAACTCAAAGGCTTGCAACTTTCTCTGGCGACCCAACCACCGGAACATTGCTTCAGACTCTGTTGCGGGAGGCTAGCCGTCCATATATGACCATGCTGAACGAATGGCTGCACCAGGGAGCCATTAACGATCCCCACGCGGAGTTCCTCATCAAAGAGCAGAAAGGGATCAAGCGCGACAAACTCGAGGAGGATTATACTGACGAATACTGGGAGAAACGGTATACCATCCGTGACAGCGAAGTCCCCCCACAACTGGACACCGTCAGAGATAAGGTTCTGCTGGCTGGCAAGTATCTCAATGTTGTTCGTGAGTGCGGCGGGGTTGATATCAGTAAAGAGATTCGGGATGTACCTCCGACCTTTGACGATCCACGATTTCTTGATAACGTAAATTCGGCATACGCATACGCAAACGCTTCCTTACTCAACCTCCTTTTAACGAAGAATTCTTTGACGACCCGATTCCGATCTTTGAAACATTACTTTTTCCTTGACCGTTCTGATTTCTTCTCTTACTTCTTAGAGTTGGGTGCATCAGAGCTCCGGAAACCGGCGAAGAATGTCAATGAAGGGAAATTACAGTCCCTGCTTGATCTCGTTCTTCGACAACCCGGCACTATTGCGGCTCAAGATCCCTTCAAAGAAGATGTGAAGGTTCGCATGAATTATATAGGATTAACCAAATGGCTCATGCGCGTGGTAAGTGTGTCCGGTATTGATCAGGATAATCCAGATGGTGGACTTGAAAGATATCAAACTCCTGCCCCACAAGCTACGGAAGAGGAAAAGGATATTATTGGTTTCGATGCCTTAGAACTCGACTACATGGTGCCATTCCCACTTTCACTCGTTATTAGTCGTAAAACAGTCCTCCGTTATCAACTTATTTTCAGGTACATCCTATCCCTTCGACATTTAGAAACATTACTCGGAGCCGCCTGGCAAGACCACATGAAAGTACAGAGCTGGCGCCATAGATCATCTGACCGGAAACTTGAGCTGTGGAAGCGAAGGGCCTGGACATTACGGGCTAGAATGCTCATATTTGTGCAACAGCTGCTTTACTTCTGCACTGCCGAAGTGATCGAGCCCAATTGGCAGAATCTCATGGACCGAGTGAATGGCGACGATGCTGACGGAACCGAAGTTATGGTCAATGGGACAAAACAAGTCAATCGGACAGTCGATGAGCTGATGCAAGACCACGTTGATTTCCTGGACACCTGTCTGAAAGAGTGCATGTTAACTCAGGGAAAACTGCTCAAGGTAAATATTTTACTATACCCCTCTCCTTCCTTTACATTGATTATGAAACGACTTAAACAGAAGATCTGTCTAGATCCATTCCAAACTCATGATCTGCTGTACTATGTTCGCTTCCTGGACAGCGTCGTCGCTTTCACGCAGTCTTGTCTCCGCGGATCCTGACCTGTCGGGCCCTAACTCCAAACAAAGCGTCGCTAGCTCCGATACCACTAAGACGTATGACCCCACGCGCCTAGGTAAGCTTGAGGATACTTTGAAAAGATATGAAGACCATTTCAATCGACATCTCAGGATTTTAATGGACAGGTGGGTTATAAGCTACCTCCTTTCGAATTGCTTGCTGGCCCCTGATGGAAGCTGAAAATTAACTTTCGTACACGTGTATTTAGTTTGAATTATTTCGCCGCTACTGAGAGTGTGGTTTTGCTTAAACTTGCTCATTCGTTGAGTACGATTTGCAAGGAAGATTGAGTCCTCAGAACAGCTGGGAATATATTTTGCCACTATTCTTCATTAGTGGTCTCGTCTCGTAATCGGGCCATATTGCGATATGTGGATAATATTCGCGCAGTTTCGAAACCGATCAAGGACGGGGGTGCGCGCCTTATCTATATAGAACACTCTTCGTAGCTTGTTACCCTGACTTTCTGGAACCTAACTGGCGGCAAATCGACATGCCCGTGGTTAGCTCTCATACATGGAACGACCGCCGCCTACAATAGTCTAAGCCCCGCTATGGAATGGTACTCTCCGTTTCAATCTGGTACGTAATTTTTGTGGCATGAACGATTGAAATCCGAGATGTTAGGAGGATGAGGTAAATTTGCATGACATGAAATTCCTGCTCAAAGCGATAATCCCAGATTTTCATGGGGCCACTCGGTATCCGACACTAGTCACCGGGGTAGAATGAATTTATGGGGAGGAATATCGAAAGAAATATCGATATGGGGCTCCAGTTGGACGAGTTGACCATCACTGGTGAGGGCCGGAGTGAAATGAGTTGACATCTGAAGCTGTCTCATATCGATATTAAGGCTGGAGGGACCAGTAAACTTTTCCCTCAAACCCGGGCTATTTTTAGGTAATATTCACATCTAAATTACACTACCGCACAATCTCGCGTTTTTGTTAAGCTGCATTCTAAGCTTGTATTCATAAAATAACTATCCCAATGGGAATTTACCATGACATGCCGTCATATATATGTACAGTACATAAATAATGTGCCGCTATTCTTCAATCAAATCAGAAGAAAAGAGAGAAAATAGCCATAGCGTTTACGTCTAATCATCAGTTCTTCAATGCTCCGAAACGAAGACACCAGCCATTCCCATACCCTAGAGAAGTAGAATAAATGGTTAGCAAACTTTCGTTCCATTTCATGATAGTTCGACGGTGGGATCTTCCATCTGGATGTAGGGGCCATGAATACTTACAGTTCCAACACACATAGACGTCACTACGACGCGCTTATTTTGTCTCCGAAGCTCTGAGAGGGCTGTCACTACTTGGCGAGCGCCAGTACAGCCAAGGGGATGGCCGATGGCACTGATGATTTGTGACAATGGATGTTAGCCAGACTCTTAACTTAGTGTTCACAGAAGGAAGATTATACGCACATTGCACCACCGCGAGGGTTTACTTTTGCAACGTCGAGACCGAGCTTCCTGACGCAGTAGACTCCCTGTTTTGTCACAGTAGTTAGCATTAAATAATGGAATACGAAACCACTGTGGAGTTTCCATTGTTGTGATAAACGCATACGGATATGTTAACATACCATTGAAGCGAACGCCTCATTGATCTCGAAGATATCCACATCCTCCTTCTGTAGGTTGAGCTTCTTCATCATTTTCGGTATGGCAAGTGTCGGGCCAATGCCCATAATCCGTGGCTCCAGACCGGCCACAGTTGCGCCGCAGAATTTAGCAAGAATAGGTTGACCCAGCTCCTGTGCACGGGATCGCTTCATCAACAGCACGGCGGCAGCGCCGTCGGTGACTTGCGATGCATTGCCGCCAGTTGTGCGACCGGGCTGCCACTGTGGGAACGCTGGGCGGACCTTGGCCAAGCTCTCGGCAGTGGTTCCGTACCGGACACCATCATCTCTATCCGCGACAACTTCCTTAACCTCCCCAGTTTTGGGATCCTTCACTTTGACTTTGATGGGCGTGATTTCGTCGACCACCCACCCGCTCTTCTGCGCCAATTCAGCTCGCTGATACGACCGCGCGGCGAATTCATCATGCATCTCTCGGGAGATGTTGAATTGGCCTGCGACGTTCTCAGAAGTCTGGCCCATTGGCATCTGGTTTTGAGACGCAATGGGGTGGTTGAGCACGTCTTTTGAGACGACGGCGGGGCCATTGTCTGGGATCGTGCTCATGCTCTCTGCGCCGACACCGATGCCGATATCGATAGCACCGGCTTGGATTTGGTTGGCAATCTGCTGGATGGCGAGCAGCCCAGATGAGCAGAAGCGGTTGGCGACTGACACAGAGGTAGTTACGGGATACCCAGCGACCAGGACCGCGGAGCGGGAAGCGTATGCGGCAGACGGAGCAGAAACATTTCCGACGCAGACATCTTCAACGAGAGCTGGGTCGATGTTGGATTTCTCACGGACGGCCTGGAAAGAGAGAGGGTAAGCTGTTTTGCTCTCCTTTTTTTTTTTTTTTATCATTTCGCTTCTTGTCAGATTGAGAGTTGAGAGGTTCAGCTTACAGTAAGCAAGGCGATCAGAAGGTCATCAAGGTGTGTGTCCTTGAGAGCTCCTCGGCGAGCTTTGGTGAGAGGGGTCCGGGTAGCGAAAGTGATAACCTATGCATTTCATGTTCTGTCAGCATCTCTGACGATTGGGACCAAAAAATGTCAGTTAACAGAGATATGGCCTTACAATGTCATCAGGATTCTTTGCCAGAAGCGCCTGTCTTGCTGGCGAATCTCCAGCCTGGAGATGGCCCTGAATCGAGGATAGTCTTTGCTGTGGGGATGCCATTGTGGAGGATGTAGTTGTATGAACTTCGCTCAGGTATGCGGAACAAAACACGCAAGAGTCAATGATAAATATACAAAAGGAAGCGGAAGAGAAAGCAGATATTTAAATAAGCCGGAGAAAATCACAAGCTTATTTATTGTCCGCAACCTTTTCTCCTCCATCCCCACCATGCATGGAAATGGCTGCCGCCACCTCCAGAATCGCTGGTTGTCCCTCGGCAGTTCCTGGCTTTTCCACCAACGTTTCGTCTCACGCCCGAACAGCCGATAACTTAAATAGCTATAGAAAGCTTACTGTTGAGCTCCTCAGAAGCCGACGATTAATCAGCCGCCCCGGGTTTTCGACATGCATCACATATATATATATATATCCTGGCAGACTATTGTTCCCGCCATTAGCAAGTTTTCACCTGTAACGGCTAGCGGGGCGGCAAGTAGCAAGGTTCCCATTGCGGGAAAATAGCATCACGGTCATGCCGGACTTGAGGGTTACACACCAAATGAACTTGGGTTGCGTTCTGAACTCTCATGTGTGGCACGGCCGCCATTGCACGAGAGCAGTTATCAGTTAGCGGATGTGTGCTGCTAGATCAGCAAATGGCCGATGTCTGGCTACCGGGGCTGAAACATCCATGAAGATTGTTCTAAATTTATATATAGTTATAATCCTTCGACTGTCTCAAAGATCCATCAACCTTCTTGTGAAGAGACTGTTTCTCCTCTGTATAGAATCTCTTCTCAGCTTTCTCACTGGAGTAAATACTCGAGGGTATTTAATCAATTTTCGTCAAAGGGGGGATGCGTCAGAGAACTTCAGACGAGCATGATACACCTCTCAAGCAGCTTTAGCCTCACGTTCAAGCCAGAGCTCTGCGGCTGCATTGAATAAATCCGTTGTCTCAATACCCAAGTGTTAGCAGTAGGGCGATCAACAATAGATGACAATGGATGCCATTACCTCTCACCCCCTCGCCTCGCTCTTTGCCATCACTGCAGTTGTTAGCTATCTAAACGCCAAGTTCGCGATAGGCTCTGATCTCAGAGACATACGGCACGCGCGAGACTTTGCGCGCCGGAAGCAGCGGAGAGTTGCTTGTGCTAAAAGAACACACTCTCTGTATGAGATCCTCGAGCAATCAGGGGCCGGGGATGGAGACGACGCGATTTGGTTCGAGAGCAAAACGAAGTCCTACGGCCAGTTGAAAAAGGGCATGTTGGTCTTCTCAAATATCTCGTATCAGTTCTCTTTTTGCTATCCCATTTCTAGACTTGTTGAAACTGCGCCGAGTTTGTTTTGTATTTCTTGTATGTCGTCGGAACGAACGGAAGAAAGAAAGAATGATACAAGCCAGATGGGACGACATGAGTACAGATTAAGCGCACTGCGATCTAACATCTGCTATTTTTTAAGAGGTCGACCAACTCGCGGGGTTGCTGCATGCTCGCAGCATCAAGACTGGGGATGTCGTGGCGGTGTTCATGACGAACTCTCCCGAAATGGTCGTGACGATTCTCGCTCTCTCGAAGCTAGGTGCGGTGGCAAGCCTGATCAATACGAATCTTCGGAGTGAGTATTCGGCGTGCAGTATATTGACATATATATTTATTTTTTTATTCAATACATTTTGAATGCTAATGGAATATGTCGTGTCCTAATAGACGACACCTTAATCTATGCTCTGGACAGATCCAAACCGATATACATACTGTCTACTCCTGATTTGGCTCAGCATGTCAAGGCTGATCTCCCACATATCTCTCTGGATTTATCATCTTTTACCCTTACAGCAGAAAATCCGGTTCCACCCAACATCGAATTGATTCGCTTCAATGACCTCCAGAATGCTAGCTATGTAGACCTCATTCCCGCTAATCGTAGCCTCATAGACATGGCCGCTCTTATATACACGTCTGGTTAGCCTTTTCCCTGGCGTACGCAATGGTGACCGACGACACAACCCGCATTGCTAACTCAGGATGTAGGAACAACTGGAAAGCCAAAAGCTTGTGTAATTCGGAACGACCTGTTGTGGATTACCTCAACCCCTTTAACTACAGATGTCAGAAACCCTTCAAGATACTACCCGCTCCGGACATACTCCCCACTCCCCACTCCCCTTGTTCCACGGCACCGCCTTCTTAGCAGGCTTATGCTACAACCTGGGGTCTGCGGGGACCCTCTGCCTAGCTCGAAAGTTCTCCGCCTCGAGTTTTTGGAAAGACGCAACCGAATGCAGGGCAAATCGCATTCTCTACGTAGGCGAACTATGCCGTTATCTCCTCGCAACGCCAACTTCTTCGTACGATCGATCTCACTCCGTTACACACGCTTTCGGCAACGGCCTCCGGGCTGATGTTTGGGAGAAATTCAGGCAACACTTCGGGATCGAAGAGATACGCGAAATCTACCGTGCTACCGAAGGTATAGCTAAGTTTGATAATCACGGTCGCTCCGCGGCCGGTGCAGGAAAAATTGGATTTGCAGGACCTATCAAACGATACTTGGAGGATGTGACGTTTGTGGTCAAGTATGACCCGGAGACGCAGATGCCTGTTCGAGATCCGAAGACAGGCTTTTGTATTAAGGCGGACCTGGGTGAGGAAGGGGAGGTTATTGGGCGCGTTTTGAATTTGAAGCTACTGTCGAATTATTTGAACGATGATGCGGCGACTGAAAAGAAGCTCTTAAGGGATGTATTCCGAAAAGGGGATTTGTATCAACGAATGGGTGATTTGGTTATTCATGAAGAATCTTGGTGGGTGAGATTTCAGGAGAGGGTTGGTGATACCTTTCGTTGGAAAGGGGAGAATGTGAGTGCCGGGGAGGTAACGGGGCATATCTGCCTGCTTCCTAACGTGATGGATGCTGCTGTGTTTGGAGTTAAGCTTGATGGGTACGAACATGGGTGGTTTTTTTTTTTTTTTTTTTTTTTTTTTTTCGTGACTGTCCGCAGATTTGATTCAACGTGTTGATTTTCGAGGTATGTAGTTACTATGGCACAGCTGGCGGAGCGATCATTGTCTTACACTCACGCACGGAAGCGTCCGAAGATGAATTTATCAACTCTCTCGGCTCTGCTCTGGCTAAGAGAGGAGTCCCATCCTGCGCTCTACCGCGTCTTGTACGTATGACCAATAGGTAAGTCTTTCGTTACTACCATACAGATAGAGCAGAAGGGCTGAAATTCGTTAACACAACAAACTCAAACAGCATCGCAGCGGGGGACACATTCAAGCAGGCCAAAACCATTATGGAAAGGCTAAGCTGGAATCCGAATTCCGTTCCACCTCCGGAAGTAAAGTCGGGTGGTGAAGAGGAGTATCTAGAAGAGCAACTCCAGCATGATACGCTGTATTGGTTTAATCCTGCGAAAGGGTATCGGCGGATGGATGCACGGGCTTGGAGTGGTATTGAGAGGGGCACAGTGAAATTGTGAGAACGTGGAACTAGAACAGGAGTGTCTGGAAGCGTTGGCCATATTAATTTGCTTGATCTCAAGGTTGGTTACAACAGGCACAAGTATACGATATATATTGTCTAGGTAGATAGAAATTAAAGGAGTACTTTCCGTTGCATGACTCCTGAATCCAAGGCTGAAAAGGAATCACTATTTAGCGACCCGAAGGAATGAAGAAGATGCTCATGAGGATGCTTATGATATTTACAGACATGCGAAAAGAGAAGGTAACAGAATTGGGGCGTTTCACCGTTGCGCCAATTAGTGAACATAAAACAAGCAAACATGACTATATAGAGCATGATCATTCCTCCGACTCGGCCCGCTTTATCTTCTTCGACTTCTTATGTTTCTTTTCAGCCGATTTCTCTGCGTCTCCTTCTTTCCCTTCCGCATCGTGCCGTTTCCGCTTCTTTTTCTTTTTCTCAACCGCATCCACTTCTTTGGGTGGAACAAAATCTTTCTCCAGCTCCTTTTTCTTCTCCTCTCTCTTCTCCCTTTGCCGCTCTACCATCTCCTCCTTTTTAGACCGCTCTCGCGCCTGCTTACTTAGGAAGTATTCGCCACTTTCAATCTGCAGATCAACCTTGCTCTTCTCCTGAGGTGGCGGGAATGGCGTGTACACCTTCTTGCTCTTATCAGTGACCTTGAACGGCTTCCTTCGCTTGCTTAAAGTGCGTTTCTTGAAGTGGGGCAAAAATCGATCCCAGCTTTCATTTGCAAGTTTAGGGTCTTTCGCGAGCTCCTTTTTGATCATCATTTCCTTGATATGGTATATAGGATGAATGTTGTTCATGCAGTCCTCCACCACCCTTCTGATTTCTTTCAGTCCTTTATATGGGCCCATGACGGACACTGTGTTTCCTTGGACGAGGATATAGGTGTTTGAGAGAAGTTCGAGAGCTTTTAGGGTGGAACCCGAAGGTCCAAGGATACGTTGGCGCCGCTTCACGAATCGTTCTTTGTTCCGTACTAGATTTCGGATTTTAATGATATCGCATGCTACATCATCTTCGAGGATTTGTAAAGCCTAAACGTTTCGTTAACCAAAAATTCGTTAGCTATCAGTTAGCTATCAGAAGAATAGCGAATACAAGCTCTTCTTCTGAGTAAAAAAAAGTACGAGCATACCTGTAGTGCTGGTACGCTTCGTGCGAGAAGCTTAATCAAATCGCGGGCATTCAAAATCGCGGCTGGATCAAAGGTTTTCCGTGTGGTCTTCACGGTCATGCTTCCTTCAACCAAATCCAGCGTGCAGGCTATACCGTGCTTTTCCAGTGCTCTTGTTATCATAGGCCAGGTTTCTTTTAAATATGCTTCTCTGTATTTTGGGAATAAGCTGACGAAGGACGACTCCTCCGTGAATGTGCCGCCGGCATTGTGTTCTGGTTTGAATTCCTCGATCTAAAAATAAGACATATCAAGCCACATTAGCCAAAGAAACTCGTCATGAGCCAAACAGCAGGAGAATGGCTGACCTTCCATTTGTCAATATCATCCGTATCCCAGGGTTTATCTTTCTTATATGTGGAGGGCATTTTGGCAGTGCCCTATCTTAGAAATGGCGGCAGCTGTTCTGAAGTTGTTGAGGTGCGCGTGAAGGCAAACTATCCAGGTGACATTGTCGCAGCAAAGCTGGTGGAGGTTTTTTTTCTCTGGTTTTGGCTGTGGCTGCAGGTGGAGCCGAGGCTAAGCCGAAATAGTGAAACAATTGCCGATTCTGGGGTTTAGTTCCTAGTCTGGGCGCTTACAGAGCGCCCAAGCGCCCGCTAAGTTTTCTTCCTCACGTCGATGTAAAAGCAATAAGGGGATGGAGGAGGAAGAAGAATCTCAGCAACAAGCTCGAATGCTCAATCCTGGGCCTGTGAGGGGATATGCCACCTGTAACAAACATGTACATAGCATATGCAAAAATACAAGTATAATTTGGTTATCTATGTGCGGCTTATTGTTACAACTGCCCATTAACTCAAGATATTGGCGAGGCGTCTCTGGGGGTAGTTGCTAGGAACTGGAAGCCAGAGAAAACAGGAGAGGTGTGTAGTGATGTTCTCTCATATGTGGGCAAGTGGAACCTGTGAGATCGAAGCTGGTTGGAAGCGTTCCGCGATGCCCGTTGCAAGGGATGGAGAGACAAAACAAAGCCATCTCTCCCCATTTCCCGTCTTTCCCTGATCCTTGGTTCACTAGGTCGAACTATTGAAACAGATGTGATGTTGCTTTCAGTCCAGAACGGCCCACCAGTTAAACTTGTTTCTGACAGAATATTTCACTTTCAAGGTGAAGCTTGTGGAGACTTTAAAGAAAGATATCCTACAGCTGTGAACCCAAACTCGTGAACAAAGATTAAAATCATAATGACTAGTGGCCCTCACTGCCTTGAATGTTTGCCTCAGAACTTTTTTTATCCCGCCCGCAGTAATCTGTACTGACATCGAAATAGTACAGGTAAGTTTGCTTCCCGTGTTCCGATCGGTAATTATTGAAGATCTTCCTAAGAGCGCTCGGCCAGTTGCGAAACTGGGGCTTGCTTGATACAGAGTACGGAGTACGGAGTAGACGGCAGAGAAACGGGCTTGGGCCGATCTCAACAACTTCCAAACAACTGAATATTGCAAAGGTTCACCGCTGCTCCTTCTCTCTGTCTTCACTGTTGAGTATCGTTAGCATATGTTCTCGAATGTTTGCTCTGGTACGAAGCACAAGGATCTTGTTTTGGGTCTTATTTTGGTCCAACCAACCAGGCTTCGCGGGAACCAACGGGAATGGGAACCGAGAGAACATTTTACTGTGGGAAGACAGGGCTGTGTCCGGCTGCTCCTAACAAGGAGATAGAGTGCAATTTCATTGGATTCGGTTGAAGGGCATGGTTCATGGGCCCCAGCTATAACCCGCACTGATATACAGTACAGTGCGCAGTACGGAGTAAATTTGACCAAACGGCCCTCATATAATTGCTGGCGGTGGGGGGGGGGGGGGGGAAGATCGCTTAATTCCACTCCCCATGGTAAGAGGAGTGGCTGCTGCCTGTGAGCGCCCATGTGTCCTTGCGTCCCCCGCTGACCCAGTTGTCTGATGGCCGTCCAGCTGAAATAACAACTTGTGAGAGTTGTAGTTGTGTCACCACTCCAAAGGGGCACGCAACTGCCACGGCCCCTGGAGCCCCAGTACAACTTCCAACCACCTATTCCTCCACTCCCTCCGCCACTTCTAACTTCACCTCCATCAGTTCGCCTTCAAGACCGCCCAACCTTTGGGGTCTGTGTTGACTATGCCCTCTGTCATGGAGAAGTGGCCTTTTATTGACATCTGCAGATTTCAATCGGTTCCTCCCGAACACCTTCGTGGTGTAGTTTATTTCGGTCCACTAACTCGTGGCATCGCCATGAGTGAGCTCGTCAGTCAGCTGTGTCTATCTGGTCTGAGGCCATTACAAGCCTGTGAATTTCCTCCTCGATGCTTCAAACTATGGGTCTGGGTATGGTACCTTGTAACTGACGATGACAGGCCCTGCAGCTGACCAATTTCTCCCACTTCCTAGACTTACCAACCCTTGACTTCTCTGTCATATTCGTCTTCCCCATCTGCATATGGTGCAAATAGATGGCGCGTGTATTCGTCTTTCGTGGTTGAGGTTGATGTGTCGTACAGTTAATTGAATAAGGCACACAGAACAAATGCCTTCGGACACCATTCAGGCGACAGCTTTCCTGCCGAATTCCGGAAATTCTTCTCTTCTGGTAAAACAGTTGTCCCGAAGTCTCCATTACATGATATATCAGCGGTTGAACGGCCGGTGGCGCGGATGCGTGTTATGAGATGAATATTCGATCCCTTCCAGAAAGGAACCCTGCCAGTGTTGGAGTTATCGGTAGCTGGAAACGTGTAATTTGGTGTGAAAGACAGCATTATTAACTGGGACAAAATGGCTTGGGGCCATTTAATAACAAACGGAATTGCCTGGGTATATCCATCCCCTTCTCTTTCTATGTATTTGAAACAATGCTAAGGCTTCGTGACATTAACAGGCTGATGAAACTGAAATTACATCCATGGGTAGCAGAGATGGACTTGAATGAATATTTGATTCGTGGTAACCCCTAGTATCCTAGCTAGGAGACAGAAAAATGGCATACTAAAAGCAAACAATACCCTTCCGATTGCCACGGCTTGCGATCCTTCAACACATTTTCCCCATGCAGTTCGATTTGTATTACTCACAGTATGCAATGTAGCCGGCGGCTGTACTAACTGATCACGGCTTTTGGCCAATGGCAACATATCTATCTCATCAGTCAGATGAGTGGAACCTAGACACTCCAGAAACCCAATCTATAGGACACTTACAGCGGGAAATATGCCTTAAGAGATAGGTTATCTACCTCGGTGCGAGCTTGGGCGACAAGTACCTCAAATTCTTCTCGAGACATGTTCATTCGCTTCATAAGTGGATATAATGCCAACGAACCGAGAAGGCTATAGACATTTGGCCTATTCATGCTTCCTATCCCACGCAAACGGGCGTCTGAGAAGTGTCAGTGAGCATTCGTTCAGGAAACGGCCGTTCAATACGCTTACCATTTGGCCAAGGAGCCAAAGGGACATTAATCAATGTCGTTTGGATATTGGCGAACCCGGCAGATTCCAGAAGGCCTTTCAAATTCATTGCAACTCTAGGGTCTTTCACGTCCTCGATGCTTTGAAAATATTTCGAACTCCACTGCCTCAAGGCGTGATCATGGGTAATAGTACCGTTATCTGATTGTACATTGAAGTATATTTCGACCATTTGTACCCAACCGCCACGTCTCAGCGTTCTAATTGTGAGGATGATTTGATCAGTCGGACTATTCCCCTCAGTGCAACTACCTATTTCAATCGTGCTTGTATAGTTTTATATATTCAAGTGGGTTTAGGATAGCTGCTTACTTTTTTATATCCCTAATATAGCTCGGCCATCTCTGTCTATGCAATCCGGAAGCGACAAGCCTGGAGTGAACAACGTCGAAATAGTTTGGTTTAAATGTGAACGGTCGATTTAAGTCATCAACCTAGTTACGAGAAGAAAGTTAGCCAAGGAAATCGCCCGATGGATGGGGTAGAATGAAAGTCTGGTGGTACCCCCGAGACTTTCGTCTCGAGTGCCCAGCGTCCGGTATGTGACTTGACAATTGAATCGCAGGGCTATAAATTAACGGGGACCCAAGGCGAGGTACCCGAAACTATCATGTTCAACTGACCTGCAGCCATAGGTTCTCAGGCGTTTCATCCGGCCTCATGTGCGGAGATATATCTACCCCGATAACCTTCAAATGGCATTAGCATGGGTCACTGTGAGCGCATCATCAGTACCTACTTCACAAGATGGATATTTTTCCGCAACTTCGACAGCCCAACTTCCGGTCCCATAACCGCAATCAAGAACTCGTTTTGGCGAGTCCACTGGAGGAAATATCAATCGCTCGTCGAAAACTGTGCTGAGAACGCGATGTTGTAGCTCCAGTCGTTCAATTTCATCCTACATTCTGTCAGCCGACGGACTCTGGCAATAGATGAAGTGTTTGATATGAGCCTTACATCGTCGATAGGCCCAAAATAAATGGCATTTTCCACAGAGTAATTTTGAAACTCTCTCCCTTGATATGTGATTAGTTCAAGGAAACATTCGTCTAATTCCGTGGTTCCAGATTCCGGGTTCCTGAGAAGCAATACTGGCGTCAGTTATTTTGCACTTTGCGGGAATCACGGAATCACAAAACGGGATTTTGGTACATGATCTTAGCCTTATTTCGGAATATATTCCCGATATATTGCGAGTATCCAGGACTGGAGGAAGGAGAGAAAATTGACTCTGGAATGGTATTTTCTGATGCACGAATGGTACCGACTAATATTCTGGTTGAGGTTGGAGTGCGGTCAAAAATTGATGAAGTACAATACCCCTTTCGTTTTGCACTGATGCCTTCGCGTCACTGAAGTTACTGTTAGATGCGGAAACGGATTGAGCTTAGATTTGTTCAGGATAGCGTCGCATTCGGTTCAGATCAACCGGACTTTTATATTGTACAGTTTTTTTGTTCCGCAGTGCGTACCCCTGTCTTGCATCAATCTTGGAAAAGAAAATCTTAGGGATGTTGAGCGTCGGAGAAATCCAGTCGCGACTGACTGCCCGTCACATCTACTGACCATCCGCAAGGCTCCTCTTCTCCGCCTATTTCCCGTGCGATTCCCTCATCGCCAGCAATGTTCGCTTTGCTCTTAGTCGAATTCGTGGTCTTGGGGCTCCATAAAATTAAGGCGAAAATGGCTAATAACGCTCCTACAACCGGGCCAAAGCGATATGCATGGTTAAACGGGGAGAAACTAATGGCGAACTGGATGGAGAGAGCCATGTTAAACTGGCCTTAACTAGTTGGGTTTTCATACCACTGGACTGCAGAAATGTCTTTCGAAAGTCCAAATTACCAGAGCTGACGATTGGTGAATCCAAAGTCACATGGTTGTGGTATGACGGCCGGAGGCTGTTCCTTTTCAAAACGGCTGCACACTCTTGAGCATTGCCTTTGGGTTGGTGGTTTCGAATCAGAAATCTGACTAGGACTCTCAGGCCCCTCTCAAAATTCAGATAAATTCCATTATTCGTCCCACAACGAAAGCCTTCCCGTCGGTAGAAATTCTACTTCAGGTGGGACCGGGGTTGGGACAAGGATTGATGATAGTGATTGAGCCTTTAACCCGCATTGTCAGGTGCAACAACACGTCATCGAGACCTCTATTCTCGGTTGCGACACTTGCCATAGAATTCTAGGCGTGTTCTATTCTCTTCCCAGTGACATGGACTTGGGATTTCCAACTCCCTATCCCGTGTCCGTCGACAACGGAACCAACTACTTGCCGGGGAAAAAATACAAATGAAAATGAAATGTGGATACGGAATAACCCCAATATATTGCCAGTCTCGGTTGGTCCCAGACTGCAACTTTGAGATGGATCGGACAGTAGCGATCAATATGGCAGTCGGTTTAGCTTCAACTGAATAGAAGGGAAGGATGTTTATTGAGGAAGAACAACTCACAAATTAACATGATTCCTGACAGGTGTGTAGCATAGCGCGGGAACCGAACACGACTTTATCCATGGATGTCCACTTATGATGCATATCACCAACCTGGACCTGCGGTTGGCGTGTCCTTGTCGTCAACACCAAAACCAAGGAGAGAAACTTTTGCGGTGCCCTCTGTCTTCGGTCCAAAAAGATAACAATCTCGCCCTCGTTCCTTTTATTCTGGTCCACGCGGTGACCATTGGTGCCTTGAACTCTATCCTTTTTGAACTTGGTCCCTCGAACGCCCAAGCGTTATGCACTTGTTTTGCAGTTCGCGAAATTAAATTTAAAAAGCTGGGACCACAAACACGACGAATGAAAGTCTATGAAGTCTCATCAGTAGGCGGTGAGCAAACGTTGATCGAACTAAATTGAAAGCCAAACTCGAATTGAACGATATTTACGTAGTCATCTGCTGCACGTAATTATTTGTCCGGTGTGGTGTCAAATCTCCTCCCAGTTTGTCGGGTCCTTTTCAGCCCAGACCCACTTGTCTAACGATGGTTGCCATAATGCGAATTCTTATCGACCCGTACGTCGACTTTCAACATTTCGACCCGCGGCCCACCATTGACGTGGCATCCTTCCTTTCGCCAGGATATGCTTCTCCTTTCAAGACCGAAGCTAAAAGGCGCGACCTATTTTTCAAATAGGCAGAGCGATCTTGGATATTCCAGGTGCCATTTCATTTCTGTACGGAACGGAGGAAAGTGAGGAAAATAAATTTAGATTTCTCTGTTGACAATAAGGGAACTCTAATTTCAATGTTCAGAAGTCACTGACTTGACATCAATACTGTTCAAGTGGTGCCTACACTACAATAGAAAAAGTTCATTCTTTCTCAAAAAATGATCCGAGATTGTTGAACAAGAGCATCAAAATACCCCCTTTTTTTTAACGCTGAGTTCAATCTGCTCCTTTTTCCGCAGCAACTTCCTTTTTCTCCTGCGTGGCGTTTGCAGTTTCTGTCCATGCGCACGGTGTAGCACGAGACCCATCTAACCGAAGCACACACACAGCCTATAGTTATTTTAGCTTTTGGATCGAACTTGCTTACTCCGTACATTGTTGCTTCATTTATCGGTTAAGCGAATGCTTTTGCAACATCTCACAATTATCCCTTTCGCGAATTATGGGATATTGTGCTTAAAGGCTGTCCTGAAATTGTGCCTTTTTCCAGATTCAACTTATTCGATTTCATCTAGTTATTAGTCACTTCCTGAGTAACCCTTACCATTCCATTCCGCCTGGAATCTAGTTCTCATTACTCCTCTACAAATACAAATCCCCCGCCAAATAATCAATGCGTGGACGCGTTACGGCTATTAGCTCTCTAAGCTCGGGATTTAGGCTCAGAGCTTCCAGCGGGAGAGCCGTTTATTTGCACATTCGCAGGGCCTGATCACCAAGAAGTGGTATATTATTTGTGTAGGATTGGTGGGGTCGGTGGGATATCCGTGCGGTGACGACGTCGCGATATCTACAAATTTCTTCGGTCTCAACGAAGGATATCAGGCTGCGTGGTGGGGATATCCACTCTGATTGTTTGGCATAATATTGAGATTAACAGAGTGGAGGATGTCACCTGGAACTTTCCAGACGTTACAGGCAGATTACTTTACGGCGATGGGGTATTATTATTATTGCTTGGGTGAGGCATATGGAGCACGCACCAGAAGACATCTAGGCGTCGAAGTTGCTGTTACACTAGGGTCTTGGGTAGTTTTTGGCCCTTCGGGGCCTCCATCACCCTTTCCCCCGCCCTGGTTGGAAAGGATATAATCTATGTATATTATTATATTGGCGAGTTATGCTACTTCCATTCGTTCTGCAGAATACATAACTACCGTGTGGCTTGCTGATCTGATCAACCATGTGGCTTGGCAGTTGAAGTCGAACTTGTTGCAAGAATGACGTCGAAGTTTTTACTATTTCACCTTGTTTCAAATTTTTTTTTACTCCCAAATTGACAAGCTGAAGCAAATGTGCATCAATAACTCGCGACAATGCGGGATCCGTCCGAATTAGGGTTTGAAACCCAGTACCATGATTCAACGATGCATTGGCGTCTGGTTATTATTGGCTCAAACATGAGCGTTCGGGATTGGCTTGGGGCCTACCAATGGCCTCGCTCGTGGGGCCTGATGAGTGGGAAAGGGAAGGGTTGCAGTCTTAGTCGAGGTCGGTCGGCCAAAAGCCTCCCATGAGAAGAGACGCAAACTTCATTTGGCCTTTGATTTAATTTGAATTGTTGTTTCTTTCCTACTACCAAAGTAGGACAGAGATCTTGTTGCCTCGAAATACAGTTTAGTTAGGTACCTGGGTTCCGGGCACTCTCTGACAGTTTCCTCACTTGAAACCTATGTTCGTCGATTTACTGCGCAAGCAGTTCAACTTGCGCTTAATCATTTCAACTTCTGGGATGTCTTATGATTAAGTTATTATTATTATTATTGATGACTATCATCACCCCTCCAACCCCTTCCCCCTCACATCGACTTTTCCCGAGACCCAGAAATCCGCGTTGCCAGCGGGTGGGTGGGCGAGCGAGCGAACAATAATACTTCCAAAAAAAAAAAAAAAAAAAAAAAAAAAAGTCATGAAGTCTCCGCATGAACGGATCAGAGAGCCGTTTAGTCCTGATGTTTAACGGCAGTTTGCCAGTTCGGGGCGTGGGATGTGGAGCTATATTCGTTCCGTCAGCTCAGCGTCATGCTGTGACTGGGCTTTTTATTTTATTTTAGTTGGTTGAAATTTATTCTGTGGTATAGTTCCCTGGTGATAGTCACAACCTTCTTTAAAGTTCGAATTACGAATTGAAAAGGGAGGGGGATTTGAGACATAACAGGATGCCCAATTAATTCGCGTTCCTAAATTGTGTCATTGGAAGGGAGTCGCCGAGTCGGTGAAAGAATAATGGGTGCTGATAAACGGTTGATACCATCGCTGGTCGCTTTCTTGCCCCAGCTCTTCTTCTAACGAGAGAGGATTTTGAAGGAGACTGCCGTACTTTTGTTCTGTAACAGCCAAGTAACGTATTCCTTTGCCCGACATTATTATTTCCCGTAGAAACAAACTAAACCAAGTTTTTAGTAGTACAGACGGTACTTTGCTCTCGGTCCATTGTGATATAAGATCGAATAGGATCCGTAAGTCGTGCCGATTGATTGTTGCCGTAGCTCGCTTTGATTGCCACCATGTTATATGGAATTAACCAAGCCTATGTTACTATGTAGAAGAAGTTAGAGAAGTAGTAAAAACAATTTATTAGACTACTAATATCATAGTAATATGTTTTAGGTCCTTTTGTTACTTTGGCCAATACTTCAGAGGCGCGGCAAATCCCACCCTTCACCAAACCCTTGCTTCCAAGCTAAGCATTGTTAACCTCTCATGCCCATGCATGTCTATACTCGCGAAACAGTGGAAAGGAAACAGTTAAAGTTTAAACGAATACCTGCTTTATTCCGGAGCAGAAGTTGAAGTTGTGATATTGTCCTTTGTTTGGGTGAAAGGTTAAAAATGGTTCCGAGTGTTCGGGACCGGTCCTGAGCCAAAGTTGGGAACGCGCGCTTACGAACTTAAGCGCCGTGCGCGCTGTGTCGATGCCGAAGGTTTTGGAAAAATAGCAGACATCGAACGCAGGACAACGCCAGATGAGGGGGGTGGGACGGAGTCTGGAAGAATGCTGAATACCATATTAAACTGCTCTAACATCAACTAATATTATAATTCATCCATAATGCGGATGCGAACATTGGACGGCAAAAGAACACTCTGACAGATCTGAAAAAGCCCCCTCTGCCTATTCCAGTCGGCCCGAGAACATAGTTGTAATACATCTATCTACCCTTTTATTAATTTCGTTTTTATTCCTCTGAGACAAGTTCCGAATCCCTGTTTTAACCTTTCCCGGAGAAAAAAAAAATAGTTATGGCCATACTGTCCCACTTCAGCGCCCTTTTTTAGGACGGTTATTCCCAAGAAACCCATCGTTCCCACGGAGGAGTCAGCTTCCGACGGCTAAAAGTACACAAACTATCATGAGGTGTAAATCAAGTAGATTTCTTGTTCCTCTCGCGCTCCGCCTTCCGTAGCGCACGTGCTCGAATAGATTCGTGGAAGGCTTTATTATAACCCAGAACGAGTTTACCCATGGGTCCTAGAACTTGCGTGAGAGCAAATGCCATCACACCATGACTCCAGTAGGGCGCAGAGGTATACGCGTATGCCGACAAACCGCTCCCGCGACCAATTTTGCTGAGGGCTGCTCGAACAAAGTTGCGCGGAACGGGAACTGTAACGGTGGGCCTGCGGATCTTGGACAGGGCAGATGTCACTAGGTGGCTCTGAACAAGCTCAACCTGCACCCCGTACGGCTTCAGCTCGCTGCCTAGGGCAATCGACCAGTATTGCAGGAATGCCTTGCTCCCGGAGTAAGTAGCCAACAGCGGGGTAGGAATCATGCCGGCAAATGATGCCATGGTCATGATTAACCCACGCTTGCGCTGCATCATTCCCGGTGCAACCAGCTGGGTGATGCGCAGGGTGCCCATGCAATTGATGGTGATTATACTCTCCATTTCTTCGAGCGGGGTGAGGACGAATGGGGTTGGCATGCTATGGCTGCGGCCGACGTTGTTGATGAGGATGGAAATATCGAGATCCTGGATCAAGAGCTTGAGTTTCTCGTAGTCGTCATCGTTGTTTTCAAAGAAGTCCATTGCGAAGAGTTTGGTTTGTACGCTGGGGGACTTGCTCTTGATTTCATTGGCGACATCATCTAGTTTCGAAGTCGTACGCGAGACGAGGAGGATATTGTAGCCCGCGCGGGCGAGCTGGAGAGAGAATTCTTTGCCAATTCCATCTGAGGCACCGGTGACAAGTGCCCAGCTTCCTTTTGGTCCGAATTTGGAGAGCTAGATTCGACGGAACAGATAATAAACTGTTAAGTGACAATGCTCGTAGACAAGGGAGTGCAAGAGAGTAGGAGCTGGGAATGGCCGTACCTTCTGCCCCGGCAGGATGAAAATACTGAGTAGGGCACGGAAAACGTTAAACAATTTGCATGCTGTGAACAATCCTCCAGTCAAGAGGAGGAATAGAGCCGCATTCGACTGCCAACCAGGGGCTGGGGCGAAGCGGAACTGTGACAGACGGTCCATACAGGCGCAGGCCAAACCCATTGCTTCGCTTACGGATCTTTTCAGTCAGTGAAAAGTAAGCTGTTGGGGTGGGATATTCCGTCACGGGATAGGAGGATGGTTGACAGCGCCGTCGGGATGTTTTGCCAAGATGAAGCCTGCTCTTTTTGATAAATATTGTTATTTATTGTCAACAAAACTGCGTATTTATGGTTGTTGGTGAAAGATAAATACGTCCGAGAAAATACAAATGGCAGCCCGTGGTACTCCGTACGGTACCGTATGATACAGAAGCTATTTACGCTAATACAACTCAATCCCTGAAAACAGGGCTCAGATAATGGAAATTAAAGTCAATGGAGATTTAACTATTTAGATAAACATATCAACTCTCGTCAGTCCAGATCCTCTGCAAATTCACAGAGATCACAGTGTATTAAACGCGTCCAAATCGTTAAAATTGTGAAGGCAATCGAATCCGTCAGCTCTATCAAAATGTCTTCTCTCCTCTCCTACCTCCCGCAGCATGAGGGCTTTCTCCCCAAATGGCTCCTTTTCGTATGTCCCCTCTCTAAGGGCCCCTGGTCCATTCAATATCACTCACCCCTTTATCTCAACTCTCCTCAAGGCTTCCCTATTCAATGAGAAAAGTAACTGGAAAAACTAATCGCACAAAACCAAAAACCTGCAGCTCGCCGTCGTCTCCACCTTAAACACCTCCCGCGCCCTCATCAGCCCAACATACACGGCCCTGCTATACAATAATAGCCCATTCAACGCACTGCAATCGCGCACCTTTGGCACCTGGACCTTTATTTCTGCTGTCGTCCGCGCGTACGCTGCCTTCCACATCAACGAGCCTCACATGTACGACCTGGCCATGTGGACGTTTGGAACTGCCTTTGCGCACTTTGTGAGCGAATGGTTGATTTTCGGGAGCGCGAAGCCTAAGGGCCGGTTTTTAAACCCGCTGTGCGTCGCTAGTGGGACGCTGGCGTGGATGGCGACGCAGAGGGGTTTCTATTTGGGATAGGCTTGGGTTTGTCTTGACGTGGGTGGGTGTGGGTGGGTGTATTTTGAAGAGGTGGGGAGTTTGTGTAAGGAACAGAATCTGAGATTATGTACTCTAATTGGGATTTTCAGATCTATTTTTATAGGTAATCGGGTTTACTTGGTATGGTGTTACCTAGGTATATACCAGTGTTGACTGGAAAATTGAAATGAAATAGAGCTATTGTTGTTTGAAGTGTGGTACTACTGGTTTCTGCCTTCTGGATTGGACATCAACGATATATAGAATATAATATCTAGTTATGCTAAAACCACTTCTATACCGAAAAGACTCCTTGACGACATTAATAGATATACACAATCTTCCAATATACATGCCGGTTGATCTATTCCAAAAATTACTGGGGTTGATTGTTTAATGTATCGCGATACAAAGCGCCAGCACAATCCCGAAGTCGAGCAGCTGCTTGCTCAGGCGTGATGTCCCGTTGGGGTTCCGCAAGCATTTCGTACCTATACGACGCCTGGTTAGCCATCATCCAAAGAGAAAATCGCTTCCCTTATTGCTCAGTATATATATGTGGATAGGATACACCAACCCAACCAAAAACTTCCTCACAGACGCACTCCTCAACAACGGAGGATAGAAATGTAAATGCAAATGGGATGCGTCGATTTCCTCTTCAGAACCGCATAGCGGCGCTTGATGGATACCCATGCTGTACGGAAAATGCGTCTCAAACAAGTTATCATACCGCCGTGTGATTTCGGCAATTGACTCAGCTAGTAGTCCCTTTTCCACTGTAGTCAGATCGACAAGGGCGCGCTTATGTTTTTTGCTGATTATCATGGTTTCAAAGGGCCAGGTCGCCCACCATGGACAAAGGACGAGAAACAGCTCATTCTCGAATACCACGCGCTCCTTCTTTCGTGACTCGAGGGTAGCGTAATCCTGCAGCATGTGCCTGCCATTATTCTCATGACGGTATTTCTGCAATTGGGCTAGTTCTATCGTAAGTTCTTCAGGGAGGCAGCTGAGCACCCAGACTTGTCCGTGTGGGTGTGGATTAGAACAACCCATGGTGGAGCCTTTGTTTTCAAATATCTGCATGTAGCGGAGCTGTTTTTTTGGTAGCGTTATTTGAGAAACCGGTGACTCTGGCGATATGGGCGTGAGCGAAGCGGCTGCTGCTAATGGGGATGTTGGCGATAGGTGAGAGACGTATAGATCCGTCCAGGTGTCGATGATAGGCTTGATCTCGGCTGGAGAGAGATCTGCGAGGGTGCGATTGTGACTGGCGGAGAATGTGAGGACATAACATCTTCCCGTGACAGGTTCGGCTTGGAGGAATAGAGAGGAAAGGTCTGCAAGGGGTGTCGGGCCACAAACATCATTAGCAAAGCTAGCACCTCTCAACAAACATCGTATAGAGGGTGAATGAATGGATGGCGTTTTCTTCTACGTACCGTCATGGTCCGATTCTGGTTGATACGCAGCTTGCTCCTCCTTGACCGCACTGAAGTCATTTATGAATATAAACGTGTTCTTGTATTGCGGGTTCTGATCACCTTGCGCCCGCTTGTTTCCAGGGCACAAGTAGCAGGCAGGGTCGTAGACTGGCAAAGCGGTTTTGGACGGGGATTCTTGTTGACCCCTATGAATAATTTATCAGAGGCCATACTGTGTACTGACGAATCTCTTGTGTTGGGAGCAAAGCTTACTGCCATGGCCTCTTTGTACGGTGCGGGGATACCAGGACGTAGGAACCACGCAAGATGTTGTATCTTCGATGCGAGATGTCGTCGAGAACGGATTCCACCATTTTTTTCTGATAGTTTTCTCTGCTCAGAAAAATTCCGGATGAAGATGCGATTCTCCAAATAAATTAGAAACCAATGAGGATGAAGCGGTTGTGAAGATATTTCAAGACCCTTTTTTCTTTGCAGCCTCGATATTTAACCATCTGATATACTACAGCCGCGCAAGTTCGGGAAACTATAGCAGACCCCCGCGCGGGGAACTATCCCACCAATGACGTCGAAGACTACTGAACTTTATGAATAGCTTAACGTAACTAACTAACTAACTAGTTAAATAGCTGTTGTATGACGTTTCTATCATTTACTAGGAATACAAAGAACAACTGTTAGTAGGATAGGCTTATAACTATTTCAACGCTAGACATCAACTCACTCCTACGCAAAATTTCTGACTGGACTGGGATCTTTGATATAAAAGGAAATAGCTTAAATTAAAACCTATATTTTATCTATCAGACTAAATAGTTCTCAGAAGCATTATCAAATTAAGTTAAATTAGCCAATATTCGCCAGCAATTCTAATTACCCACTACTCACAGTTGCTCAGCTCATTTCTATCAAATTCAAGCCATCATACAGCAGATACTTCATTTTGATGTGGCTCTTTCCACCAAACATGATAGAAAACAGATCAGGCAGAGCATTCGACAGATCTATACCTATGTCAATCGAAGGTCAGGAGCTTGGTCAAGTTTGATACCCGCTTCCTCCACCAGGTGGGGAAACCATCTCAGGATCCTGTCCCGGAAAACTTCGTAACCCGCCCCCATGCGTACGACTCGCATGTTCTCAACATCAAAGTTGACCCCGCCCCGACCGTATATGTGCCACTTCTGCAGGCCGTAGTCAACGATTAGATCGACGCTTTCACGGACGGGGGGTTCAATGTCTTCAACGCGGAACCGCTGCCCTTGACCGGTCAGATTTGCAGAGGTTCCAAACATTAAAATACCCTGAGGGTCTTCGTCACAAAGCCGGCCGAGTTCTTGCAAGAATCGGCCTTCTGGAACGGCAATACTGATCGTATCTCCCTTAGTAACTTGAGAGAACGTGGCCTTGTCCAGAGCTGCGAGGCGCGGGTGCAGACTATGAGAATTGAATTTCGCGATAAGTCCCACAATCATCCCCAAGTCTTCTGTCACTACACGGGTCATTTCAAATTTCGATTCCGGTAAAACGTGGAGCTCCCGATGCTGTCGATACGTTCCAATAATTCCAATATTATGATTAGGTTGGCGGAGCTTCGAAGCAAAGATCCGCTGGATACCCTCTTGAGTGCTGGTCATGAGTGCATAGCCAACATCCGTCGGGGCGATGATAACACCCCCGGACTTGAGAGTGCCGTACGCTTGTTGGGCATCGTGGGATATACTTGGTGCACTACCTGGAGATGGAACAACGCGAGGCGCCATAGAAAAGATTAGATGCGATCAAATCTGCATAGAGGGAGGGCAAGGCCATGCAAAGCTTTGTTGTGTGCATGTACTGTACCCTCCTCTCCTTGAGTCAAGAAGCAGCTAGGAGTTCTATGAATTTAGAGCACTCAACCATGAGCTAGTTAAACAACACAAGGGTCTACGAATCAGCGTATCAGTTTGAATGGAGCTTTAATCATAAGAGTTGATTGAACATGTTCTAAACCTCGGCCGGATAAGTTAAACTTACGGCGGGGTTCTTCATTCAACCAAAACTACGTCATTCCTCGCTGGATAGGATACCACTGTTGATTTCTGTATTATTTCCTAGACCCTTTCCCTTAAACAACTCCAATCACAACCCAGGATTTCGGCTGGTGAGAGTGAGTGCACTACTAGTGATAGGCCGGAGTGTAAGTGCACAGCATGTTTGTTTTATTTTAAATAATGCAGCTCACATGGATAGTGTTGTTCTATTATTAGTCGAATAACCACCCACCTGGAACGTACATGAATGGGGATGGCAGGTGAGGTTATGATAGGAAGGCAGAAGATCCCTTACACGGATACAAACACCTGAACAGACATCTCTGGCTAATTAACTGTATGGTCTCTTGTTAGTATCAGCCATGTTAACCGCAGCGAAGCCGTCGACTCACCACAGAGCCACGCTCCTGTCTCTTCCAAACGAGGTATGTACTCCGCGCTTTATTTAACAGCCAGCCAAACTTCCTGAATTCCCATTGCAATCTACATCTCTCAAGTAACAATTTTATTGCCAGCTCATCCAACTTATTCTCGATCTCTTCCCGATCCGCTCCCTCCTCCCTCTAACCCTTGTCTGCCATCGCATCCATGACATCATCACGCGCCTCATCCATTACCGCCTGAATGCCCTCGTCTCAGCTATCGAACCCGATAACATATTCCTCGAATGCTACCACCCAGTCTGCAAACCCGTAGGGCGGTATTTGAAATGCGCGCATTTGCACACTGACGTCCTAACTAACGGCGCATGCCCCCACAGCAATGACACCACACAGAAGGACTGGCATCTCCATCGCAGCCAAATTGACTCGTCAAAGTTTTCATCAGTAGGATATCTGGGCCGTTTGAAAGAGTCCTACACCCACTTTCATCCGCTGTGTCATACTGGACCGTGGATCAACACCAACATGCACACGGCTCCTCCGCCGCGGTACATACCAGTGGGCTCTCTGAGTTCGGAACAAACTCATAGCACGCTCATCAGAGGCTCCATTTTTCTTGATGAGAATGAGTTATTCTCGCAGCTTATTACAGGGGTTTGGCTTGGGAGACAGAATCGGCAGATATGTCTACTTGATGGTGGTGTTTTAAGACTTTGGAGACAGTGGTTGGGAGATATGGATAGGAGAGGGAAATTCGCAGGAAAAATGGCATCGACAAGCCCGGCCAAAGGCTATGGTGGTGGTGGTGGTGGCAAGAGTTACTATACATTGGAGGTAAGGAGCGAGAATCGTGGTGGAGAGTCACCGGTTTATCCCTTGGAAGACCATAGCGTCGTCTGGCTTGGAGAAAAACGGGCTGGACTCAAGTTTCGCGCCTGTCAACAGAGGCGAACGGAAAACCTGTCGTTTACAGATGATTCTGGGAGTGATGAGGCCGATGAAGGCGACAATGACGATGGGAATAACCCTGTCTGTTACGACGTTGAGATTGAAGGTTGGTATCATATTCTTAACTGCCTTTAATGTTTTAATCAATCGCTTGAGGCCTTTAATTTTATTGCACATCTTTTTTTTACAATTGAATTTTAACCATGTGATCAGAGCTTCTTGTGCGGACTACGACCCTCTTGCTGGCGGCGGATAAGGGCTTTTGGGTACAATAATGGTTGGGATACTTAGATTTCGGTATAAAATCGCGCCCACGCATATAGGGGCAATGGAAGGTTGGGTTAGTTAGGGGAAGCGATTGATTGCTGTAGTTAAATAAGGTACCTAGGTAATTCTAGATGTGTTAAAATTATTATTTTTATTAGAGCAATTACATCATCCTAATGTTGAACAGACAAGCATTCCTTCCAGTCTACCAAGCCGGTCTAGCTACCCAGGGTTTGAGGCCTCATAGCAGATGAAACTCAAGAATTTCCCCCTTTCCCTAATTCTCGAATTTCAAGCCCCCCTCCTCTCTCACCACCCCATAAATGGTCGAAAGGTCTCCCTTCTCCCCCTTATGCTTCTTGATACCTTGCAAATACCCATCCCATCCGCCAGCTCAAGCCCTTTCATCCCCACACCAACAGCGCTCGCCACATCCATTGCATGCCTCGCATCCCTCCGGGCCAAATCTATCGCAAACAACGGCTCCTCACGCCTATGGTATTCCCCCAAGCGTATGCGGTTGGAATAGGCGACATAGGAACCCGGATACATCAGTTCGAGAAAGTTGTGCAGTGAGTCAACACCAAGGCCAGATTTCTCAGCTATCGTCATTGCCTCGGCGACTGCATCCACCATATTTAGGCCTAGCGAGTTACCTAGGACTTTGAGCAAGCTTGCTCGTCTAGGGTCTACAGCTGGCTCCTCCTCGTCATTATCGTCATTGCCAGCTGGGCCACCGGTTGGTGAAGTTGACAGGTCTAGATTTGCCCGCCCCATAACGCCCGCGCAGAATGGCTTAACCCTTTCCACCAACTCCATCTTCCCAGCCAGCACGCATATCAGTTATCCTGCATCAGCGGCGGGAGGGGTGCCAAAGACAGGGCATGCCACGAACAACCCTCCATGTGACTCTACTAAGTTTGCTACACGCCGTGTAGTGTCCGGGTGTACCGGTGAGCAGTCTATGAATAGCTTTCCGGCTATGTTGCAGGTGCTTATAGCTGTTTAAAGTGTTTCAATGACGGCGTGATCGTCTGAGAAACAGGTGAAGATGATTGTGGAAGATCCGACGGCTTCTGTGACGGTTGGGGCAATGGTGACGGGTCTGGCCAGCGTGGAAGCTACGTCCCTTGCGCGAGATTGGGTTCTGTTGAGACTATTAGGGGAGTTTGGAGGGGATATTTGGCGACGAGGTTCCTGACCATCCCCTGGATCTGAAGTGGGTTTGGTTAGTTGTATACAAAGCTATTTCTTGGGCCTTTAAATATAGCTCTCTACATACCCGTCCCATATTCCCCAGACCAATCCAGGCTACTTGTTCTGCCATGTTTTGTTACTAGCAAGGAATGTATGCTATTTTTTGAGGGGTGTTGTCGATGATTGAGCAGTTGTTGCTGTTCAATGCTGCTGGTCACGCCTATCTGTCTCTCTCTGCTACAACCTATCCGCAACTCCCAAGTCATCATAGCTGCCGGAGCCTCATATATCTCCGAACCCCCCCCCTAGTGCGGCAAACTTCGCTATTTCTTGAAAATAGAGGCCATGAGTTCTGTTCTCATTACCATAAGACTCAATTTCCATAATTCGGTTTGAGCTTTTTACCTGCCAAAATTTCGAGGAATTGAAAACTTGGCTTCACTCTTCTCACTTCTTAAAGCTCTTCAGATTGCACTACTTACTACTTTAACAGGCCCTTCCCAAATCTCGCTGCCCGCCACACCGTCCTGTACACACCCATCACCACTAGAAACTAGATCTTTGCCCAACAATTTATCCAGCGAGTCCGCTACTAGGGGTGCGATGTTTGGCAAACTGTGATATATTAAGGGCGCCAAGGTAGGGGTAGAATTTACCAGATATGCTCCAATTGCAGCTTCCATGCGCCTCCAGGACACTCAGAGAGGGACAAAAGCGAAGGGATTCGGGCCTTCTGTGCGCTCGCGCTTGACGGAATTGGAATTTTATATGCACCCCAGGTGTTGTTAATATGAGACTGGTTCACATCCGGAAATCGCTCATCTGCAGAATATTCCTCTGTACTCACTAGAAAACCAAAGAAAGAAAAGAAACTACAATAACAGGGCTAAATTCCTCCTTAGGAGTGAAAAAAACAGGGGAGGAATGTTTTGACTGACACATGATGGTTGATATTTTAATTGTCAACGATATGTGAAGACAGACGTTTCTAGATAGAGAGAAACATGCCTCCCATAGATCCAGGACGGGCAGATTCCCCTAAGCTGGTGCAGTCGGGCGCTGCAAACTCGGGATTCATTCCTCACTGGATCCAGATGACATCAAAGTATGCGTCACGCGGTGGGCAAACCGATGTATAGGTCGACATCAGACATCCATCCCCAGCGTAATATCCGAACCGAGCGTGAATGGTAAAGCCTTTCCCTTCTCGTGAGGCTCTGGTACTAGGGTTGCAACCGTATTCTCTTCTCATAGAAGTGATTTCTATAGTATCTAGGGGGGTTGTTGGGCAGTATCAATGTATCGACCGTCAAAGTTTGGAGGCTAATAGAGGCTCACTGTGCGGGCTGGTTAGTTAGCCTTGAAAGTGGGTGAATTAGACGATGGATGTAGTATATTTCAAGGATTCGAAATAGGAGTCTTAGATTAGTAGCGTCGAGTGCTGTGAATCGGATCCCGCATATGTGCTGTCTAGACGGCATCCTCATGTACTTCAGGTGTTCCGGGGCACACTGAGACGGAAGTTCTGGGATTTCGATGGAGGTCCTCATGATTTGCCGGTGGCCGGGAGTCAAATGTCAAGCAGCAGAGTTTCAGCAAGGAGAGCCGTCATAGATGATAGAAAGCAAAGAGCGGTGATGCCTTCCATAGCAGATAAGAACAGATCTAACTGTTTATACCCAATGTGTTTCCATCTAACCGTCTGTTGCCCGGGAGGATGTTGTTGGTAAGGTATCCTTTGGCACAGATTGCCTTCAGCCACATGACAGGTCATTGGGGAAAATATCCTATGGGCGAGAAATAACAGAATAGATTCTGAAGCGTGGGCAGAACCCAATAATATAGAAACCAAGGGATGTCCTGCTGATGATATCTATATTTGCTTTTTCTATTCTGGTGGTCCACTCCATTAGCACACACACACACACACACACACTGTAAGTGGAACAATTGGACTATCTGGGGCAACTACCCACTACCACCTTCAGCATAGGGTTTACAGCAAGGAACTTGTGTCCCATAGTGAATAGGAAACCTGAAAATTGGGCTGGTTCCTTAGATTTCGGGGGAACAGATGATAGAGTTCCGGTGCATACAACGAACAGCCACATGCAGTCGGGATATCCTCCGTAGGCCGTGGACGATTGAAATAAGGCCTGCGCTAACTGCTGTGCTTCTCAAAAGTATGTATTGATGACCACGTCGAGCCGGCTAACATGATGGCTACTGCAGGAAGTCTGAATAGATGCGCCGAGGATATGGAGATGTCGCAGCTGTCTGGCCTGGATGGGGTATCAATTATGCATATTCATAACAGCCAGTCCTTCATTGTGGACGAGGCAAACGAGAGCCAAATTGACTCTGCAGTATGCACCTGTGGGCGCGCTGAGGAAATCCAAAGCGGATGCTGGATATTTCCAGGCCAACCACATATCAACTTATGAAATGGCAAAGGGAAGCAAAGCATCAGACGTTGTGCACGGAGAAAACGGTGATGCATTTTTTTACTATCAATCAGCGAATCAGTCGTGTCACCGTCGGGCGCAACCAGGCTAATTGGCGGACAATTACCCTCTTTGCTTGACCAGCAGAGAAGACATGCACACAGCAGACGAATCTGTGGGGTACAACGACAGAAACAAACATTGAAAGGGACAAAGTAGCTGCAAAACGAGGGCGGCTAATGAAGACGCGAGGAATTTATCCCGAATGGTGTGAACAGGGCAATCTACACAAGGGCCTCGATGGTCCTAACAAGAGCGATATTTGACTGACGAGCTAACCCTGGCTGCTCAAATTTAAATAATAGGACCACAGACAGATAAAAACGGATGAACGAGAAGCAGTTTCTCGTCAATGGCAGCAGTTGGGCAGCCAGGGCGTTAACGAAGTTTGGTTGATCGAGAGTTTGAGACAGACGACGCCTCGATAGGCGCAGGCCAAGGGAGATGTGGCTGGCTCGCAACTATTATAGCCAGCGCTGAGGGAGGTTGGATGAAACAAGATCGCAGGTTTGTTTCGCATCTGTTTGTTATTTACAATATTTTGTTTTTATAGACAAGATCTATAATATATAATGCGGCACGAGACCAGGCAAGCTGAGCGCGGAAGTTGCCACTGTGAGCGTCATTCATCCCCCTCGCTGGTCGAGAGATAACTAGTAATTAGTTAGGCTTCACCCGCAACCCCCGTGCTTCCAGGTCGTTGTTCGGCTAAATATTTAGTTGAATATCTATGACTACGTCCACCTCCATCCTGGAGGAATAACTCTTCTCACGACCGAACCGGCACCGTCCTCTTGCTTGTGAATTTATATACCGCTTGCCTTGCCTTGCCTCCCCCTTGTTCGTTGAGTTGAAGCACCCCGCGATATTCTTACCAAGGTTCTGCACCAAAATAACTTCGTCCCCTCTTCATCCTTACCAAATCAAATCTCAGTCCCTGGTTCATCCCCGCCTCAATTTCCACGGTAGCAGATTTGCTTTCCGTCTGTGTCATCCCGAGAACTCAAATAACGAGTCTCCACTCCGGGCTCATCAATAACTTTTCTTTTATGTCTCGCCGCGGCGATTCGTCCTCCGCCAGCACCAGCAGCTCTGGTGGAGGCGGAGGGGGAGGCAGATGGGATGCTGGCCGCTTTTTTAGAGAGCGCGAGGAACGACAGGAGCCCCAGGCTCGAGAGAGACGAACACAGATCGTTGACCGACCTCCTCCAGCTGAAAGACGGAGACGGGACGTCGACGAGTTACTCCAGGCTGCACATGAACGCTTCGGCCCGCCCGCCAGGAGGCCCGGTCGAACCTACAACGATGAACACCTTGTCCCATCTTCAGGCGCCATGATTCCATTCCGTGAGAGAGAAGAGCGAGACCGAAGCCCCCCAGTACGCCCGCAGCTACTCCGTCGCCAATCATCACTGGATACTTTTGACCGCGCGGCTGCTCGTCGGGGTTATGACAAATACGATCGCGAAGACTATGGTCCGCCGGTGACCCCAGTTCCTGTCCCACATCGGAGACGCACACCGCCCACTCATGAAAAGGTGGACTTCGAGGAGATCAGAGTTGCGGAGCCGGAGTATTATGGGGATGAAGAATACCACCGCATCCGAATGCGGGACAGGAGTGTAACTCCGCGACCCCGCGGGCGGAGCATTCCTCCTTCCCCCCAGCCAGTGGAAGTGAGGGAGATTCGGCCATCAACTGCCCCACGTCGAGGCAAAACCCGTATGCCCAAACGTTTAGTGCACCCTCGGGCCATTATTGATCTTGGCTACCAATATGAGGAAGAGGTGAGGAATCATTCTCTGCTACCCACCTAAAGTCAGGATTATTTAATGACTAGAATACTAACTGGCAATATGATATTTAGGAGGATGCCTACATCATTTTCCAAGCATTACAGGAGGCCCATATAGAGGACTTGGTAACCCGGAGCAGAGAAGTTAGGCGGACAGCCAGTACGTGCAGCACCATCATCATAGTTTAGTGACCCCGTGTTTTGGGAGTTTGTTTCCCAGGGATTCCAGCTAACAATATCCCTTTAATACAGCAACGACGGAAATTACAGACACACTGACCGTTGGCCATCCACGGGACAACCTCAGCATAGAAAGACGGCGGTCAGTCTCAAGGCGGCCTGCAACAAGAGTGGTTGAACGGTCTCGATCACGCCGGCCGTCCGTCTCACGACCAGAGCCTGCTCCAGTACGCCACCACCGCCGCCGACGATCCTCGCCTATCCGGATCATTGAACCCAGAGATGTCGTTTTTGAGGATGTCATTGAGCCCCGTGCTGATGTCGCGCTCATCGTACCTGATCGTCGACGGTTAGGGAGAGATACGCAAGCGGAAACCCGGGCATTGGATCGGGACAGGCGGGCTTTGAGGTCTGAGAGGGAGGGAGCTTTGGATGTTGAGGAAACTCTCGATGTGCGGCGGGAGCCTAAAGGTATATTCTTATCTTACTTGCTCCTAACCCCATTCCTTCCTCTAAACCGTTTACGCTTATGTTTTTGAAACTAATATTGTGGGTTTTAGCTCCAAGCCCTCGACTGATCAGAGCGATGATGGCAACGTTGACATGAAGGGTTGATTGCGAGCTCAATCACCCACTTCTCCTCATCGGAATCAGCCGCATTCTCGTACTGTTTATGCCAAACCTGACGGGAATGTCCCCACCAACTACAGATGAGTGTGCAGACTCTGTCCTTCATGATTTCTTCTTGTCTCTACGGCATGCTCGTGTATATGCTCCCCTTCGCCTGTTCTATTGATCTGGCGTAATGTAATTCTTATGTTTTCTATCGATGTAACCAACCAACCCCATAGCTATTACCCATAGATAGCCATTTTAAATTTAATATATGTGAATGAACACGAATTCATTCCCCGCGACTTAGGTACTATCCATGGATGTATGATTCGAGTCCCGTCTGTTACAATAAATAC
Organism: Blastomyces gilchristii SLH14081; assembly: GCF_000003855.2. Taxonomy (NCBI): domain Eukaryota; kingdom Fungi; phylum Ascomycota; class Eurotiomycetes; order Onygenales; family Ajellomycetaceae; genus Blastomyces; species Blastomyces gilchristii. Next base: position 6,061,045 of record NW_003101682.1, read on the forward strand.
AATCAGGCAGCGGGACCACATGACTTAGGGCCAACGGTGCTGTGTCCCAAAACGGATAGTTTCCCCGGCGTCGTAGCTGAAACTGACGTCCATCCACAGCTTCACTAACCACATCAATAATATCAAACATTGGCCAGATAATATCTCGCACAAAAGGGAGGGCCTCCTGTCTCTATATACTCCTCTTTAAAGTATCCTACATACTGACTTGTCGCCGAGGCCAATCCCCCTCCCGCAACCATGGACAAAGTACAGGCCTTCGGGAAGAACATCAGGTAACATTTCTCCCTCTCCTGACTTGGCGAGGCACTGTAGTTCCAATTCCAATACACGCGATGCATATGTACCCGTTTCCCGCAACCAGTGAGCGTTTTATGTTGTTTGAGGATTCTCATTTCTGACCAATGGGCGTCTTTGCCTGCGTTTTACACAGTGCGTCGTTTACCCCTTTCGCAGCTAGAACGCAGCAATATGTCAAGGAACAACTTGGCACCGCCGATGAGAAGGTACGTCGTCTCCTTACTCCCGCAATGCGCAGATTGGCCTGGACACCCCCGTGTTGGTTGACCCGCGATATCTTTCCTAGACACAACTTCCCGATGATTATATCGAGCTCGAGAAGCGTGTGGATGCGCTGAAGCTGGTCCATCAGAAGCTCCTGCAGGTTACGTATGTAAATACAGTCCATATCTGGGTGTTATTCAATTCGACGATATCTATCCTCTTCTCAGATCAGAATCTAACTAATACTATATTTAATTTTGTACAATTTCTAGCTCCCAATACTCCAATGAGCCTTATGATTACCCTCCCAACATTCGAGAGTCATTCAACGACCTTGGCCGCACCATCAGCGAGAAAGTCCAGCTCCTATCCCATGCTACCTCCCCCGCCGAAGCCCAGGCGGCTCTCACGGCGCCTCCATCCGCCAAGCCCCAGCCAAAAACGTTCAGCCATGCCATTGCCCGTGCCTCCCTGGCTGGTTCGCAGTTAATCAGCCAGACCCACCCTAGTGGTTCAGAGGACCCTCTCGCCATCGGCTTGGAAAAGTATGCTCTGGCCGCTGAACGGGTTGGTGAGGCACGGCTTGCCCAGGATGCTCAGATCCAGAGCCGATTCTTGGCCGGCTGGAACACCACGTTGAACACCAACCTGATGTTCGCCGCCAAGGCCCGCAGGAACGTCGAAAATGCGAGATTGATGCTTGATTCGATTAAGGCTAGGAAGGGTGTCTCGAAGGGAGATTTGGACAGCCTCAGCGAGGAAGATCGGGCTGAGATTGAGCAAGCTGAAGATGAGTTTGTGGGCCAGACTGAGGAGGCTGTTGGCGTGATGAAGAATGTGAGCCTTTTTTTTTTTTTTTTTTTTTTTTTTCTTCGCGCGCTTTTGATAGTTTCGTGCTTCATCTCCAGTTGGTATATTTTACTGACGAAAGATTTCAGGTTTTGGATACGCCCGAGCCACTCCGGAATTTGGCAGATCTGATCGCGGCTCAGCTGGAGTACCACAAGAGATCTTACGAGATCCTCAGCGAGCTTGCCCCAGTTGTTGATGGGTTGCAAGTCGAACAAGAGGTTCGTGATTAGCTTTTAAAGTTCCATCTCAACCGCTATCAAAATAATTAGCCCCCTTCGCTATTATTTCACCCCTCGTCCCATAATATTAAACGCTTACCCCACTTTCGTCACAGAATGCATTCCACTAATTGCCCTTCAACCCTACCAACAGGCTAGCTACCGCAAAAGCCGAGAAGGAGCGTAAACCTCCCGAAGAAGGCTGGATCTCTCAAACAGCTCCCACTCCCGTCCGTTCTGAAATTTCCAATTTGAAATTCAAGCCATACTTTCCTCCATATTAGGTTAGACATTTCAACTTGATAGTCGATCGACAGAGGAATCTTTCAGACTTGTATAAGAAGGGGTATCCGCCTCAATTTCTCTCCAATTGGAAATCCCTCGCACACCACTCAATTTCTCATAACCTCAACGGGTTCCCCTGCCTAGCGAGTTAACGGTTTTGGAATCTGTGTCTGTGTCTTTACTCCCTTGTTCCTTTTCCGTTTCATACTATTTTCCTTCTCTCAAGCTGTTGCCGGTCGACCTATGGGGGTATCAGACGGTTTTTGTTTTCTTTCCTTTTTTGTCCTTTATTCCTTTTGTTTTTTTCGTTGTATAAGTGAGTGTCCTACCCCTATGTATATCCAGCTTCCTGTTTCCCTCTTTCCCATTTCTTTGTCTTGGTTTCATCTATTTATTCTTATGTTGCTTCTCCTCAATTTTAACACTCGCCTTGCCGATTTCGGCTCTCTTTTCTTTTTTTTGACTCGTGCCCTGTAATGCTACCATGGCTGTGAAACTTATTTATTCTCCCCATCTGCGCATTATTAATATACTCTCTTGTAAATTCGTCCTGTCAACTTGTAAGGGGGGGTTATCGCCCTTATGCTATCTATCCACTTCCAACGTGGCAATTCTACTCAAAAGCACAGAGAAGCGTTGAACCCGTTCTCTCGGAAGAATATCCTTCCTATCACTCCGTGCGGATGACACGCGCTGTTTGTGGCCTGCTGTCCTATATACAGGTGATACCTAGACTATTATGAGCATCATAGGCCGGCTTTCCTAAAAGGTGACGCATGCTCGGAGCGCAGAGTTGCTCACCATTCTGCACAGGATATCTAATATTCCCATAATATCCCTCATTTGAATTAATCTCCAAGCTTAAGCTAACAGTTTACCGCGCTGTGCAAGATACATATTACTCTCAGCCCGGCTCATTATAATAATAGAGACATTACAACCCGAGATGGCATTAAAAATCGCAGACTGCGTCTGGGTCCGACACGCGAGGCCACATACCACTATACCAAGATATATTCGAAACCCCGATAAAGAATCCCCCAGACGAGGTGACATCGATCGTCCAGCTGTTCCTCGAGTTAAACGCACCCAACCGCACCAAGGAGCTTATCGTCAAGCTGCTTCAGGGGCACTCGGGCCAGGCCTGTTCTCCGGAGAGGGTTATCGGGAGGACACACAAATACTCTGTTCGGGTACGGGTTCCCCTTGCGGGGATTTGACCTGATTACGATTTCGTCCGGCCGAATTTGGTGGTCGTCGGAAAGCAAGCGATATTGATTCAACGACGTGACGGATCCCATAAAGAGGAATCCTCTATCGTGGTCTTTGGGCCACAATGGTGCCCATTGCATGCCATTTTTGGGGTCATCTCTCACTCCCTCGGCGACCAGATCAAGAATCATGCAGTGCTGAAGGCGGTCGGCTTTGTTTAAGTCATTCTCCAGTATCAAATAATCCCCTTTACCCTTTTCGCTTTTAAACCGTGCGTCGAACTTATAGATGGCCTCCTCGATGTCGCATAGCAGATCGACATGTACCATGCTTGGAGTACAGCTGCTGTTCTCTTTCAAACTAAACTCGTATGTGGTTGTTGTTCCGTCGGCTCTCGCCCAGGTTTCCTGATAATTTTTCTCGTAGGTCCCCGAAACTTTGACAGTGAAGCCTTCGCCGACTCCAATATCCGCGCCAACTGAGCCACCGATTTTCCATCCCACGCTGTTCGTGTAGGTGTCGAGAAAAGTCACGGTTCTCGAGATCTTGCAAGCCTGCCCCTTGCCACAGACAATTGTTTTCTCCAAGCCTATCACATCAGAGAGCACAGGCTTGCACGTCATGATTCTGGGATATGTGATGTCTAGCCCCCAGTACTTGAAGTACAACCCTGGTCCTGTTGTCTCGTTTTTGGCCATCCTCTCTACCCTGAAGTATTTCATTATCGCCAAAGGGGTGATCATTTTCGGCATGCGAGAAAGATAGCGCTCTTCAACTACACGCCTCAGATCCGAAGGCGTATCGTCCACCGAGTCCCTTGGATCCCAGGAGTGCAATTCTGCTGCTCCTTGGATCTTTCCACTCCCAAAATGTTAGCTGTAGAAGCAGGTAAAGCGGAATAATTTGGGAGTAGTTATCACCTTCTCATCCACAAGCATCGCAGAGCCAGACACTGCCCAGAGAGCAACGCCCAGCCAAACGAGAGTATATCCCAGCATGTCTAGTAACAATAATTAATATCGTTGCAGAGGGTTATTGTACCAAAAGAATAAAAGAATGATTTGCCTATTTACTGAAAGACCCGTTCGTATCGTGGTTAGGGCAACAGACCGATATATATATTCTATTTCAATTCCCCACCCCTACCCCCTCCGCGCTCGAGCTCCTTTTTTTCCCTCTGCCACTGAGAACATTGCCAGTCCAGAATATAAGAAACTGACGATCGAACAGAATAGGGAAAAAGGCAACCAGCCACAACGGAGCAGAGCTGCATCAATTCCTACAGGGAGATAACATGGCTCAAAATTGGGCACCATCTTGGATGCTATGATGCCTTTCCCACACCTGAAAATATGAAATTTGAACCGTCTCGATTGGTTAAATAGATATAGCGCAAGAGTTATTGTTATTATTTTCTTAAACAAGGTTCGTGAAAAGGATGAAATTAGAGAGTCCTTGCTTGCTGCATATGAATCACACCAACATTTACAATCAGATCGGCTTATTGGCTCAACGAGTTAAGGATTTACATGACGTTCTGCTTAGATAGAATCAAAAAATTGGACACTCGGCCAGGTCAGAGGGTGGTCCTAGATCAATCTACAAGGAGATTTTCCCAATATTTTTGCACTCATCCTGACTTACATTTTATATTTTGGTCCGATTGTCGTCCCAGTTTTCCCCTTTCCCTTTTCGTGCGCCTTTCTTTCTTTTCCAAAGAGTAACAACAATGAATAAATGTGAGCATGAACCATGGGTAGGAACGACGTGCAACGTCGGAATCATTACCAAGGCGCTGCTGGACTAGCCGCCAGATGTTTAGGTTTGTTATGTGCATCCACGGGATGTCAAAATCAATTCCTCACGTTCGTAAACACTGAGAAATAAGATTTGTCGATCACAAGAGACGCCAATCCTTGGGCACAACGGGTTTACTTGTTCATACGCTGTAAAGATCTTCTGCGCATCCGGGATCCTCCCGCAAACATTGAAAAGCGCCCCATAACTCTAATATCTCCAGATAGTTCACCGCAGATATATGCCCATTCACATTGCTTCGCAGATGTGACCTATCCTTCAGGATAGCATGAGGCCAAAAAATTCGCCACTGCGATGGGGTCTCTGACCCATCGTTAGAATCCGGTAGGAGACGGCCATCGTATCCTCCGCTTCTTCCCTGGGAGAAATGCTAGCTAGCTTTCTGCTATCTCCGCTAGTGACGCGTAAAGTCCTCCGAGAAACAATCCAAAATTGCCCAACTTTCTTCTGCTTCAAAAAACCTTTCGTGAGTTTCACCCCCGTCAGGACCTCAGCTAACAGCTGTATTTGAGTGAGCTCAGAGGGTAGTTCCGTGTTGAATCGGGGTTCGGCAGGAAGACTTCTAGAGAAAAGAACGTTAACCATGTCTTGTCATTAATGATCGACTTGCTCTCGGAAAACTTTCTGCTCTGGAATATTAGATAATGACAGCAGATGGTCTGTCTGGGGGTGAGAAATACTACACATCATATTGTACTCAACTAGTGCATTTCATTCCTCCATGATGAAAGAAAAGAAAAGAAAATTAAGTTGCAATACGGCTCGACATTGTAGAAATTCAACTCGAATAGTATATAGCTCATTTCGAGAAACGCACGCAAGTTTTGATCATTGATAAAACTCGCCCTTCTGTATAATGGTCTGGAGGGGGAAGTCCATGCTAAAGTAGTGAACACAATCTGAAAGAGCGTATAAAAATCGAACCCATCCAAAGCAATCCCGGCATAGGGCGCGGAGACGGATCTTTCAAGAACAGGATGAAACTATAACGAATCATAAACTCTCGGCGAAGCTAGACAGATTCGTAAGTTAAACCAGCTCCATAGGACGTGTTGAGATCCATTTTTGCAATAGCCGCACGTCTCCTACGTCTTGTCTGTCCCCTTGCAATATATGTGTCATAGGAATGAGGACATAGCGGAACCGTTGGCCGAAAAGAGTGGAGGCACAGTACAGTACAGCACAGCATTCAATTCATGACGGGATATGATGAGCTAGATAACGGTCATGGAAGGGGTTTGAACGGAAGTCTCCGTAGATTTGAACCATCGTACCGGCGAGATGAAATCTTAGCAATAAAGTAAAACATGTTGGAAGACCACATAAACGAATCTTCCACATCTACTTGTGCGTATGTTGCCTAGAAGTTAGCAAAATATCTTTGATGGTTTCTAGGAAGACGGGTTGGAGTTAAATATTTACTTATGTAATCCACCCATCCTGCCCCGATAACATCACGGCCTCCGAGCTCCAGCTTCACGTCCATCTCACGCAGCGCATATAACATAACAGCTTCAGCGGCGCCGTGTTCAGTTCCACCATCCCATCAAATAGTCCCACTGTAATCTTCTGCCCCTCCTGGGCCCCTGTCCTGCTACTCGTCCGTGCTCCGATTCCTCCGTCAACGCCGTACTTCCCACCTACCTCCCAACTCCGCCCACAGCTGCTGAACCTCTGCAGTTGTAAATATATGAAGATCCGATAGTTATTTACTACACACTCACATGTAAAGCATGGCGAACGGGTATGCCACTACGCTCCGCGTTTCAGCTTGCTTCTCCGTCATCAGGCTAACCAACAACACCCACCGGCGCTCTCCGCTGAGCACCGGGCAATGTTTGCAATGATATAGTTGGAGCATAATTATCGGACTCGTCTTTGTGGTCATCGCGAACCTGCTGGCTTGGGTATTCAGTCCGAAGGGAGAGGATAGAACGTTAGTGCATACTTCCCCTCCCGCTACCGCCTTATTTCTCTTTTCGATTTACTCCGATGGGATTTGAACGTCTGGTGGGGAGGGAAGAAGATAGCATTGGATAAAGCGTGGGACATGTGTGATTTGTTTGGGCATTTTCGGGAAAGAATGGATTGTCGAGCGAGTCTCTTCGAATACCGTCAAATGCATGGGAATGTTGGTTTCTCAGGCACGACATCAAGGTTTCTAAGAAGCTCAGAGTCAACCCCCAAACCACGCGCACGTCCGTTGAAGTAGATCAAACGAGACTACCCCGACATTACCAGCGAAGAGATCACATATTCCACCCCATATCCACCCACCGCTTCAGCACCATATCAGACAAGCATTCTTATCAGTAAAGAAAAACCACTAACATTTATCACAGGGTATGGCGCAGCTCGTTAATACTCGCATTTACAGCCTGCTATCTAATGTGGGGTACGTAAATACATCATCCATCCATCAAATTCTTACTGTTAAAAGCTATACTCGCCATTCGTCCGATTTGTAATGGAAACAGACAATCTAACTATGCCTCTTGCATATAGCAATAACGTTCCTCGCACAATTACATCCATTAATCGCGCCGAAGAGAAGTGACATGCGGCCTGATAGGATACCGCACTGAGGGAGGGAGGGAAAAGAATGCAGATTGTAGTGACTGTGGATTCCTTGTTGATTATTTTATACCTTTTTGCTGTCGAGATTCGCTGGGCTTTTACTATGTGAATCTATTCCTTAGCTTTATTTTTATTTTATTTTTCCGGCTGGTTATCCGAGGCCCTTTTCATTGTTTGGTTATTGGCGTGCATTGTATATTACTGCATGCCCGAGACGAATGATTATATTTCGTATCAGAGGATCGGAATGCTAAAGATAAACCGTGTTTATCGTTTGAAATAATGCAAACATTAAGTATTTGCCTAAAGACGAGGCCTGGATGCATTCGCTAAGAAGAGTAGGTAACTACAGAAGTAAATAGTAGCGAAAAGATAGTTGTCCATCAAAGACGGATAACAAACAGAGAAAAAAGCCAAATCCGAAACTCCCAGTGCTAATCCCAACTATACATATAACCAACCACCCGGTAAATACATATATTAAAATTAATTCGACCGTAAATATATAGTCAGGTTAACCTCCGTTCCCTTCCCTTGTTTTCAGTGTGCATGTCAATCACAACCCCACAGCTCCCAACAGCGTCTTTTCAACAAGCCATCTCGCTAACTGACCACTAAGCGCTAGGATAGCTGCCCGTATATATCCGCAATCAAGCAGTATGAAAAGTGCCTCGGTATTATTCAATAGGACGAGGTGGGTGTTTGTTATAGACAGAACGAGCGAGAGGAGCGGGTCGAGGATAGAAGTGGAGAGGGATGATGACGTAGATGTAGGCGCTGATATTGATGAGGGAGAGGGCGAGGATGTGAGTTGGAGCTGCTGCTGCTGTTGCGGTACAGTAGATATAGAGGATGAGGAAGGTGAGATGTACTTCGTGACTGTGGATGCCAATAAGTTCGCTAGCATTCTTGTCGCTGTGCCCAACGCGGAAGCTGGTGTGGTACTGGCAACGTTACCGTTGGCGTCATGTGTTTCCGGGCTCCAGATCACGAGCAGGATTGGGAAAAGCTTTGTACAGCTGCTGACGAGAAGCGCAGTGCTTATGGAATTTGGACTAGCGGGGCAAGGAGGGGGCATGGGATCGATCTGTAGAGGTGATGCAGACATTCGGCGGATGGGAGGTGGTGGCGTAGGGAGGTTATTTGTGGAGTTATGATTAGGTTGATTGGAGGATGGAGGGGGATGAACAGCTCCATTATTAGATGCCGCGTTGGCAGTGGGTACTTGGTTCTGAGGTTGAGATTGCGAAGGCGCAGAGGTAACAGAAGGACTGGGTGGAATTACATCCCCATTATTGGCGTCATTGAGGGTAGTGGTGATGGGCTGTGGACGTGGGACGAGAAACGAAGCAAGGAGACGAACAGTAACATGATGCGCAATCGTTGCGAGGGTGTTCAGCGTAAGGAAGAATATATACTGGACGATGATGGGAGCTGTGGAGAGGGGAGATGCGGAGAGGGCGTCGGACTTCTCGACTCGTGCCCAGGATAGATAGACATCAAAGAGCAATATTAACGTTCCTAGGCGTATAATAGAGCGCTAGAGGAGAATATTATTATCCATTCAACAGAGAAAAAGAATGCGAAACGAGGTAAACTGTGGGAGAGGAAGGGATAGAGTGTGGCATACATCGAACTTGTTGTCGGATCTCCCTAGGCGGTTGAAGAGCAGATGGCGATACACCTAGCGAATCGAAAGTAAATTTAGCCCAGTATCGCAACAGCGCAAATATCGTACACCAGGGATATATTTACCTGAGGTTTTATCAAGACCAGGTCAATGAAGAGCACTACAAAATCGTGCTCGACATACTTGTCTGCAAACCGTTTGCAGCGCGGGCATTGGGTCAATCGCACGCCTTTGCCAAGTGAGCGGTCATCGGCCTTGCTGTAGGAAGTGTAGAGATGTGAGACGGGGCAGCAGCATTCGATACATATTGGCATGGTGGAGGCTGTGTCTCATATTCGCGGAGACAAGTCCAGTCTCTTCGTTCAGTGCTGCTCTAGTTGTTCCCAGATAATATTGCAGTTGTTGAGATTGTTTGCGGCTACGACTTTGTATGCAAAGGATGCGGTTGGTCCGTGCACTGGGGGAGATCCAGGCTTGCCCGAAAAGGCAATTTGCTGTTGGCGGGAATTCTGACATCTTCATTCTGGTTTTGCTATGATCAAACCAATAATATATATATATGCCCCTAAAAGAGCAATCCAGGGGATGCTGCTATGGAGATAATATTCGGAATGATATATAATCCACTGCTAACCATTATCCCGAATATAGAGTACAGAAGGGTATATAGCTAAATTTTCATCTATAATCACGACGATTCAAAAATAAAGGCATGCGGAAAAGAATATATAAATGTATTTACTCGACCACATGCTTATTGTCAGCCCAGCTAGGCTCAATCCCCCGACAAATACCCTCATAATCCCGAAATATCCTATCGTTCTCCGGCACACCATCAGTCGTCCAGAACATGGTCCAATTCGACCCGGGAAGTTTCCACGTCCCCTTAGCCCGCTCGAAATACCACTTATTCACTGGATTATCACGACGGCTCCGCCAGCACACGCCCTTGGGCAAGCATGTTCGAACCATTGCGTTAAATACAATGTCCGCCACACCGCCCGCCCCCTGACTCCGTTTGAGAACGGCGAATTTATCAAGATAGGGAACCATTCGTGATCGACTCTCCTCGCTTCCGTCGTTGGGTACACCTGGCGGGAGTTCCCAGGTTAAAACAGCTCCGCCCTCGTACTCGCCTGCAATAATGAGACCAGCCAAACGATCACTGACGCGGTTGAGGTAGTGCTGGACATCAAGCTTTCTATTGAAAGAATCCTCGATTAGTTGGACGAGGCGGGGTAGATCAATATGCGGATCATTAAGTGTCATCTGGGATTCCCCGTTTATTGGAGGTTTCCAGATGTGCACTCGTGGGTCGGGAAACATTGTCAAGGGCATCCCCTTTTTAACAAACGTCGAATGCGTTACGGGGATGGTATGGTAGGGTGAAGAACCGTTATTGGCGCCTAACCTTCCAGCTGGAAGAGAAGCGGAGTGGCTGGGCTTATCTGTCAGCAGGTTGTGGATCAAGGGGTTCCGCTGCCGTCGGGTCGCAACTGTTGATAACTGTGATGGGTCTCGGGATGAGCTTGCTGAGTTCGCTGCATCTTGGGGGGTTGTGATAATGCCGGACGATGATGGCGGGAGGTATGTAAGCGCGCTATGTAGAAGTTTTAAATTGTCGAGATGCGTCTCAAGGTCAGCAGTGCGAATATTAGATCGATCACTGACGGTAGCCTCTTGCCCACGAGGTAAAGACACAACTTCCCTCTCTACAAATGTTGAAAATGGATTAGATCTCGCCAGCGACGATACTTGCTGCTGTCTTCCATTTTTATCATCTGGAGCTAGGGAATCGTCCGCTAGCATTCCTTCTTGTAGCTCGTCTCTAATCTCCTCAAATTCCTGCTCCAAGTTCACGAAAACGTGCGATTTCGAAGGTCTTTTGAGGGACGGGATACCTCCAGCAGGATCCAAAATAATAAGCCTATCGACGGAGACTTCTTCTTGGAGCTGAGAAATCCTCCGAGCCAGTTCATGAGGGTTGTCATCGGGGCGTGCTTTGACACTCAATCCCGTAAATTCCTTGGTTAATGCCAATACAACGTCATCTGCAAGAACAGGTCCCGCTCGAAGCGTATTTTCCGTGTAGCCAATAGGCGGAATCACTACAATTCTGCCCCGACGCAGAGGAGAAAGAATCAACTCCCTAGACGGTACTGAAAGCACATGTTTAGAACAAGACGCTACGCGTATCACATCGTCTAGTCGTCGAGAGTCTAAGTCATTATTTGCGTCAATAGCCGCTAGCATACGATCGGCCTGTTCAATTGACCGGCTCCTCCAGGATGGGTCACTTTGGGGTAAGCCGGGGTCAATTACGACGCAGCAGCCCATTCCAAGTAAGGAAAGTTGTGACAATGTCCGCCCAACCTCTCCAAGCGTTTGGTCGTTTAGGAATTGGGGCTCACGAATTTTAACCAGAGCGATGTGTAGCCGTTCCTCTGACGCCGCTGCCATTGGCGGTGATAATTCCGGTGTAGCTTCCTGTCGAAATACCGGATGATTATCCACCGCTCTTGCCATACCAAACATCCCCCCCCCTAAATTCACCCCTGACTGAACAAAATTGGTAGAGACATAGTCCACACCTCGCTTTTCTGGTAGGCGTTTCGCAGGCGCTGGTTTTTCAACTTTGAAGCGGGAGAGATACGATTTAGCTTCTCGTTTCGTCGATGCAGAGCTTAGCAGACTGAAAAAGAAATCCTGCCCCAAGAAAAAAATTAGATCAATCGATCATTTTTCCGCGTGGACAATGGCAATAACAATGCATACTTTATCCGCTAGCTTCTCCTTCGCGGTGCGGCCCAGCTGTTTCTGATATTCATTTGGTTCTAGGGACGTAACACCATTCTGCCGCTGGACCGAGGATGTGGACGAGAAACGTCCTTGCGGGGCCGAGAAACATGGTTTTTTTATAGGAGGATAGCAGGGGCAGGTAGGGATGCCGATTCGCTCATACTGTGGGCGTGAAAACAACGGTGATATTAGCATCAGAATTGGCATTAGAAAAGTATAGGTGGCCCACGTACACGTACCTTGTGGAGGAGAAATCGTGACCCTCGAGGCCAATCCAACGCTGCCGCTCGGCTCATGGTGCATGATTTGTGGGCGCGGATGGTATAAGCAAGCAGAATGGTTGAGCCACCGCCCACTCAGGTCATCGGTCTAGGAAGCTCAATGTAAGCTGGGCCATCCTCGCCGTGAAAAGGGAGCGGGAAATATAAAAGGGCCCCGGGCACAGTGGGGGAAACTCTGTTGTCTGAGTCAGTTTGGTGACGCAAGGTTTGAGTAATGGAGCAGCAATCTGCGAAGTTTGTTATTTCCACCGTTGCTCCGGGCCCTTTGCCACCGCCGAATCGGGATAGGCGATAGGCGCCGAGATTATCTTATGGATCAGATAAGATTACAGGGGCGCACGAGATTGGCTCTGAGTATTCTAGCGCCGGCGCCAAAATGGGACATTCTCGGACCGTCGTCCATGATTAGTATAAACAGTACGGAGTAAACAGGCATTATTATACTATCTCTCTTTTTCTGCTAGGGACTATTAAGCTTTGCTAGCTAACTATTTCCCAGGTTTATATCATTCATTGCCCATATCATCAGGTTCGTCGAATCACCCAACAGAAATGAAGACTCATCAAATAGCCTTCCGCGTTTGCACCATCAGGACGTGTATCAGGAATCAAGGGGTCTGAGGGCTTGATATAGCGCCCCACAGAATTCCACGAGGCGGGTAAGGCATAAGAGCGGACTGACACCCTTGATCATTATTTACCCCAGAATAGAGAGGATCAACTATTTTTGGTTTATCATCCTGTTTTCTTTTTCTTTCTTTTTCTTTTTTTTTTCTTTTTTACTCGCCGCAGCACCGGTTTCCTCTAGCCTATTTGCTTCTTTCTGCGGGCGTGATAGATATGGAGGACAAAATTCAGCCCATCAGTATCACTGTAGCTCCTTTCGTGACCCTGTCATGGATAGTTAGTCATCGGATTCCGCTACTACGTGCGGTGCGGCTAACCATGACCCGTTGGGTTGCTAACGACTTCATCGCGGTCTTACCTATGGTAAGTTGGACTGCATCCCTAGCACCGATCCGATACATATATATACTACGTCCATCTACGGAAGCATAGCTTTGTCGCTCTTGTGTGCATAGCTAATTATCCACCCGTGATTCCTCAGTTGGCGTTCTCCGCGTTTGTTGGCTCGCTCATTCAACGACCCAGGGCTAGGCAAACACAACGGAGATAGAATCAGTCAGAAATGCATTCAAGATCCGATATACGAACCTCAAGACGGCACAGCATTCATGAGATGACATCGTTAACATTTGATATAGAGTTTCTTTATTGCCAATCTTTTTTATATCATGGCTTCAGGGCTCGTGAAAATCTCGTTTTGTTTATTCTTATTACGAGTAGTTGTCATCGGACGAGCTTATATCTACACGATAATATGCGGTCGGTGCGATTACAACCATCTTCACAACTTTCTACTGGTTCTCCAGCCTGCTCACTCGCTTGCCGGTCAGCTTTTTGTGGGAGCAGCTCCTAAGACCACCTAACGAAGGAACATGCCGGCAATATCGCACAGTCATTTCCGGAAGCTACGCACACAGTTCAATTATTTGTCTGGGTGATATAACGCTTACAATTGTCGCTGCTTCGATGTTACGGAAATTAAATTTGAGCCACCGCGCTAAGGTATTCGCCAGCTTGCTACTGGTTTTGGAGCAATGTAAGCTTCTGACTATATACCTAGAATATGCTCGATATTCTAACGAATCACTATAGAGCGAGTGTTCCCACGATAGACTCGCGTATGTCCACAATGGGTATGATGCGGTAACCTCAATTTTTACTAACTCCAAATTAGTGATCTGGTGCGCTGTCGAGGTAGGGGTCAGCATCATAGCCGTATCTGCTGTGACGCTCAAGCCACTGCTGGTGAAAGACAAGATCCTTTTCCACTCCAAATCCGACAATCCACCTTCGCCATCTCCCCGAAGACGTATCAACGGAACCGGTGATGAGAATTTCATGTGCTCCATTGGCACCGGACCAAAACGGAAAATTCATCAGAATCACCTACAAAATTCCTCCGGCCACAGAAAGATTAGTTCCTCTATGTTAAGGGCTGACGTCATAATGGGCCGGTTATCGTCTGAGGAAGTTATATGGGCATCAAAGGGCGGCGAGGGTGACCGGCCGATAAATACCAGTGAGGGGATCGCGAAGGATTTGGAAATGATCCCGACAGGAAAGATACACAAAGTCGTCGAGTTTTCGACATCGAGAGCCACAAAGAAGCCGGACGACGACCCCACGCTGATTCACCCGCAGGGGTAGACTGCGCGGCGGTGATGAACATGTACTTGTGCCTTAATATTCACAGTTCATCGGCATTGTACTGTTACATGTTGATGGGTGTAAACGGAAGTAGTATCCGACCGTGGCTTGGCCGCCTGAGTGGTATCGCAATATCAAAAGAGATCAACAGAACAACGATCGCTGTCTCCTGTGCCGAAAAGTTCCAATCACTCCGATATAGCCAAGCAGCTGGCTGCCCTGGGGGGTTATATCTTCGAACAGTTGCTCGTCAGCTTCCACCATTCACTCTTCAACTGCTGAACAGCTTCCAAAAACTGAGCTGTTTGTGAATAACCGTGACCCATTGATGAACGTGATGGTCGCTACAACCGTGCAACGCAAAACAAAGCCAACCCCAAACAATTACAACACACTAGAGATGGCAAGGATGTATATATTGTATTACGGAAATGGGGAGTTACCGGCGCATATACGGGTGCGGGAGGGATTTATTGGCATTTTTTGCTGCACCATGATATGACCGTACCAGCTCCATTACTTCGACCCGACAGATATTATTTAATTGATTCGTTTCATTTCCTTGCGTCATTTTCTTTTGTAGATCCTCCCTTTTCCTGCCTTTCCCCCCAAAGCTCTATCATTCGCTTGTATCTACTTTGTTCAAGATATAAACGAAACGGGAAAAAAAAGAGAAACAAATAAATCAGGGAGGGGAAAGTTAACGCCACGAATTGATGTGGGGCGAGAAGGAGTAAAAAAATAAGGAACAATATGAGATAAAGGACATTTGAAAGGCACTGGAAGCGAAATAGGGGGAAGAAAATTAACAACCAAGATGAGAGAACCAAAGTTAACTACATAAAGGTGTAAATGATCAAAGGATAAAAACAGCAGTAAAATTTTAGATTGTTATTAACGCCGCTGATACTGACAAATCTCCGATCAGGTATCGAAAATGCTATACATCAGACACCATCATGATACAACCCGCTTTAAACGTTGGAACCTCGCTTTCCACCTCTGTGATTATATACTGCACGTAGTCGGCGTGCCACACCTCCGCGATACGGAATCGTATGCCATCCGCCCAGGGGCATGGCCACTACAAAGATCGCTCAATCTTAGCCCGCAAATCGCGACATACCTGAATCGACTCGTCATCCAAACCGCTCTGCTGCAACAGCAGTAACATTTCCGATACGCGGGTAGCAAAGGCATCGCTGCCAAACGCGCCCGTTCCGACGCGCAATGATTCCTGGAACCAGCGGGCAATCAGGTATAGCAGATCGCGTCCGATATACCGTCTATTCTTTCCATGGAAAGGCACTTCGTCATTGTAGAAGAGCGATTCGAGAACAGTGTAGATGAGTTCGTGGGAAACTTGCAGATCGAGAAAGAGGTCTACGATCCAGCTGTCTGGGCCAACGCCAAGCTGCTGTTCGAGTACGTAGCGCTCGAGCATTGGTAGTAGCAGGTGGACTGGGAAGGTAGTGTCTGACATCCTGAGGCGGCCGGAAAGACCTCGGATCTTTTCAATGACGGCCTCGTAGGGGAGGGGTGCGCCTTTTGCTGAAGCCTCCTCGTGGACTTCTTGGATTAGGTTATGCCAGCATGCCTTGATGTCAGAAGCATTGCGGTAGTTGGCGAGATGCATGATTTGTAGACAGATATCGTAGTAACCGCCGGGATCAGCATACATGTTATAAAGCTGGAATGTGCGATATGTGTTAGCAACTTCACAATTGTTAGAACCAGTGTTTGGTGAGTTCAACCATACCTTATTGAGTTCCATGATCTCGCCGTTCACCTCCTGCAGGACGGTAGCTTTACGATCAGGTTCAATCCTAGTCTCCTCCTTGAGCCTCTGTAGAAGGTCATCTTGCACATTGGCCACATCAATCAACGTCGAAATCTCTTGATGCAGCCTTTGCCTCGACGCCCGTGACACATTCGGCGTAAAAACTGATGCATTTGCCCTAGCTTGGCCGAGATACTCAATCCGCCGACTTAGTGGGAGTGAGAATGAGCTCTGGGCAAGCTGTAGTTGAACGGATGCAGCATCGTAAAATCGATTTGACTGTCCATAATACCTCCATAGTAGATCCGCATGTGATATGTCTTCAGTTGACTTTCTTTGAAGATAGGTCACGACGAAAGGAGTCTGGACTTCAAGAAGTCGTTCGCTCCAACCTCGCTCCAAGTACCAATCATACAAACTAGTGAGGAACACCTCATCCTCGCATTTTGAGATCACATCATAAGCTTCATTTTTTCTTCGTGCCACAGCAGTGTACTGCCCATCCACGAAACCGGGATCTTGACCCGAAAGTTCGTCGACTGCGAGAATAATTCTGTATATTAGGTCATAGCACTGTTGGCGCACTTCGTAACTAGCCTGCCGGGGATCCTATGTCACATCAACGTTAGACAAAAGCAAACTTACGAACAGTATTGGGGAAATACCTCTGGTGGGCGACCATCCATAATCCAAGAAAGCGCACGATTTGCCTTGTCAGAATGGGCCGCAACGCTAAGGCACAGTTGTATTGCACCTACAAAAACTTAAATCAGATCTTCGATCCTTTAGTAAAAGGCCGGTCAATGATACATACCGGCAAAGAATTGGTTCTGGATATATTGCTCCACCGCAGACTGGAGGTAGTCCATGGACAGATTCTCGGAGACTTGGCGGAAGAGGATTAAACTCTCATTAAGTAAATTGCGGCCCAATTCAGAGTTTCCCCCGGCTTCAGCCGCTCTTTTTAGTTGCTCCTGAGCTTTGAAAATAACGACATCTTCTGCGCTGCAGAAAGTGCCACATCTTCGCCGCAGAGCTTCCGCAACCGTCTCAACGTTGGAGCCCTTAGCAATATTCCGATTCACGATAGACTTAACAAGCTCTTTCGCAACTTCATGGCCCTTGTTGCTACTGAATAACTCTTCAAATGTGAGAGTTAAAAAGCGCTGCTTCGTTTCCTCAGGTAATAAAGCGATGATCTCGTCAACCCGCTCATCGAACAGGACCAGAACAAATGAAATACCTTCGATTGTATCAGAAACAAGTTGAACCATAGCATGCAAAGCACGATGCTCGCCTTGCAGCGCAATCTCGTCCTGTTTAGTAACAACTCGTGAGAGAGCTTCCGGTCCACTCAATCCCTCGATGAAGGACTTATTTGTCCGGAAGAAGTCCTGAAGGGCAGACAAATCTCTCTGAATCGAATGCAATTTTGAAGTATCGATGGATGGAGAAATGGTGACACCTCCCGCCGGGGTCCGATTTTGCGTGGCAATTACTGTTTTCCATATGGACCTCAAGAGACGTGAGGTATAGAGAGCAATACCAGCATGGCGCGGCGAGGGGATGACAGCGTCAATCGCGGGAGTGGAATTGTCGGCAACTGCATTCTCATTAAAGGTCGGCTTTCCCCCAAACTCAATAAACACCTTTCGCGCAAATTCAAGGACGTCGGGGTCATTTATCTTCGAAAGACGAGAATCTGCAGACAGTTCCACTCCCTGACCACAGGCAACAGCTAAAGCGGTCGCCAGCGTCTCACTGCGGCCGTACAGTCGTATCAGTGTTTTTACCTGACTCTCCAGTCCCTCTTCTCCACCAGCGTTCCGTATTAGCGAAGCAAAGACATCTACTATTCGCCGCCTGCGAATAACGTGAACTCCAGTATTGGTCAACACCGCAATTTCCGCTGTAGGCTTGTCGAATTGAACGGCGAGCTCATTTCCAAAACCTCCTTGCGGCTGCGTAGCGAATTCTGGTGTGCATAGCCCAATGTCTTCTGCTCGACTGCCAAGGGTTAGCCACATCGCGGTTTCGCCAGGTTTAATCGGGAGTGCGCTCTCTTGTGGTCGCGCAAGGCGGCCAGAGTCGGGAGTTGAGATAAAAAGGGTGTCTGCTCTATTCGTGGGGTCTTTTGACGTAAAACAGAAAAAGTAGCCAGGGGGGAATCGTCGGGCGGATCTAGTAGGGTCAAGCGAGTGGATGGCGAGTTTGGCTCCGAATGAGGCCTGATATGGCGATCCAGCAACAGGAGGCCCTTGAGGTAATTGGCTTGCAGTGATGTCAGAAGGCGGTGTCTTCACATGATGAGCTTGCATGCTGGTCGGAGCATTGGTCGCAGTTGGAGTTGCAGACCAGCTATATGACCCTGTAGCGCTAAGATATATTCTATAGCCAGTAGCGGTTACTGCCATCAGATGATACCTAGAAGCCTCCGCAGCTGGGATAGGGCTGATAGAGACTATTTTGATCCTGGGGTTGAGTGTTTCGTTGGAGCTAATAATATGTCCAATGTTCGAGTAGATATCGATAGCATGTTTTGTAATGGTAAGATTGATAGTTCCATCGGGCTTCAGGTGAAATACACGGATTGTCGAGTTCGAAGAAAGCGTGTATAACAGGTTTCGGCTATCATCAACTACCATTTGCTCAACAAACTCCATCGGTTTATGGCTGAGAATAATTGACGGGGTGAAGGCAGCAAAACTCTTGCTCGTATGGTTCACTTTCCCGCAGCGGCCCTGGAACCACCTCTCTTCCTGTTGATACATGAGCTCATAAACGTCGTTGTCAGCCGACCCCGCAAAAAATATCCTTCCAGTAGAGTTTGATGATGCAATAACATTGATGTCCAACCCTCGAATCGACGTTGCCATTCCAGTTTGATAGAGTGTCACTGTCTTTGTTCCTGAAGCAGACGTCTCACATCCCAAGCCCAATAACAACATCTCCGCAGTGGTAGAAAGAACAAGGATGTGTGAGATTGACGGGAGGAAGACACCTGCGCGAGGGTGGGCTAGCTTGACCGCGTTGATGCTATTTGGCTGGCTCTCAAATCCCACCAACTGCGGGTTTGGATGGGTGTAATCCCAGAGATATAGGGCATTGTCAATCGTAACCCACGCATGGTTCAGCTCCGCAAAAAGCCCCATGCTTGTCGCTACCTGTGCTCGATTGTATTGATCGAATATTTGGTCCGGTATATTGTACATCTTAACTTTTTGAAACGGCGCCCAGGACGCCGACGTGGGAATATCATAATCGGAAGAAAAACCCTCTATATACATCCTCTAAGATTAGACTTCTAAACCATGTCATTAGGAGTTTTTGCCTATACATACGGGATAAATAGCTGTCTAGATCTGGGTATCGTGACTCCTGCGCCAAAGCCTCATCTATGGTCCGCGCCGCTCGTTGTCGTGGGTTCAGGGTTTCCGCTCTGCTCTTGACCGCCATCACGGGGAGTCTTGCACGAAGGGGCTGGGGCGGAGGTGCGGCGGCAGTCGCAGGTTGGCCTCCGGCACCAGACAAGGTAGAGGACTGAAAAAGAGGTCCATTAAAATTAGGCGGAGCTGGGGTCTGAAAATAGGAGCCTGGTAGAGGTCTTTGAGGAGTAAGGGGTTGAAAGGTCATCGTTTCAACATGCGTGGGCGCATGAAGCTGGTAAACGCACGCCCTGCTCTGGTGAAAAGTCGCGCACCCGTGGATGCGGCACCGCGGATAGGGCAGAATAACGGCAGCAATAAAGTAAGATATTTAGATAGACCAATGCTGGCCACCTCGGGGGAGACGTGTAGAGAGAGCAGCGTGGAGAGAACACAAGCCAGCCTTCGCCGAAGCTTCGTCAAAACAAAAAAAGAGGCAGCGGGTGCACGGACCAGCAGCCAGCCATCCGCGACTTAAATATTTAAATATGATATAAATTTATTTACTCCATACTCCGTACATGGTTAAATCGCTGTCGTTGTTTCAGTTATTTCACCAATTGCACAATAGAAACACCAGAAATCTCATTACAGCATAGCACATCTTGATTCTCTACATATCGCCCTTCGTAAATTCAGTCTCTTTTCTCTCACAATGTTCCGATCACTCAGATCCCGTCCCCAGCAGTGCCTTCGAGGCGTCGTCGTCCGACACAACTCTACAGCTGCTCCAACAGCACCGCCCTTGCTCTTTAAGATAAAATCAGATCTGAAGGATGCCATGAGGGCGAGGGACACCGCCAGGTACATAAATACTCAATAGCTTAAAACGCCCCTCAGTTCTCCCTGCGATCACATGTGTTAACAAGCCCGCATTCGGCCGTCTTTATAAATATAGACTCAACGTCCTCCGCGCCATAATATCAGAAACAAACAACGCCGCAAAGACCCCCTCGCCCATAAAAACTGACATCCAGCTCCTAAAGCTCTTAAACAAGCGCACCGCTGCGCTAAAGGATGCAAAGGGTGAATACCTAGAGGCGGGCCGAGCAGACTTGATCGAGAACGCGAATAAAGAACTAGAAGTTTTGGAAAGATACGCTAGCCAGGTGGAAACGATAAGCAATGAGGAGGTCCGAGCTGCTGTCTCGAGAGCTATTGAAAAAATGAAAAATTCCGGGGAAAAGATTGCTATAGGGACTGTCATAAAGGCGCTGGTGGGACCCGGGGGTTCGTTGGAAGGGAAACCAGTGCAGGTAGGGGAGATCTCGAAGATTGCGAAGGAGTTGATATCCTAGGGAGTGGGGGAAAATTATAGGGGAGTTACGTGTATATCACCACTATGTATGCGGAAAATTACGGGCGTTTGCTTTTCTTTTCTTTGTTTTTTCACTCTCCTTTCTTCTCCACTCCTTTCCTTTACCCCCCATCGGAGGGCGTGATTGGGGCGCAGATATGGGTGTACAATATGACTCGTGAAACGGGGGGGCCGGGGGAGCGTACGGGGTCAGCTTCTTTATCTAGCATCAGGTAGTATCGTCCGCCGGGTGTACATTTCAGTTACAGCTAGCTCGCACATCGATTTCTCCGAGATGGAAATGGTCCGTTCGCCCGCTATATATTGTTGCTATGATGAAATATAATGGAAGATTTTCCCCGTTTCCCCGTTTCCCCGTTTCCCCCTTGGAATTACATTTCTAGCCCTTCCCTGGTACAAGAAAATGAACGAGTACCGTCATAGCTCGGGATAATTTATGAGAGGTGAATGAATCAATTGAATACTCGGCCAATTTTCGAATTGTTTTTAGCAACGGGGTACGGCGGGCTTTAGGGGGTGTGAAATAACGGCACGACTCGATATAGTCAATATTAGTATCTATCACTTTGCATGAGAAAGCAGTAGGAGGGAGGAGGACTCTATAGGCCTGCTAGTACAAAAGCTGGACGACCAGCCTGATCATATAATAGATTTTAAACACTTATTGGTATCCCATTTTGCTCCCTCCTTAACGCCCAGTCTATCCCAAGATAGTCCCTCAACAGACTAGGCCCATTAAAAATATAAATGTAGCAGAAAGGGGCGATGAAGAAGATAAATGAGAATTAGAATCCATAAAAAAAAAAAGAACGGGAATAATTAAAAAAAGGCAGAAGGAAGCAGAAAAAAGAGTATAGCACCGCACAAAAAGAAAAAAAGTACAACATGATATGCACTCATTTATAGATTAGGGCGATCCCTCCAATAGATGTCATGATTACCCCTATCCACCACACCTTATCACTGCTCGGTAGCCTATCCATTCTTGAATGGTAGAAGTAGTCAATCGTCTTGATGAATGGGCTCTTGTTTCTTGGCGGCTGGGCGACTTTAAATTCCCTTTCTATTTCTTCAGAGCCTTCGGTTCTTTTCGCTTTAGCTTTTCGTTCGCCAGCCGCTGTCGATCTTGCTGTAACAGCAGTCTTGGAGCGATCTGTCGGATTCAGCGTGTGTGTCGGGAGCATCTCTGGCGTACGTGCAGCGAGATACATGGGGATCAATGGTGAGCCGTCAAATCGGTATAGATTGAGGCGTTGGATCTTGTGAAACGGATCAAGTAGGACTTCGTATCTCTGCCGATTGATTGTTAGCGCGATTTATGCCAAGTCGTAAAAAAAAAAAAAAGATTTTCTTTTTCATATCTACCTCGAACAGCTCTTCTTGGATATATCGATAGTACTCTGCACTTTCGCTAATGCAAGGGTTCGAGACCAATTGGCGACCATCCGAGCTGAATGGGGTCAGGATGAGAGACCCATTACGTTCCACTCTATAGGTTCCATGTTGAAATTGCATTACCCCTTTTGAACATTCTGGACTGGTAGCTAATTAGATGCAGAAGAATCATACGTCAGCTCTATTCAAGGGGTAACTATAGATATAGAGGCGATAAATGGCCATGGCTATGTTGCGGTGCGGTGCGGTGACTAACCATCAGAAACTGCGCGGAAATATGCTTCTTCGAAGAATCCATCTTCGGAGAATGAATATGAGATTCCTGTATGCGACGGCTCCACGAATCTATCCTTTTGTGGATTGTAGAATCCCTTTTTTTTTGTTTGAACAAACAAACAACCGCAAATGGTCAGCAGGTAGCTCTGTTTCTGTTTCCTTTCTTTTTTCTTCCGCAAAAGGAAAGGAAAGGAAATCACAAATCTGTGCCAGCAATGATGTACGTACTCTGCCCGTCAAGACCTTCTGTGACTTGGTAGTCCAAGTGCCCGTTAGTTGCGGATCTACCGGACCTTGCGCGGTGACGACAGTGGGCAGGCAAAAGAACGAGATGAGGAAGAGAGACAACGTAGCCAACATCATGATTTCCGTCGCCGCACGCTGGGTTGGGACATGAGGGGAGATGAGACGAGACGACGAAAGGGAAAAACGAAAGAAAGAAAGAAAGAAAGAAGGACGGAAAGTAACAAGGGAATTCCTCGAGAGTTCGCTGCGAAGATGAGAGGCGAGGAATCCGGTGTCGTTCGGTGCCGAAGATTGTCTGGAGCAGGTTCTACAAGTAACTCCTGATAGCGAAAGGCTGACGTATCCAGGAACACTGTGAACTCTCTCTGTTGTCGCATCCAGTATTTACGAAATCTACTTTTGGTCACTTTTTTATTTTTTTATTTTTTTATTTTTTTATTTTATTTATTTTATTTTTATTTATTTTATTTTATTTTATTTATTTATTTATTTATTTTTTATTTTTATTTAGAATAGAACAGAATACGCAGCTGCTCGTGTAAATTGGGTATTTTCTTCGATCCCTCATTGGTTGTATAGTCATGCCAGCGGAAACTGGTATACTCCGTATGGTCCTCAAAATATATACCAGGAAGCATAACATCTATATGAAA
The DNA here is from genome assembly GCF_000003855.2 of Blastomyces gilchristii SLH14081. Classification (NCBI taxonomy): domain Eukaryota; kingdom Fungi; phylum Ascomycota; class Eurotiomycetes; order Onygenales; family Ajellomycetaceae; genus Blastomyces; species Blastomyces gilchristii. The sequence continues at coordinate 6,084,588 of NW_003101682.1, forward strand.
AGACCCGTGGAGACCAAAGGCAGAGGCTCTATTCTTTGATAGAGAGCATCAAGATCAACAAATCAAATTCGAACGGCGGCTAATCATTATTTTAGTCAATAATGGCGTCCGTCCTAGTCTAGTGCCCTTAAATAGTTAGCGGGAAGGGAATGAATGCTAAGGCCAGATTCGTATCCTGTAGCTAATAAATATCCTATCTCCAATAGTTGCCACAGGGTATAATACAGTGCAGTCTCTCAAACTCATAACGACTTATTGTAAGTAAAAAGGCCTGCAAAACACACTCACCCCGCTGTCCTCCTCCTCTTAGCTACCTCTAATTATTTAGACATTTCGGTAACCGCCGTGGTAGCTTGCTCAAACACCCCGATTTACGGAGTGTAATATATAACCATATGTCCTACAATGGCGTCTCTACAAACAGCCAAGAAGGAATTGCGAAGAAAGCTACGGAGGATCCTTTCAGAAGTATCCAAAGAGTCTGTGGCCGTGCAATGTTAGAATCCCCCGTTCACTCACCATTCTGTGCCGTTTATATCGCCATGATATTTACTTGATAATTATGTAACTATCAGCATCCATCGTCACGAGAAATCTACTTGCACTCCCTGAATACCATGCAGCCACTAAACTCAGTGTCTATCTCTCAATGCCCTCTGGCGAAATCTCAACCGCCGCTATTGTCCGTGATGCCTTCAGCAGAGGCAAGCAAGTATATGTCCCGTATCTCTATCAACCGGACCCAGCGGCGACCGCAAACCAGGGTCGTTCCTCGGTCATGGAAATGCTAGCGCTACGCTCCCTGGAAGACTACGAATCGCTACAGGCAGATAAATGGGGTATCCCGACACTAGATTCGAATACTATTGGCAGCAGGAGGAATTGTTTTGGTGGATATGGTATCCCTACGGGAGAAACGGCCCAAGCAGGTTCCACGATGACAGAGGCAGAATCAGAATCAACTGCAGCCGGTGACGACAGTTCAGGATTAGATTTGGTTGTTATGCCTGGAGTAGCCTTTGACGAACAACTGCAAAGACTGGGACACGGCAAAGGGTATTATGACCATTTCGTCAATCGATTGAAAAACATTAGGCAAAGCGGAGGAGAAGAAAGTAAAGCAGGCATGCGGAAACCACATCTCGGTAAGGAAACCATCCAACCCAACATATAATAATCATCTGAGAAATATTTATGGTCGCCCGTATATCAATCACTCGCTTGCTAATGGCTTTTTCCCACTCTTGCACGTCTCAGTCGCCTTGGCCCTGGCAGAGCAGCTTCTTCCCCCAGGAGAGAAGATACCCGTCGCCGATCATGACTATCCCGTGGATGCCCTCATCGTTGGAAACGGGCGCATTCTCACATCAAGCAGTTAGCAAAAAACTGTAGCGCTTGGATTCTCTTAATGGTGCCATAAAAACCAGGCCCCGTCTTCTTCGTTTTATTCTTAAATTTTTTTTTGTGTGTGTCTGTATATCAGGTAGAACAGTAAATATATATCCTAACGCCTTTTTCCCCAAAGTCACCCTATAATTCTACCCCCCGCGTTGCCATTTCATTGAAGGGCCTGAATTAACGAAACATTGTCGCCTTTGAGTAAAATTTGACCTGGGGCGGTAGGTAAGCATTGTGGATACGGGAAGCAAGCGCATGAACAACAGATAGGTAATAACGCCATATCATACCAAGCTGTCTCCTCTTCTCCTCCTCTGTTTTCGTTGCCAAACGAACCTCGACCGCGTCATCGACAACTAGGTTCATGAACTCGTCGAATCCCTTTTGAACAAAACGTGAACGTATATTGTTAGCTTTTGATCAATTGCGACCCGTTATATATCAACAACGGGTAGGGGGGTAAATTATTCGTCGTGATAAAGAGCAAAGGAGAATACGAACCCGAATCTTCCCTTCTATCCGGATCGCCAGCTGTTCGTAGAGCCATATTGAAACCGTAGATCTTTGCTGGAGGAGCTTGAAGATGAAATGGATTGGAGCCAGAAGTGTCTTGCGACCTGCTCCTCCACCTCTGCCTGTCATTGCGCGTGGAAAGTTGGGGAAATAGCTTCAGATATATGGTATGCTGTCAAGCGATAGAAGGGTGATAGAGTATTTAGTCCAAGCAGAGTCGTGAGTGAATTATCGGAAATGAGCCGTGTAAGCGACGTGAAGAGGGAGAATGCTCCGTGGTTGTGCTGGAGAAAAGCTGCTCACGGCGGTCGGTCGGTTGTTGCTGTGATGCCCATGCAGCTAAAATCTGCTCGCAGTTGTCTCTTGTCGCCCGCCAAACTCTTTTTTTTTTCTGCCTCCGGCAAACCAACCAACCGCTTCCCACCAACCAACTACAAACCTTCGTCACCAGCCGGCCCAACCCCCGTTTAATATGAAATATCCAGCACCCTTGATACTTCTGGTTTGAGCTGGTTTGATCCATGAGTTTGCTTAGTCGCTATCCATCCCCTCAGCCTGGCTGACCTGATCCAGCGTGTACATTGGTGCTCTACGCCCCTACCTACCAGATCCCTCACTCCACCTCTAACATCCCACTATGGCAACCAAAGGAAACGGCGCGGGGCAGGCCTTTGCGCCTGTCCTGGCAGCTGTTGCTACGATGCAAGGCAATGTCCCTCGATCGGAAAAGACACATGCGCATGAGTTCCTTGAGAAATTCCAAAAATCCGTAAGAATACCATCGTTCCCACCTTTGCTTTCGGGTAAACACCGCCCTTGGCCTTGCTCTGACAACCACCCCGCCACATCTCTAGGTTGAAGCTTGGACGACTACGCATGCCCTATTACAGTCCCCAGAGATGCCCGTTGAAGCAAAGCTGTTCGCGGCGACCACACTAAAAGGAAAAGTAAGACCATGTACTGCACATCCCAGCGTTTGTTCGTGCTCTCTGCACTATGGTCGTGGTTCGCAACCACCGACCGCAACTCCACTAACCGATGATATTTCCCAATAGATCACTTATGACCTAGATCAACTACCGGCAGAGTCCGTTCCGGCTCTGAGAGACTCCATTCTCTCCCTCCTGGCGGCTTATAGCTCGGGACCAAAACCTATAAGGACCCAGCTGTGCGTTTGTTTAGCCAGCTTGGCTATCCAGATGACGGCGTGGAAGGATGTCCTCGCAACCGTGGGCTCAGCTCTGGGAAATGAGGCGGGAGATTCTGTTTTAGAATTCCTCAAAATTCTCCCCGAGGAGGTCACAGAAGGACGCAAAATCAACCTGACTGTATGTGCGGCCGAGTCACCATCTATGTCCATCCATCCAATCTCCGCCTTTATTGCGCAGCAAAAACTTATTCAGCTACGACATCACTCCCTTTCGGCCAGAGTCTAGAATCTAATCCATCATCATAACACTTAGGAAGAGGAACTTTCCACAAGGACGGCGGAACTATTGGAGAACAACGCGGATCGAGTTTTAAGTCTCCTGGTGCAATATGCGCAGTCGTCCGGTAAGAACCTTTGTTCTCTCCTCCTGCCCACTCCGTTTTCCCGTGTCGCCGCTTTGTTGCGCGTGAACTGCTGACTAAATATCTTAACAGAGTCTGCCGCAACAAACCCACAACTACTGGAGTGCATTACCTCATGGATGCGTGAAATTCCATCTTCGCAAATCGTCGTCTCTCCCCTTCTGGACACAATTTTCAAAGGCCTTTCTAATGACCGGTCTTTCGAAGCTGCTGTGGATGCGATATGTACAATCTATAGGGACACGCTCGAGGTTGACGAGGCAATGCCTATCATCCAAAAGCTGTATCCAAGGATAATTGCGTTGAGGCCCAAAATTAGGGAGGCCGCGGAGGCAGAGGACCATGAAACGCTCAGAGGATTAACCAGGCTATTTGCCGAAGCTGGTGAAGCATGGGTGGTCCTGATTGCCCGTTTGCCCATCGAGTTTAGAAGTCTAGTCGAAGCAGTTCTAGAATGCTGTGCTGTCGACAAGGAGCGGGAATCTATTTCCATCACCTTTGCCTTTTGGTACGAGCTTAAGCAATACTTAACGCTTGAACGATACATGGGAGCGAGAACAGAGCTTGCGGATCTATTCTCGAAGCTGGTTGATATCATGATCAAACATCTGGAATTCCCCTCACCAGACGACGACCAGGCCGACCTATTCGATGGAGATCGCGAGCAGGAAGAAAGATTCCGCGAGTTCCGCCACGCTATGGGCGATGTTCTTAAAGATTGCTGTGCTGTTATCGGCGTTACGGAATGCCTCGGGAAATCATATAGCTTGATCCAAGCCTGGGTCGCTAAATATGCGTCGCAAGCTACACATGATCATGTACCACATTGGCAAGAGCTAGAGGCGCCGCTCTTCAGTATGAGGGCGATGGGGCGGATGGTCGAGCCTGAAGAGAGCTCAGTATTACCGCAAATCATCCCTCTCATCGTCCAAATACCCGATCAAGAGAAAGTGCGGTTCCAGGCCATCATGGCCCTTGGTCGGTATACAGAATGGACCGCTCAACACCCCGAAACCCTCGAAGCCCAATTAAACTATGTTATTTCCGGTTTCCAACACAAATCTCAGGAGGTCGTTCAGGCGGCCGCCCTCGCATTCAAGTTCCTTGGCACCGATTGTCAGAAACTGCTTGGCGGTCACATCCCCCAGTTACATTCCTTCTATGAATCAGTCATCGACAACCTAAAGCCGTCGAGCCAGGAAGAAGTTACGGAGGGTGTAGCTGCAGTAGTTGCTGTTCAGCCAGTTGACAAAATATATGAAACTCTAAAATTATTCTGTGATCCGATTATGAATAGAATCATGAATCTCGCCAACCAGGCTAAGGATGATGCTGGCCAGAAGGCGGTTGCCGGTAAGTTGTGCCGTGTGAATTTTCACTCCTATGATAACGTACGACTGATTTTCACCCCCTACAGATCATCTCCAGCTGATCACCATATTCATCCAAATTGTTTCTCCCTATGTCGGACCTGGAACTCAGAATCCCGGCGTCAGATACTGCGAGGAGATCCTTCCTGTTTTAAATACCATCGTGTTGAATTTTACAAAGTCCGTTCCCATACTGGAGCGAGTATGCCGATGCTGGCGCCATATGATCATATCCTACCGAAACGCCATGACACCTCTCCTACCAAGTTTGGCGCAGAGCATCTCTGCAGGCTTTGAAGCATCCAAAGAAGGTTGCTTCCTGTGGGCTACGGATGCAGTCATTCGAGAATTCTCCGACGGAGCTGAGTATGTCGAACAAGCGACAAGTGACGCCGTATATCAATTCTTCGAGCAACAAGTTGTGCACTTCCTCAGAATTCTGAATGACCTGCCTCCGAATCACGTCCCCGATGGTAAGATTTTCCCCTACATAGCATGGCTCTTTCATCGCTAAATTTGCCATACGTATCCTAACCATTATATTTGATTTTTTTTTTTTTTAAAAAAAAATAGTGATTGAAGATTTCTTCCGCCTCCTGACCGACGCAGTCCGCTATTATCCCAAAAAATCCCTAACCTCCCCGCTAGCAGCACCCATTTTCTCCGCGTCGCTGAGCGCACTCACACTTCAGCAAGTAGATCCATTAACAGCAGTTCTTCACTACTGTCGGGACGTCCTCAGCTTCGGCACAGACAAGCCATCGGTATCTGAATTCACAGGACCGGATGGCGAGCCATTCACGAACACACCCGAAGTGCAAGCCGCCGTGAAACAATTGGTAACGTCACAGGGTGCGATTCTCGTCCAGAGAGTGTTGACGGGGATGATGTTCAGTTTCCCCGGAGACTGTTTCCCCGATGCCTCGGGGGTTCTGATGTCGCTATTTGAACTGATGCCCCAAGAGACGGCGAGGTGGGTAGAAGCGACCGTGCACATGCTCCCCGCTAGGACGCTGAAGCCCGGCGAAAGCGAAAGGCTTATGAAGACGTTGTCTGAGAAGATTCATCAGGGTGATATTCGGAAGACAAGGGTTGTTCTGCAAGGTTCGTATTTTTCATCCCTTTATCATTGATTTTGTTTTATTTTTATTCACTTATTTTTTGAATCGCACATGGTGAATTATATCCAAGGCTTTATATCTGATCTCCCGTCTCTTACAGACTTCACAAATTCGTATCGAAGGAGAAATGTAGCCCCCCGGGAAGGTCTGGGGAGGCTAGAAGCGACCCGCTTCAAATTCAGCGGCTAGTTCCTTTTTATGATTGTCATTTATTTTCTTCAATCTATCTACCTAGCAACAGCCACAGACACGAAAATTAAAGAAAACCAGCAGCTGCGATAATGCTTGTAAAGAAAACCATGAGATTTTGATGTTATATCGTACCATCAATATCGCTCGCATGAGCGCCAGATCCTTCATCTTTTATCTTCCACCATCCATCCCATTTTCCCCATTTTCGTCCTACTCGCTTCCCATTTCCTCAACCTTTGTTTATTTTGGGTCCGTTGTCAATATTCATAGCGGTGTATTCTTTTTCCTATATTTGCTTGGTTTCCCTTTTCCTTTGTTTTCCTTCCCAAATTAAGTTGTACGTAGTAGAAACGGACGGATAAGGTGTGAAAGTAGGACGTTTTAATTGATGGGCTTAAAAAAAAAAAAAAAAAAAAGGCTCAACGTCCAAAAGCGACATAAGAGAAGAGGGGGAAACGAAAACGATTATACAAAAACGCATTGCTGTGGATTGGCTGGTTGAATTGGGATGGGGGTTAGCATGGGATGGGATTGAGATTGAGCTGTTGAGAAGAGAGAGGAGAGGATATGTTGATACCAGACATGGTGCGAAAACTAACTAACGGGTTGGGGCTAAGTAAATGGGATGATATGATGACTCTAGGATGGATGCTGAGATGAAATCATGCAAAATGAATATTTTGGACATTTTGACGATTATTTGAGAAATTTTTTCTACTGATGGTGGGTGGTTGCTTTGGGGAATTTTTCCTTACTTTTCATTATTGATATTGCTGGTGTTTGTTTCACTTGTTGGTGGTTGATAGGTGGTGTTATCCATGGATCCTTGCGAGGCGATCTGTGTGATCGGATCAAGATTGCTCTATACGCGAATTAGTTTCATACTCAAGAAACGAGCCTAGTCCTCTCATCCTTATTATGAAGGATTAATATCTTTTTTACATGATTTGATCGATGGCTTGACTTATAACTACCAGATGCATTTAACATATAAAATCCTAGCGACGACTCTCCAATAACACCCACCCTAACAGGCTACGAGAAGGGAGAATCTCATCCTCAACCGCTGAGGGGCTTCTACAGTATCTCTGCTGGTCCGTCGTATAGACAGAAAGGAAGGAAATAAAGCTTCTCACACGTTCCCTTCAGCATTCTTTCCCAATCTGCACTATATTAGGCCATCTGAAACCCTGAATTTGAACGTGATATCATGGAAATAGTTCAGCAGCATTACTTATCTATGAACATAATTCTTTTATAGATCATAACTTCTTTTGGAGAGCCGGGGGGGCGGTAGAACACGGTTGCGTATATCTTGACTCACACGGGGAACAAACAACCTGAACCATATGAGAAATTAGAATCAACATGCTAGCATAAATGAAAAGATAATGTGGCTGTCAAAGAAAGACAATTGATTGTGTTCACCTAGGGAATTGTAAGAGTTGCGAGACCGTAGGGAGACCAATAGGGAGAAGAACGCTGTCCATTCCATGTATGATAATGATGTTTGTGAAGCTGTGGTTCTACGCTATAGGGCCACCAATCATTTTACCCGAATTTATAACTCGGCACGCTAGATCATTATAGGAAATTGTGCCGTCCAAGCCCTAACTTATTTCTTCCCGATATAAAACTTGCCTGTCCTGTCTACGGAGTAGTTACTCCGTACACAGTAGTAAGAACGGAGCAGGTCAACCAACCACCGGGTTCGGTTCAGGTCAAATACGGCGCCCTTGTTACAAGGTTGTTGTTGTCCAGCCGGAGTCTATTATGATTCTCCATTTTTGGTGACCCAGTCTAAAAAACTTCATTGACATGGCTTATGATCAATACGCGCGCTGATTTCGACGCTCCTCCCTTTCCCCCACCTCCTCTCCTCCCCGGGCCAAAATGGCGGGGACGAGGATGCATGGAGTTAGGCCCCACTCTCCGCGAAAAAAAAATAAAAAATAACTCCTGTATTATGTACGGAGTAAGTGGTAGCTAGACCTGGACGACGGGGGGAACCCAGTCCCCCCTATCCTGATCACAACGATCGAACATCTGGGATTACACATAGAACGGGCAATTGTAGAGAAAAATGAACACTCTCCCCCGCGAAAAAAAAAAAAAAAAAAATGGGACAAGAAAGATCTGATATTTTCTTTATTTTTTGCTTTTTTTATTTTTTGCTTTTTCCCGCAAACGGACGAATGCCATGCATGGATCTGAGCACGAGCTCGATATACCAACGTGCCAAGGAAGGGAGGGCCCGAACTTACAGCGTAGGCTGACTGGTTGAGGCATGGGCAATATTTTAATTCTGCGTAAAGAAGAATAATAACTTACTATAAATGGGCATGGACATACTTGGAAACAACGGAAGAGCTTATATGGAAACTCCCTGTGGCTAAGAAGAAGCTGGGGGATGGGGGCTGGGGGCTGCTTGGTGGGGATTGGCTGCAGGGCATGAAGAATTTTTTTGTCTCGGCGGGTTGGATCCTTCAATACGATCTAACTTTTTTCCGCCAGATGTATTCAATAATTGTCATTGGTATCTTACCCCATGGGTAGTTAAAGTATCAAAATAATATGAATGATAATAATACTGGGGTCATCCCCTCGCCCTTTCTGTCGCCCATCATCCTCACCGGCTGTGAGCCTGTTGGCCTCTAAAATAAAACTTTGGAGAGGGTGAAATGTAGCGCGAAGTTCACTCACAGATGATAGATATCAAGCTTAGGGCAAGCTAAATCCGTGCTTGGGAGCCGCCGTCTTGCAAATGAATGATAACACCCACCTGCATTTGTATCTTCGACCGACCCATTCTTTCTGGTAACTTCACCAGCTCCGTTGCGCTCCTGCCGCTGATTTATTAGTATTTCTTTTCTTTCTTTTCTTTTCTTTTCTTTTTTCTTTTTTCTTTTTTTTTCTTTCTTTTTTTTTTTTTTTTATAATTCTCGTGATCACTTAAATTTTTTCGAGATGCAGGAACCAGGCGCCTCACCCAGTGTCTATTTGTTTTGTCCCTCCAGGTTAGGCGATGGGATTCTCACACTCCGCTTCAGTCCTCCAATCCATTCTCTGCGAATCGGTGCTGATGTTGATAGGGCCAAATTTATACTGAATGTTCTGTTCTTGGCTACAAGGTGTATGCCAGTTCTCCTGATGGGGGGGGTATAGCAATCAAGGCCATCCGCACAGAAAAGAAAATATTAAAGGATCTGCTGGATGAAACTAGGGGGTTTCATGTTTTGAAGGTTTTGTGAAGGGCTGTTTTTGGATCCCCATGAGCCATGGCATATTCCAGCCTGGATATTATTATTTGGAGTGTGGCTTGCGAAGTTGCGAAAGATGAGGGGTGGGTTGACGAAGGGATGATGGAGCAAAGATTTTGATGACCCTGATCAGCCAGTGAAATGCTGGGGAAAACAATAATAATAATAAAAATAATACTTGAGCAAGTTAACGCACAAGAAAAGGGCATTACGCACAAGTAAGTATACACATGCACAGGCACTAGTTAGCTTATCCACCCTGGCTAATTATGATCAGTTATGGATCCAGATAGGCTCGTTTGACACAATGGATGCCTGCCTAGGCCACTGTAGGTTTACCAGCTGCCATTCCTAAGCATTTCTTGTAGTTACCACAAGGAACACATTTGATGCCTTGATTATTAGAGATAGAGGACCTTGTACTCCGTATATGCTTCATTATTCTGCATTCCACTTCCCTCCCACGTTCTCGCTCTCTCAGCATCCATGTTTGACTTTCGAAGATTCGATCAGGGTTCGATTTGCTATGTCCCCCCACATCCTGTTTTGCGCCGCGATACCCTAGCTCCTTGCTCCTTACCAGCTGGTTGGGTAACTTACCCAAGTCCAGGCTGACGACGGCAGGGAATGGTTGAGAGTCGATTCTCTTTTGCTCTGTTTTGCTTTTTCATTTCCCTCTTCTCTAGACTTCCTTGATTATATTTTTCATTATTCTTGCGGTAAAATTGAGATGCAGAAGATTTTAAGGCACGATTTGACGAACGCGAAGTCAACGTTGTAATTTCTATGAGTAAAGGAAATTCAAATCCCCTGACAAGAACCCATGTGTTCAGTAAAAGCGATCTAATTCGCCTTTCTCCCCGTCATTTACTGAGGATCATCTCTCGGCAATGGAAATGATCAGGGAGGCGTATTTTGGATTTGCCCGTCCTTGTTTCACATTCATATCCTCGGATTAGTTATTTTCTCTCTTGGTATGGTGGCTGATAGGGCTAGTGATTCGACCCCATTAAGCGGAAGAGGGTCGGGCGGGGATGGGGATGGGAATTCAAGGGAGGATCGATGGCTCTAACGATGATGGGGATCATGCTGTGAAGATTGGGGACAAGCCATGGCCATGTCCTAGACTCCTAGCTCGACTCCAACTCGGGTGAGCAGAATTAACTCTCGGAGAGGGTTCTGGCAATGTCACCGATCGGTTATTATTGGGTTGATTTTACCCAGCGCAAACGACTTCGCGTGCAAACGACCTGAAACCAGGCCCCGAAGAACATGTCAGATGTTGAGGGTGGCGAGGGATCTGTAAACTGTATTTTGCTATCTCCTAGGGATAACAGTAGGTGTCGTAGAAGCCGGTCCTTCTCTTTGTTTGGCATGTCGCATGTATACCTAGGTATAACCTTGCATAGACAGGGACCCCGTACTGTACTACAGATAGATAGTTAGCACGACAGATTCCGACAGCTTGGAGAACAACCTACCATGCATGGCTTGGAAAGGACAAGAGGTCAGAGCAAAAGGAAGCATTTCCGTTGGCTTGGAAGAAGAAAAAGCAAAGAAAGGCCAAAATCGCGCCTGGTCATCTGCCCGCTGCACCGGCTGCCAAACCAGCCAGAGCTCGCTGCCGTGGTTTGCTGCCATCGCGGAGTGGACGCTCGTATCGTATCCTCGCCGCTGCTCTCACGATGTTAACCAGCGATGTATTGTATGCATGTCCTGGATTTGAATTGAACGAACAGTCCTGAACTTAGCAATCAAAGTTAGTTCTGCCCTAGCTGGAATCCGACCAGGCCGCACCCAAGCAGGTTAACTTATTTAGTAACTTTGGCGGTTCTCCCCAGCGAGCGTCGAAGGTCGACGTTTTCTTTCTTCCTTTCTCTCAGCTTCAACCCCTTCTTCATTTTCATGCTTCATTCTTCCGGCGTCAATCATCGTCGTCTTCGTCTCTCTCGCTACAGCTCTCTGTCTCCTCTCTTTGACACACAACCGGTTCGAGCGCTTATATCTGGCTATTATTTATTATTGACAGCGTCTCCTCCACTCCTCGTATGTCGCACTCCAGCGCGTCCTGGTTGATGTCGTTTTGCGCCGGATCCCCCTCCCCCTCACACGCCGCCCTTCCACCCTCGCGCTCTGATGGGCGTTCGAGGCTCCTACACCATTCCTATAGACTGCAGCAAGGGCATTGGGTAGTGTGTGTAAAGTCGCGCTCCTGTTAACCATTGGACACGGGCACCTACATAGATTCATAGATAGTCAACTTTTATCTCCTTCTGCCCCCCTTCTGCTTATGACTCTGGCTGTCGAATCAATGGCAGATGTTGATTCGTTAGCTCAAAACCGTCGGCGAGGTCACGACGAGGGACAGGATGCTTCCCATGAAGGCCATGACCAGCAGCATGACAGTGGCGAGCCTTCGCAGTCTCAAGGCGACACTGTCAAGAGACGGAAGAGGACCAGGAAAGGTGATGTGGAGAAGAAGTTTGAATGTAAGCATGAGGGATGCGGGAAGAGTTACTCGAGAGCTGAACATCTGTATAGACATCAGCTGAACCGTAAGTTTCTTTTTGCTTCGCTTGAACCTTCATTTTCTACTTCCGTCTGAATTATACAAATGGTCCTAGTTTATGAGGTGTGATTGTATTTCTTTTGGTATTTCTTCTGCTGCTTTTTTTAATCTCTTAATCTTTTTTATTTTTATTTTTTATCCCTCCGCGCGCCCCTCTGCCACTCCCTCTCTACTCACAGCTGATGATATGAAGACACCCCAAAACACATATATCGCTGTGACTTTCCAGACTGCTATCGTTCCTTTGTTCGGCAAGATCTCTGCGTCCGCCATCGGGAACGTCACACAACTCATGGTTCGCAGCTTCAGAAGCGCGATAATTTCGCCCATGCCGCCAACACCCTCGCTGTCGTCCCTCCCCAGGCGCGAAACGCTGCCCCAGCAGGAAATGCGCCTAATCCGTCATGTTCGCCAACAAATGATCCGATTTCACCGTATTCGAAGCAAATAGCATCGGGAAATGCCTCAGGGAGCATGTCCAGACCACGGCTTCCCGGGTCATCCTCTACTATTCATGTTGCGAACGCCCAAAATTACTCGAATTCCGCAACTGTCCCCTCCGCTGGCTCCTCTTCGTCCACCTCAATAGAGAATCATTTCCAGCCACTTACGCCCCAGCAGCAATATGCTGCTCCAAACCCGCGGTTAAAACGGTCAGACAGTACGAGTAGTTACACGCTCAGCCCCCAACGGCAATCCGCATCGATGTATGGTGTCTCGAATCGCCAGCCTGTATATGGAAAATATGATGGGCAACGCTACCAAACTACTCCATTCAGCCCCTCGGAGCTTGATCCAATCAACCAGCCCTCCGACTCATCGCCAAACCTTCAGCAACGCCGCCTGTCCTCGACCGGGCCCATACTCTCAGGTTCCACTGCATACATGTCTGCCACAGGCTTGACCACCGACGCGAATTTGATTACAGATCAAAATACGTACATTCCGCAACAGAATCTACATATCTCATCGTTGCCACAGCCTGGTTACTCGAATCCAAGTATGACGGGGGCCACCTCTGCGTCCATCGCAAATGCGATATCCAGTGGCTTAAATGCCCTCGATCCCTCCCCCGGTGTTATGGTCCCTGGCTCCTCCGTCTCAGACTGGGATGCTTTATCATCCTATGCACTTCCAATATTCGGTGGGGAAACACTGAACCGGTCCCCGTTCGCGATGACTGACGACTTTACTGCATGGTTGTTCAATGAACATTCAAACAATAATTCCCCAATTGCTTACTCGAATGCATCTGGCATGATCCCTAATTACGCGGACCCAGTCTCTGCTCAATTCCAGGGACCTTATTACCCAAGCGATGTGGCCTTGACCAGCTATTTTACAAACGTAGTCCAGCCACAACACCCAATGAGCGTAACTAGTCTTCTCGACACGGGACCTCCCCAGTCGATCATTTCGGAGGAGAAGCGAAATGAACTACTGGAACTTATCCAGACTCGCTTCAACGAAACTAACCAGGCGGCAGTGAAAAAGCGAAAGGATGCTTTGCTTGATGGTGATCTCGATGCTGATTGGCACCTTCTTAGTCTGCGTATGATGCAGACCTACATTGCTTCTTACTGGTACCGTACCCATGACCAACTGCCCATTTTACACAAGCCGACCTTCTCAGCGGATAAAACACCGAATCTTCTCCTCTTGGCAATTATGGCCATTGGCGCCTCGACCCTTGACAAAGGCCATGGGCACCAAGTGACTGAGGCAGCTTCAGATTTGGCCAACTTCTTAGCCTGGCATATCCGGTGGGAGATCTTCATGGACGTGGATTTCCAGCCACCTGCGAAGCTCTGGGTATTTCAGACGCTATTACTCCTTGAAATCTGCGAGAAGCTGTATTCAACACGTGCTCTGCACGAGCGTGCCCATATCCATCACGATACCACATTGACCTTGATGCGCAGAGGAAGTTCGTTGATAGGTCGATCGGCCTTTGACTCCCCGCCAAGCCTTCGAGAGGACCGGCAGAACAGATCAGCAACCGGCTCCGGTACTAACTCTGCCTCTGAATCGGGGGCAGGTGAGGAGTCTTGGGCTCATTGGATTAAAGCGGAAGCCACCCGCAGAGTGGCGTTTGCCGCCTTCGTCCTGGACTCAACGCACGCCACGATGTTCGGACATTCCGCAAAAATGGTTGCCCACGAGATGCGGCTTCCGCTACCCTGCGACGAAGCACTGTGGTCAGCAACGAGCGCTGCAGAGGTTGCAAGAGTACAGTCCAGTCTGCACTCCAACGGTGTCAAGGCGATCATGTTTCTCGATGGACTGAAGAAGACGCTTAATGGCCAGAAAGTGCGAACCAATTCATTTGGCCGGACTATTTTAATGGCGGGTTTACTAAGCGTCAGCTGGCACATGAATCAACGAGATCTCCAGGTTAGTTCACTGGGCGTCGCACAAGCTCTGGGTGGGAGGGATAGATGGAGATCGTCTCTGTTGCGTTCATACGATAATTGGAAACGCGATTTCGACGACGCTCTGGCGGAATCAAACCCGTCGAACTATTCAAACGCCATCCGCCAGTTCCCCATGGATGACGACATAATCTTCGAGTCCCGCACAGTTCTACACCACCTTGCCCACATGGCATCGCATGTCGATGTGGTTGACTGCCAAATCTTCGCTGGAGCCGGCCGTCTCCTCGGCCGATCCATTACACCCAAGGACTACAGCACCGCGCGCGAAAAGATGGTAGAACGCTGGGCCAACAAAGCCGCCGCTCGAGACGCCGCCTTCTTCGCGCTGAAATTCCTCACGCAGGTCCTTCTCTCCGACGATGGCCGCGCGGTGGTCCAGCACGGCTCCGCAGCATATATGGAATTGAACGAATATAGCGCCCGCGATGATTTCCTCCTCAATCGGCCGTGGGTCATTTACTTTGCCGCCCTCGTAGTGTGGAGCTATGGCTACGCGCTCGATGGAGCGATAAACGCGCCCGTGCCGGAACTATCCACCCCGGACGAGCGACGGAAGGATATGTACGAGTTCCTCGATCGGGTGGGCGGCGTGCGCACGCCGGAAGAGCTGTTACATGTCCACGACCGGAATCGCTGCATGGGTCTGTTGATGATTTTGCAGGAGACCTTCTCGTATACCCGGTGGGAACTACTCCACGAGGCTGCAAATTTGTTGGGGAGCTGTATTGAGAAATTGAAGGGGTCCGGCGCCCCGTCTAACTCTTCATAAAATGAAACGAGACTCCTTCACAACGGTCTTTAACAGTCGTGTTTCCTCTCAATATCATTTTGGTTTGGTTTCCTTGCTCAGGTTCGGTTTATTATAGCCCAGCGTGGTTCCGTATACGGTGACGGTGCCATGTTTCTGCCTCTGCGAGATATTCCTTACCCCTCCCTACGCTCTATGTTTTATATTTACGCCATACGCTACGACGTTTTGATATCCCCTTTTTCTATATATTTTTACTATTCTACTGTGTCATATATACCACGTCCTTTTCTTGCATATTTTAGTCGCAGTAAAGAAATGACTGGATAAAAACCTGAAAAAAAGATAAAAAAAGACGGGAAGGAGTAAAAAATTGGACTAAACTCTTTCGGATTTCGTCTTGGTGTTCTTTTCTTCTTTCCTCCCTTTCTTTTCTCTTTTCTCTCTCTCTCTCTCTCTCTTTTTATTTTTTTATTTTTATTTTTTATTTTTTAATTTTTTTTTTTATCCCGACTGATTCATCTAGCGACCGTTTGTACTTGATTTTCCCGCATGGTCCTTTTTGATTTTGAACAAATCATAACAATTCCGGTCAACTTTCCCAATAAGCTACTACTCACTCTGGATTCAAATGTTTTGTTGCTATTGTTATTTTTTTTTCTCCTTTGCTTTTTCATTATCACAACAATACCCCCCTTCCCTTCCCCCGTGTCTCTTTCCGGCTTTTTTTTCTTTTATTTCCTGGGTGTACTTGTTAGCAGCGTACAGTTTGCATCTCTTTATTGTACAGTACATAAGCCTTACTGATACATTTCTTTTATACAAGATAGCTAACTATCCGTATATTTATATTTGTGTGGATATATATATGTAGCCATCGAGCTGCTTCCTCTCTGGTGCCTTTTCTATGTTCAAAACTCCGCAGACGTGACATCATTCTAACTAACCATTGCTTGCCCTCTTCTCCATTTTTAGTCCTATGAGGAACAAGTCTCGAGATACATTGTATATAGCTAGTTCGTTACCTGGAGTGTTGTTTTCTCCTATCACCCCTCATTAGAAATTGGCAAACCTTTCCTTTCATGAAAAACGATAGGATGACCATCTGGGAGAGGTGTATCCTTGCTATATGCAATATGAAGTTTATTTTGAATTGTTACTCCGGATGTTACCACCTCAAGACTCATCTTTGACACGATTGGTAAGATTCCACCACGAGAGTTTGCCCCGTTCAGCCCGCCCTTCGACATAACACTTGCGGGGTTCGCCTAGTTAGTAGCTGACCCAGCCTTTGCCCGTCGTGTATACTCAGTACTTTTACTTTTTATTCAAGTCGGCTATCCGAAAAATAAATTTTAGCTTTGATCAACCACCGCCCCAAGCCCATCCCACCATGAACCCATCACCTGGCGAAACGAACCTGCCCACTCTCCTCGCCTCTCTCAACCCAACCCTCGACCCAGAAACCTTCGTCTTCCTCACCACCAAAGAGCCCATGCACTCGCTACCCCTCCAATCATTGCAGGCGCAAATGCTCTTCCAAGAATCCGAGGGTGTTACCATAATCACAACCAGAGACCTTGCCACGAGCCATGGCTTCGGCGATCAGGCTACGTTTCCGTGCCGGAAGATCTCATTGAAGATCCACTCGAGCCTTGAGGCGGTGGGGCTGATTGCGGCCATCGCGGCGAAGCTGGGGGAGGGGGATATTAGCTCGAATGTGGTCAGCGGGTATTTTCATGATCATATTTTTGTGCCGGTGGGGAGGGAGGAGGAGGCGTTGCGGGCGCTTCATGAGCTGGCGGAGCAAGCTGGGTCGTCGTGAGGTTTATATCTCTCTCTATATATATGGATATGTGTTTATTTCTGTATGCTGAGTATCTGTTTCGAGGACACGATCTCTACAGATCTCACGCCCTAGAGACGTTGTTTTTTTTTCTTTTGATATGATGGGTTCCTTGATGACAGAAATACACAGGCTAGACTCGAGATTACTGATGATCTGAAATTGTGCCAAAGGAACAGCCTGAGAGAGTATAAGAAGAACGGTTCAATTGATGTTCAAGTTGATGTACAGTACAATAAATGAGCAGTTAAATATCCTGGACTGCTACAATGCACCACATTCACAGAAATAAGAGCAGACGCAGTGAGAAAGAGGGTGCAATACAGAAGAGATTGTATTATTATTGACAGTATCAGAGGTTGAATTCAGGGTGTTGTTGTTGTTGTTGTTGTTGATGATGATGTTGTTGTTGTTCATCGCCGCGCTATAAATATAAACACGATGGTTGTTGTGGTAACCACAGCGGTAACAATCAAGTCATCCATCCCCCCATCTATCTTCGTCCCATCCCACGCCAATATCACCAACTCAATTTCTCCAACTCCAAAACAACATTCAAAAAACCTCGAGTCTTTAGGAGTCTGCCAATTTCCCCGATTCCTCGTTATTTCACGTCGAATATATTGTGACCGGCACAGTTGTTTATTTCCCCCCTAACCACCGCATCCCCGCATCCTGCATAAACAATGGTGAGTCGCGCCGTGTTTCCTCCAGTTGTCCGTCCCAGGGTTGCAGCCAAACCTAGTCCGCTCCGCCCCAGCACCAGCGGCAAAAAAAAAAGCTTCCTCAGCCAGGGCAAGGCAAGGGCGAGATAGCCGGAATATCTCATCTGGCTTCGGAGGAAAACAACTTTCGCCGGTTGTCTTGTTCACTCATGACCACTTGCATCTCGCTCTCTCGCTGAAACCTGATTTCAAAAATACAAAATACAACTACAATCCTTGAATCCTGTTTGCGCGCTATATTTCTGTTGTTGTCCTCATACCTTGCTCTTTTCTTTTTGCTCCCCCGCCCCGCCCTCCGTTGCGAAGCTTCAAAACAAGAGCAGCATCAGTAGCAGCAGCTATGGACGGTTCAGACACTCTTGAGCGTATGCATTCTAATCAGGATCATAACCAACAACAGGCATCCACAAACTACAAAGAAGCCTTCTCGCTCTTCGATAAGCGCGGAAACGGCCGTGTCGCCCTCGAATCTCTCGGCGATCTCCTGCGTGCCTGCGGGCAGAACCCCACGCTCGCGGAGATTGCAGATCTGGAGAAGAGCATTGGCGGAGACTGTGAGTATTGAATTTTGATGATATACAATGTATATACAAGTAGTCGGGGTGACTGACATGGGGACTCTTCACTACTTTGACGATCTAGTTGATTTCGAAGCTTTCTCCAAAGTCCTCAACCGGCCAGGCGGCTTCCGTGACCCTGGGGAGCCAGAGGAGTACTGCCGCGGATTCCAGGTATTTGATAAGGATATGACTGGGTTTATTGGCGTGGGCCAGCTGCGTTATAGTCAGTCTTCACCTGTATCACACTGCGCTGTGTTTTCAATGGACCGTGAGACGATGTTTGTATGAATGTTGACTAACCGCTGTTGCTTTTCTTCCTTGTACAGTTCTCACAAACTTGGGTGAGAAAATGACCGATGACGAGGTTGATGAACTTCTCAAGGCCGTTGACACGAGCTCCGGAGAGATCAACTATACAGGTATGTTATTTGATATCCCCACACCGTCCGCTCGTCTCGTATCCCGTGCATCACAATAGCGTAATACAAAATATCTAATATCGGGTGATCTAGAACTGGTCCGGACAATCCTTGCCAACTAAACTATTACCTCGATTCCCATTCTAAGATTATTATATCATTTTTTTCTCGCAAATTCGCCCTATGGTCTACGATGAGATGTTTCTTTTACTTGTCCCCTTGGTCGTTGTTTTTCGAAATGCCCCGCGTCTGCTTTTCTCCCCTGGTCCCCAATCGCCGCCCACTCGAATTCTCCCCGCGCATCCATTTTCTGAGATCGTGAGGAGGAGAGTGATTTCACTTCGATGCGGGTTTGAACAATGGCAGCGTGGGTTAGGTTAATGTTTTTTTTGCATTAGACTACTTTTTTTTCTCGCTTACAGCAAAATAACTTTTTTTATGAATGGGTGTCTGGCCGGGCGGTTATCACTTATGGGATTTATTGTCATGAATGCACTAGTACAGCTGTTCGGATGGCAGGGAACTAGATAGAACTCCACCAAGCAATTGTTCTGCTCTGTTTATGTTTTATGTTTTATGTTTTTCGCCCTTGTTTTTCATATTTCTATTACCACTTAACATAATAGTTTTCTTTTTACATGTAGATGATCGTTTTGTAATTCAACCTGTTGCAGCCTCAGGTGCATTTGGTTTATCATTTTTACATGTATATAATTGTATCCAATCTCATACATTCACCAATAGCCTTACTGTCCCCACCGTGTCTTCATTATAAGTTATCCCATCTTACTTCCTCCCTTTCTCCCACCCCGCCCACTCCTCCATCTCAACCTTCCCCATCTCCCCCGTCTCCACCAGCGCACCGGGCAGTATATAAACAACTTCCTCCGCCTTCCTCCTCCTCCTCTCCCTCCCCCTATCCTCCTTATTATCTTCACCATCCCCCTCCCCATCCACATCCTCCTTTTCTTTTGCCGTTTTCCCATCTCCATCTCCACCACCACCCTCCCCCGCAGCCGCAGCCGCAGCCGCAAAATGGATTTCGTCAAGAGCATACCCCATGACAACCCGACACCGCCCACACCGCAGCAGTAGCCGCTTCTCAAACCCATCTTCGCGCCGGATCATGGTTGGTTTGCGGTCTGGTATCGTTGTGGAGAGGAGAATGGTATAGTGCTGCTGCTGTTGTTGTTGTTGTTCCTGCTGTGCTGATTCCAGTTTTGTTTTCTTCTTGCCTCGACTTTTCGTCGTTGGCTCATCAGTGCCTCGTTGCACTGTGTCACCAGCAGCTTCCCCCGCATCCTCAGCCCCATTTTCAACTTCGGATTCCCCCTCTTCTTCCCCCTCTTCCTCTTCCTCGCCCGCTCCAGCTTTCGGAAGCGGTAATATTAGCGCCCGATCACGCGCCGGTTCGCGCCGGCGGGGTAAGAGGTGGAGATCGCGCGTGGAGGCGAGGAGGAGGTGGTTGCAGAATGTGCAGTGGTAGGTTTTTATGGGGAGGCGTGTTTGGGGGATCTGTTGAAGCTCTCCGGTTATATTTGTGTCTGTATTTGCGCCTGCGTCTGGGTTTGGCGATTGGGATTGTGATTGCGGCTGTGAGAGGGACGCGGGTGGCGCTTTTGAGGTTAGGGATGGGGATTTTTTGGAGGCGGGTGGTGATCGGTCGCCACTTATCGTGGCCATGTTTCTTTTGGGTTTTAGCCTATGGTGTAAATTTTTCTGGCGAGTTTTGGGCTGAAATTGTTTGCGGGTTGCTAAGTGAGGTTCTCTAGGAATGCGGTTTGAGAGAATGCGAACAGCATGCGCGTGGTGGGAGGAAGGGGGGCGTTTGGAGATAAAAAAACGTAATTCTGCTGCGGAATTGGTTGTTTAGAAGAAGGGCATATACGAACTTTCGGCTAAAGTACATGGAGTATTAAAAGCAGGGCTGTGTCTCTTGGAATGGCCGCCCAGCTATGTTGATAGTTGAATATACGGAGTATAATAGTATGAGCTGTTGATCAGCTTCCTCTGGCCAGGCGCCGCCGAAGTCACATGATCTTTATCGATAAACCTAGCATAGAGCGCATCAAGACGGGAAGTAGCTAGTTTGATGCTATGAGAGCATTGACCAATCATGAATTTACTCCGTATACTACTCCGTAAAAGAAACGAAAATGGCAAAAAGTATTATCTTCATCAGGTTAGATAATGAATATATTTCAGTGGGTATTTTAAATTATCCACAGAGCCTCCCCCAGCTCTAATGTAGGGGTGTACGAAATGCCCTTCTAATTGACCAGACCAAGTTCTTTGTAGAATGCATCTGTGTTGGGCTCGCGGCCAAGGAATTCCATGAGCGTCTTCATCTCCTCCTGGCTGCCACCGCGTTCTAGAACGGTGTGCCTATATCGTCTACCTTCCTTCGGGTTCATTGGATCATCCTTGAAAACAGTGTAGAACATGTCCGTAGAATATACTTGGGAGCTGGATAGCGGGGAAATGGTTGTTAGTGAGCGAGATATAAATATAATGGAAACAGGAAGAAAAGATATCGGGTGCGGACCAACCTGAGGTAACCGTAATAACCCGCATCGTAACCGCCAATGAGATGTCCGAAAGTTGCCTCTCCATGGCCCCAGTCGTATCCTTGACCAAGGTCTTCAGGCCCACTGAGCTGCGCAATCTCCTTGCGCAGAGAATTATATGTGGCCGAGATATCCATCTTTTCAATGGTAGCATGGTCAGCAGGCTCATGCACGGTCATGTCGAAGATACCAAAGTGCAACTGTCGGAGGTTGAACAGGGCATCGTTCACATGTTTAGTGCTAATCAAGTTGGCAATCAGCTCGTCGGGGATCTTTGCGTCCGGCTTGGGCTTGTCGCCCGCTGCTTCCTTCCAGGCCTGGTAATATTCATCCGAGAGGGAGGAGTAGTGTGTGCTGAGGGATTTGATCTGCGAGGGTGTCCAGCACCAGTTCTCCAGCATTTGGCTGGGTGCTTCAACGAAATCGCGGACGGTATTTGTGCCATGGAAGCGTGAGTACGTCGTTTTTGCGACAAGGTCATGAATTCCGTGGCCAAGTTCATGGAAGAGAGTCACAACTTCATCATGCTTCAGTAAGCTAGGTTTCTTTGCGGAGGGCTTGGAGAAGTTGCAAACCAGCGCGGTAGCGGGATATCGCCGGGTCCCATCCTTTTGAATGAAGCCCTAGATGGTGGTAGATTAGTACATGGTAAATAAAAATGGAAAGAAAAAGAAATGAAAAGAAATGAAAAGGCAATGTCTCTTGGAAGGGGGTATCTTACTGGCTGCAAGTTGAAATTGGCGGCATGACCATACTTCCCTTCTCTTGGGAATAAATCGAGATACAAATATCCTACAAATCCACTCCCCTCTCCTTCATCGTCCCAGACGCTGAAAACCTGGACTTCCTCATGCCAAACAATATCATCTCCCTTCCCAGTGGTGGAGATTTTATTCCGCTCCTCGCCCGCAATCTCAACAAATACGAGCCCAAATAGCTCTTCAAAGATTTTCAGCATGCCGCGAATCGTAGTCTGCAGTGGGAAGTACTCTGCAATCAATTGATGATCAATAGAATATTGCTTTTCCAACAGCATTCGATCATAGAACCGGTGATCCCACAGGTAGTAACGGCCATCAAAAGATTGGCTTGGAGTGCGAGACGCGACATCATTTTTCTTCAATTCTTTGAGGGCTTCAAGCTCCCTTTGGCCACCCTCCTTCAGTCTAGCACGTAGACCGCCAAGGAATTCATTCACAGTCTTAGGAGTCTTCGCCATCTTATCCTCAATCCTAAAAGTAGCGTGATTGGGATACCCGAGCAAGCGTGCTGCTTCATCTCTGAGGACGACGGCTTCTTTGAACAACGGGACGTTTTGGTTGCATTTGTTCTCGTTGGAAATCATAACCTTTTTCCGGGTCTCAGAATTGGTGGCATATTTCAAAGTTGGAAACAGATCGGGATACTTGAAGGTCAGTCGTAGCTTGCCCTCATTCTCCCCTTCGCCCTTCTTCAACCCAGATAATACATCCTCTGGAACGCCATCCAGTTCTTCTCTCGTAAACCATAGACCTCCATTTTCCTCATTCAGGTTCTTCTGGAATTCAATGCTGATCTGGCTCAACCTTTTCTTGATCTCCTTGAACCTGTCCCGCTGTGGACCAGCGGGGAGTCCTAGACCATTACGAATGTAGTCTTTATGTTCCTTCTCCAACAGGTTCTGTGACTCAGGGTCCAGCTTCTCGCCCTTCTTCAGAGCAGCAGCAACGAGGTTGAACAGATCCTCCCGCATGGCAGACTCGATGGCGAAATCGTCCATAAGTTTCTCCGCCTCAGATGAAGCATCCCGAAGTTTGCTATCAGTCGAAACCGCCTGGTAGAAGCCGAGAATATGCGATTCGAGCGCCATAACATTCTCATCTTGGGCCATTGGTAGCAGAACATTAGCAAAGGTGGCCGCATCGGCGGTAACGTTGGCCGCGATAGCATCCTGCACGTTGCGGGACGATTTGATTAAGCGCTTGGTGTTAGCAATCAACGAGCTGGGTGTCGCAGTAAAGACAGGCGGAGCCTGAGGGGGATTCTTCAGCTTTGAAGGAGCCATAGCTGCGGTAGTGAGGGGTAAGCGGCTGGTTGTTTGGCTGAGAACTGCGGAGGTTCTCGATGGAGTGACAGCTGGTGAACTCGTTGTCCGAAACTGGCCCAAGATGAATGGAAGCCTGTGAGCAGACAAACGGAGTGAGGGGGCCAGGATGACGGAAATCCCTATGAAGAGGGAGAGGGAGCCCAGGAGGAGGAGGAAGAGGGGCGAGCTAAACCGTAACCCCGCCAGGATGTCAACCTATGAGGACGATGGGTGAGAAGATCAACTCTGGGGGACAAAAAGAGCCAAGTTGCAAAAAGATACATAAAGAAACACCAATCAACAAAGGAAGACTGGTTCCCTTCAACAGAGTGATGAGTGTGATTTCAAAGAGATACCCAGGATATCAGTCAAACGGATGGGAGTTGATTGTGGCGGACTGACTTGTCATCAAAGAAGAAAAACCGAGAGCTGCGGCTCTGGTCTCACGAACCGAAAGAGGTAGTTAACTAACTTAGTTTAACTAAATATTTAAATATTTAACTAACTTTAGAATTCAACCTCAACCTCGCCTATTTAAACCTAGAACCACCAGCGTCCATCATCAACTAATGAACGATTCAACCTTCACGGCACTTACCTCAAAACATAAGCACTTCACTTGAAACAGCGTAGTCACCTTACTCTTCTCCAGAGATATTAGCTTGTTGCATGCCTCCATCTATTGTTTCTCGAAGGGCATCGTCTTTGCTTACCTAGGACTTCAACCGGCACGACCAGCAGCAAGCCCATGAACAAGGCATCTACTGGAACCAGATCCTGACTCTCGCTCTTTAACTATGTGCAGATTGTGGCATATTCTTGAAAGAAACCGGCTGCTGAGTTACAGATGGACTAAATGGGCGCACAACTCTGGACGCTGAACCGTGAGATATCTGTGTTATTTGTGGGGTTGAAATCCATGCGAATGATGCGAATTTGCTTGCTAAATACCGTCGCATCTCTACAACACGGCCCCGGTAGTTTGATGCCTACCTCCCAGTTGTGAGGTATCATATATGGCGTTGGAAGAGAGCATCCTGACGTCATCCGCCGTTTGGGCGTCATTCCAGCTCCAGGAAAGGAGCTGGGAGAAACACTAGCCTCAATAAATGGCTTGCTACAATAATAGGCCGAGGAGGGAAAAGATGGCAGATATGATATTGGATTGAAATAGGGACTACTGTAGAGCTGATTTTCATCCGACAACATCTTCGGCGGGTGGAACAAGTTACTTTCAGGGTCAAGCATGCGACGATTGATTATTTCCGGAGCAGGACCCTTCCTTTTGCCTAAAGTGCTATAAATTATTAGAAAATAGGCTAAATAAAGAAAATGAATGCGCTGGCTATAAATGCAACCGTCGTCAATATCTCAGAAATATCACAATGCCGCTGGGTGTTTACTGTATGTATAGTACCTGGAACGTGAGACTAGACACTCAAATTGTTAGATGTTTATGTCACTGTTTTGGAACAGGGTCCGGCTATTCAGAGGAATCACAGGGCCATCCTTGATGCTGGGTATATTTAATAATACTTGTTGACGGCATCGAGCCCATGTGGCTGGCTACCTTACAACGACGCACGCCATATCGACTGGTTAGAGGCAGGTTTGGCCGCAGAACTGCGGAGTCAGAAACAGGAAGAAAAGCAGCTCGCTCCTCCACGTCCACTTCACATCTTTCATGCCCTCTTTTTGAAATTTACTCATTCCTCTCTTTCTACTTCTTCTTCTTCTTCTTCTTCTTTCCCTTCTTCTTCATTGATTTATGAGAAAATGGCCCTATACCCATCGTCGGTGATGCGCGGTCATACCATACCAGGAGGCGGGGACGCGACCGATGATTGACATGGCTAAGGAGCTAGGGAGTTAGCATCTCTTTTAGGCCAATTAACGGCCCGGCTATTTGCTACTCCATCCTGCGGCGTCGAAAAGCTTGATTGTGGAGAGGAGAGGTCCGCTCTGGTCAGCTTCAGCTCCGCATTTTTTGGGGGCCTTGGCTATCAGGGTGGGATATCTGATGCAACAACTATTATCGCTGGACTTTTGTGTAGAATTACCTCCAGGACTACCCTCTAACCTCTTACATCTTTACGAAATCAGCAATGCCGATAATTTAAGTCAGTCAACATCAAAAGCAGTCGACTACCCTGCTATACCAAAATCACCTTCAAACATTTTTACCTAGTAGACTTTTTTGGGGTGATTTGGAAAGGTTGGTAGTTCCTCGTGTATCATGATTTTATCCAGATTGACAACTGCGATTCAGCAAAACCCCGGATTACCAAGGGCAAAGGGAAGTGGATAAAAAGAAAATTAGAGACGAGAAAAACACACAAAGGGCGAAGAACCCGACCAAATCATTCCGGGCATGGATCGTGGCAGGAGAAGGTTTTTCGTGGATAAGCTGCATAGGGTGTATAGGACATTTACGACCCGGTATGTGTGAAGCCACAAGTTTTCTTTTTCAGAAGGAAGAAAAAGACATAAATCCGGATCCATCGTCCATTGCACTTGTTCCCTCTTCAAGGTTCTTTTTTTTAAAAAAAAAATCGACAAAAAATCTCACCCACAATGGCTGTCCTTCTTTCTGACAAAGAATGTCTGCGCCCTTATCTACGTCCATAAAATTAGAAAGGGACTCATTGGCGAGTACGACTATGCCTTCTTATTCACGCCGAACCTGCCATTTATGAAATCGCAACAGAGGGGTGCGCCATTTTTTGGCCTGGAGGATCGGATGCCGGTGGTGCTGGCGTTGATTTTGGGATTGCAGCATTCGCTGGCCATGTTGGCGGGGAGTATGGTTTCCATCACCACACCTCCCTTCCCTCCTTTGCTCCCATTTTTCATATGGAGATGAATAAAAAGACAAGGAGGAATGGGAGAGAAAACTTGACCCTCTTGATATTGATGTATACATCTCTATAGTCATCACGCCGCCAATCCTCATGTCTGGCTCTGGCGGCGCAGAACTCCCCGACAACACAGCCCAATACCTCGTCTCAACCTCTCTAATCGTCTCCGGTTCCCTCTCTGCCATCCAAATGGCCCGCTTTCACATCTATAAAACCCCCTATTACCTCGGCACGGGATTGATTTCCGTCGTGGGCACCTCCTTCGCCACGATTCCCGTCGCCATGGGTGCGTTCGCGCAGATGTACGAGTCCGGCTACTGCCCCGTCGACGAGCAGGGAAACCATCTCCCCTGCCCACAGGGATACGGCGCCCTGCTGGCAACATCATGTCTCTGCGCCTTGCTTGAAATTGGCCTTTCATTCACGAGCGCTCGGTATCTGAAACGGCTCTTCCCGCCGCTCGTCACGGGCCCCACGGTCTTACTCATCGGGATCAAGCTCATCGAGTCCGGCTTGCAGAACTGGGCGGGCGGCAGCGGCTCCTGTGTCTCCCGCCCCACAGAGGGACCTTTCATGCTCTGTCCCAGCAACGACGCCCCGCACGCGCTACCCTGGGGCAGTGCTGAGTTCATTGGCCTAGGTTTCCTCGTCTTCCTCACCATAATCCTCTGTGAGCGCTTCGGGTCGCCCATCATGAAGTCCTGCGCCGTTGTCATGGGTCTGTTTGTGGGCTGCATCGTGGCGGCAGCGACAGGCTACTTCGATCGATCGGCCATCGACTCCGCGCCTAGCGCTTCGTTCATCTGGGTACGTACCTTCCGCCTGGAACTCTACCCACCCATCATCCTACCCCTCATGGCCGTGTACATCGTCCTAATGATGGAGGCCATTGGGGACATTACGGCAACCTGCGACGTGTCCCGGCTGGATGTTGAGGGCCCAATTTTCGACACGCGCATTCAGGGCGGGGTGCTTGCGGATGGCCTAAATGGGCTGATCGCAGGCCTGTGCACCATCACGCCCATGTCCGTGTTCGCACAGAATAACGGTGTGATTTCACTGACTCGCTGCGCGAATCGAAAGGCGGGTTACTGCTGCTGCTTTTTTCTAGTGATCATGGGAATATTCTCCAAGTTCGCGGCAGCGTTGGTTGCGATCCCGTCCGCGGTGCTGGGAGGGATGACCACGTTCCTGTTCGCGTCAGTCGCTGTTTCCGGTATGCGTATTATATCTACGGTAAAATTCACGAGGCGGAATCGGTTTATTCTAGCAGCTGCGTTGGCGTTGGGAATGGGGGCTACGCTTGTGCCGAACTGGTTTTCATTTGTATTTACCTACAATGGGGACAATAAGGCGAAGCAAGGGTTCCTTGACGCGGTTGAGCTTGTGATGACGACTGGGTTTGCGATTGCGGGCTTTATTGCGCTGATTTTGAATTTAGTGTTGAAGGAGGAAGAGGATGAGGTGGATGGGGAGGCGATTAAAATGACTAGTGAACCTGGGAGTGGGAGCGGGGAGGGGGTGGAGGAGGAAGAGGGCGTGAGGGGGAAAGGGGTAGAGAGCTCTGACCATCCTTCCCACAGGCTGGACGACGTGGAAAATGCGGCAGTGATTAAGAACGATTGACTTGATATCATTGATGCAATTTGAATTGGGTTGTGTAGGTTTGATACCGACCGCAAAGGGTTGATTATGCGCGCGGTTGTTTGTTGCGGTTATCGCGGTACCCTTTTTGTCTCTTTTTCTGGTCAACGCCAGAGTGGCCTGTGCGAAGCCCGATAAGCATCACGTAGCCGCTGCAAAGACACCAGAACTCTCTCGCTCTTTTCTCTCAGATTTATTATTCCGTATCGTACCTGGATTGAGTTAGTTTTAATATGTATCGCGAGCTGATAACGTTCATGGTCGTATCGAACGTAGGAATATCTCATTTATGCATCCACTCTAGTCTCAAGAGCCTCTGCCATAAATACCCCCGAAGAAATTGCCTTCACCAAGAACGCTGTAGAGAGCATTACTGCCCTGAGCTCACAGCCCAGTCGAATATCGCAGCAACCCATTGAACGGAGACCCTGATGGTAGCAGTAAGACTGAGGTATCCGAGGCATCCATGTAAACCGCTCCAACGGCTCTAATCCAGGGAAACGGGTTGCCCCGAAATCGGCAATGGCCACCCTCCCACAGTTTGATGTCTCCGGCATACACATACACACGTAGGTCTGCGGAGGTGAGATGTAGTCATTGAACGATTCCACCCCGGGGGCTGTCGTCTTCCCTCTAGTCGTCTTAGTCGTCTGTCTCTCAGCAGAGCGTTTCCGCACATCCTCCCAGCAGATAATACATTGCTAATCCTGCAGAAGGTGTAATAGATACTACCCTAAGGCGGATCTGATCGAGGGAATAGAGAAAACTTAGGGAGAGGGGGGGATAGAGGGAAGCCAAGAGAGTAGTAAACTAGGAAAAGCGTCTAGGTCTCTAGGCAAGATAAACGGAATTGCGATGAAGGACCACAGGGCTGAAAATGACAATGTTCGCCTTGGAGCCAGATGCTTTGTTTCACGGCACACCCCGTGGCTGAAGGAACCAGGTCTAGCTCGTTGATCATCCACATCTCGCGGTTGCCATGTAAAGGACGAAAGTACAGGATTTTGAGAAAAGACGATAGAAAGCCAGCCCATCAAGGGGAAGTAACATGATGATGCATGCTCGAACCTCCGCGTATCATAGAGGTAAAAGCATAGAAGTTTCACACTGGACTTGCCTGCTCTGGAGGTAATTTGCAATTCACCATGAGTTATTCAAAACTAGTGTTGTAGTTAGTCACTCAAGTCTTCTTTTTGCATTTTTGTTCTTGAATGAAAAAAAAATATATAAATGTAAATAAATATCCATAATAAAAGCATCACATGACACGACACAATAAGAATGACGCTAAACCTTTTCATCAAGCTAAGAAAAGAAAACTGGTTGGGGAGAAAATTGCAAGGCAGCGGGCATAAACAACCTACGGAGTACGAGTACACTGATTTTTAAATCGCTGCGGCAACACCCCAAGGTGAGGTGGTGGTGGCGGCCGCTACAGTTTCCTGATGTGAAAGGTTTGGCGCCCAGATTCCGTTTAAGTTTCGAGTGCTGCATGAGGCTTAAATGAATATCCACCAATGAGAGCACCACAGTAACTGGAAATGGCGCTTTGTGGTTTTGTTGGGGACCGCGCTAAGCCTGTTTGGGCGTCCCACCCGTCATGGAAAAGTGCTGGATTTTAGTTCGTCGAACGCTAAATTTACTTTTCTCTGACGAAGTTTCTCGTCAATGGATTTGAAAAGAGTAAATAACTTGAGACGATGGCAAGAGAAGTTCAATACACTTTTAGTTTTCTTGTCTACGTTTTCTGGAACAAGCTGGGTAGAGAGAGAGGGTTTGACCAGGCCTTTTCGGTCTGGGGCGTTGAGGAAGTTTTGACTTTGGCTAGCTACCTAGTTGCCGAGATGGGGCTACCACTTGTACTAATACATACAGACACTATGAATTCTTGTACCTCAAGAATTTCCACAAGTATTCAGAAATGTCTTACCTCACTCAAGAATACTCACAGTGAATGTTTTATGAAAAGAAAAAAGAGTTATGAGTTATTCACTTGATGTATTCTTTTCTTGATGTCTATAAAATATAAGGCTCTTTATATGTCAAGAGTGAGTTAATTTTCTTGTGAGTGGAGGTATAGGGAGTAAATATGGTACATGGTTGTATGCATGTGTAAGGTACCTGGTACAAAGCAAGCGCTGTACAGCGTAAACTCTCCTCCACTCCCACCCCAACAAATCGTCCAAGCATAATCTCATCTTCATCCTCGCGACACACAACTTACAAGACAACAGGGAAGAACATCTGATGATGATGATAATGATGATGATGATAATAGTTCTTAGCAACCCGTGAAGCTGAAGAGAATCTCACTAGCTTCTTTTTAAAGACGGATACTTTTCTTCTTCCTTGCTCTCAATATCGTCTTCTTCGTCTGTGGTATACTTCCCCCGGTACTTGGTTGAGCAGGATCAGGCCATTCTTCACACCCTCAACCTTTTTCATTTTTTTAACCCTTTTAACTTCTTCAACTTTCTTCCTGTTCCCCTTCCACTTCTTCTTCCTCCACGTCCTCATCTTCAACTTCTCTCATCTCTCCACCCATCTCTCTATCAGTCTATCAGCCTCTGTACTATCAGCCTCTGTATCCCCTCGTCTGCTTTATCCTTCTTCCTATCGTCCTGATCTCACCAAACGGCAGGCTGGTCCGCAACACCACCATGGCTTCAAACGAAGCCCCCGCAACTACTCCAGCTGCTGCTGGAGGGAAATCCGCAGGCGCAGATGCTGCTCGTCGAACTACCGCTGAACTCAAGAAGGTCCATATCACAGACACACAAATAACGCTGGCAAACTGGCACAAACATGTCAACTGGCTCAACGTCACTCTCATTATCGCCATCCCTATATACGGCCTCGTCCAGGCCTATTGGGTTCCCTTGCAACTGAAAACAGCTCTGTGGGCTGTTGCGTACTATTTCATGACTGGACTCGGTATCACTGCTGGTATGTGTCCTGAAAATTCACTTTTGTATGTTCCAGAGTTTTTGCGTGGGGAACACATCTTTAACTCAGTTTTTATCCGTGTGAACAGGTTATCATCGTCTTTGGGCTCATACCTCATATTCCGCCACGTTACCCCTGAGAATCTATCTGGCTGCTGTTGGAGGTGGTGCAGTGGAAGGATCCATTAGATGGTGGGCGAGAGACCACCGTGCCCACCACCGCTATACCGACACAGAGAAGGACCCTTACTCCGTCCGCAAAGGCCTCTTATACTCCCACATTGGCTGGATGATAATGAAGCAAAACCCCAAACGCATCGGCCGAACCGACATCACAGATCTCAATGAAGACCCGGTCGTCGTCTGGCAACACCGAAACTACCTCAAAGTTGTCATTTTCATGGGCCTCATCTTCCCCATGCTTGTCAGTGGCCTGGGCTGGGGTGACTGGTTTGGTGGCTTCATCTACGCCGGCATCCTGCGCATCTTCTTCGTCCAACAAGCCACCTTCTGCGTCAACTCCCTCGCCCACTGGCTGGGTGACCAACCCTTCGATGACCGCAACTCTCCACGCGACCACGTCATCACCGCCCTTATTACCCTTGGTGAAGGTTACCACAACTTCCACCATGAATTCCCCTCAGACTACCGCAACGCGATTGAATGGCACCAATATGATCCAACCAAGTGGACCATCTGGATCTGGAAGCAGCTCGGCCTTGCCTATGACCTCAAGCAGTTCCGCGCTAACGAGATCGAAAAGGGCCGCGTCCAGCAATTGCAGAAGAAGATCGACCAGCGCCGCGCAAAGCTCGACTGGGGCATTCCCCTCGACCAACTCCCCGTCATCGAATGGGACGACTACGTCGACCAAGCCAAGAACGGCCGGGGCCTCATCGCCATCGCCGGCGTCGTCCATGACGTTACAGACTTCATCAAGGATCACCCCGGTGGCAAGGCCATGATTAACGCTGGTATCGGTAAAGATGCCACTGCCATGTTTAACGGCGGCGTGTATAATCATTCGAATGCAGCGCACAATCTGCTATCGACGATGCGGGTTGGGGTTATCCGTGGTGGTTGTGAGGTGGAGATCTGGAAGCGGGCGCAGAGAGAAAATAAGGAGGTGGAGTCGGTGCGGGATGAGTATGGGAATCGGATCGTGCGGGCGGGAGCACAGGTGACGAAGATCCCGGAGCCTATTCCTACGGCTGATGCAGCGTAGAAAGAAGTGCTCCTTTGGAACTTTTCCTTGTTTTGATATTTGACGTGTGCCTTTAGAAGGTGAAAAAGTCGCGGGTTTTTGATGATATGCGACAAACACCATTGTTTTCTGGAGTTTTTTTCTTTTTTTTCTTCTTTCTTTTCCCTTTTTTTTCCCTCCATTAATTTTTTCCTCTCTCCATTCCTTGTTCTCTTTTCTCTCTTCCTGTACCCATCGCTCTTGTAATACGTAACGGCTGCAACGAACATAACCCAGCACATATCTGATTTTGATTTAATGTCTTCGTTTCTTTTCTTTGTTAGTTATCTTCATGGGGTTTCCTGACCAAAAAAAAAAAAAATATCTTCCGCCCCCTCGATAACTTTATTTTCCTTTTTCATCTTGGTATCCACCCTCCCCCCCGTCTTTTCATCCGCTCCACTTCTAAGTGAACTGAAATGCTGTCGGGATAAGGTATGCTTCACGCATACCATACCGCACCTGAAAATGCTTTTTGAGTCTGGGTTGCGCCGTTTGTGCTTCTATTTCTTTTTATTCTCATGTATCTCTTCTTTTCTCCAAAGACCTTTTTGTATTTTTCGCACATCTCTTCCTCAGTAATATATCCCTCCCTCCCCTGCCTCTCGTCTGCACCCTTAACAAAAGAATACGCTCGGCCGCATCTCTTTTTAATATTTGCTTTCTCCTTTTCTTTTCTTCTATTTTGTTTTTTCTTTCTTCCTCCTTATCATCTCCCTTAATTGATGGTAAAAAATATGTCTGATGAGAAACAACAGCGAGTAGTCTAGCATCTAGACGAATACAAGAATAAGACTAATACAAAAACAAATGACGTTTTGCTTTTCCTTTTCTTTGATTGAAATGTGGATATGAGATAACTAAAATTTGACGATGTGAAAATGTCGTATTTTTCTATTCCTCTCCGCCTGCAACAAGAAAAGAAAGAACTTACAAGCATTCTCATTCTTTTGCACAGGAAATCAAGGTTTTCCTCTAGAGTTAACTATTAAATAAGGGACGAGTAATCCCTCCAGGCTTCAAGCAACCCGCCAGGGGCCCGTGTTGGGAGCAGAGAGAGGAGAGAAGAGAGAGAGAACAGAGGAAATAAATCTCAGTGAGGAAAGTAATTTTAGTAATTAATGAATCAGTAGTTACAGATTGA
Source organism: Blastomyces gilchristii SLH14081 (assembly GCF_000003855.2). Lineage (NCBI taxonomy): Eukaryota > Fungi > Ascomycota > Eurotiomycetes > Onygenales > Ajellomycetaceae > Blastomyces > Blastomyces gilchristii. Next base: position 6,117,782 of record NW_003101682.1, read on the forward strand.
AAAAGATATGAAAAGAAAACAAAACACTTTTGACAACTGGCAGTTATCATTTGGGAATAAATTGAGGGGAACAACAAGACAGCGGTTGAACATGTGATTTCTCGCTGTTTGAGAGGACAAGAGACAACACAGCAGGTTCATTAGAAACATCTGTATGGATATCTATCTATACATCTATATCAAACATCAGATCCTCATAATACTGGATGATAGTACGGATTATAACCTTGTCTCCAAGAAAGGAATACTCAATTTCCTTTTCCTTTCCCCCCCCCCCCCTTCATTCTTTTATCGAGTTAGTTAGATTAGTTCCTTTTCAATGTTATGTACTGTGTGCACAGAGTTGTATAACGGCGTGATGAACAGTAGCCACGGATTACAGGGACAGGGAACCCTCCTTAGCCTGCGGAATGCATATTTCTTGCATCCATGCAATATGTAATCTGTACGGAGCATGCATTTCCCGAATTGCTGTTCTTGTTGGCCGTTACGGCCGTTGCGGTTAGCGATCCCACCAGATCACGTGACCCACCACTATATTATGTTCTTGTAGATAGATCTATCAATACAACCTTCAACTATTCTACAGATTATAGCCTGAATGGCACATTTTTCTTTTTAGAATATTGCATCAATATTTTTAATAAAAATAGTTCATCTTTTTTAAAAAGTCTTTTACTTTTTATTAAAGATATTTCATTTTCTCTGAATTCACTGATTAATAAATTTATATACTTTTAACTTTTGAAAAGTGCATTCTCTATTATAAAGAATATTTTTTTTTTTTTTTTTTTTTTTTTTTACATATCTAGAAGAAGCAGAGTCATCTTAATATAAGTGATATATCTATTACTTCAGAGTTCAGCTCAAGACTCAGAATTACTTACTCTATTAAATAACTTATTAATAAAATAATTACTTATTATGAGAAAGTTTCTGAGTTATAAGATAAGACTGATGTTAGTTTTTATCAGAGTATGAAATTTGATGATAAAATAAAAGAGAAGCTTTAGAATAAGAGAAAGCAGAGTTAATATTTATCTACAGAATCTGTTTATTTTAACTTATTAAATTCTTTATTATCTCTTACTCTCAGAATACTGACTTTTAATAATAATTTAAATTAATCTATCTATTACACTGCAGATAATTTTATAAATTTTATACAGATAATACTTTAAAATTAAATAACTATAGCTGATACTAGACTGATCATGTGACTGTGTCTGAAATCAGAATCAAACTTTACAGTTATTACATTGTCTAAAAGTATTACTTCTGATTATAATTTGTGTTTATTACATTGATTTTAAATCACATTATTTCAAATATTAAAGGTCTCAGATTCACTTTTCAAATAAAAATCTAGTTTCAGATAAAGAATATATTTAAATTCTTAGTTACATTTTCATTCTGATCTCATTATTAAAAATGACATTAAATGAGATTATGAAATCATTTCTTACTTACATAATATTATAATATAGTGCTCATTTATTGAAAATTTAACAGAGAGTATTATTAAATATCATTACTTTTCTGAATACAGATTATAATTAATATCATTTTAATTAAAAAAAAATATAAAATATAAAAAAAAATAAAAAAATAAAAAATAAAATAATAACAAGAAAAAATCACAATAAAAAAAAAGAGAAAGAAAAAAAGAAGAGAAAGAAAAAAAGAGAAAGAAAGAGAAAGAAAAAAAAAAAGAAAAGAAAAAGAAAAAAATAAAAAATAAAAATAAAAAAAATCAAGATCACAGAGCTGCAGTACTCTTAAAATACTCACTCTTCAGAGTCTTTACAATATTTATTACTAACTGTGTATTTCTCACAGTGAGAGTAACACAGCTGTAATAAGTTATTATCTTAATATTATCTAATAAATAATCAGTATATATCTGTATAAATGTGAATAATTAGAAAATATACACTTAAAAAGTATGATCAGAGTGAACTCTGCTATCACTTAAATAATATCAAGAACAGAATGCTGAAATTAATGATTTTTCTTATCAATTTTATAGATAAGATATGTGAAGATAATCTTGAGAAATATAAGATTCTCTGACTTCTGATAAAAACAGATCTCACAGAGAGACTCTATTTTCATCATATCAGAGACTGAGTATTATCAAAAAGTATTACTTCAATATATATATACTTACTGTAATAATTCATTCTCTGTGCATGTGACTGAGAGTTACAGCTTTCTCACACTGTATAACTCTCTCTGAAATACTGCTACTGATTTACAATCTATGCAGTCTCTCAGTTCAGTACATGCTGTGTATATACAGCTCTGCATACTGAGACTGTGTTGATTATTATAATCTGATATAGTACTCACTTTTCATGAGCCATGTTTCATTTGATTGAGAGGAGAAAGGAATACAACTGCTATTTTATTTAAGAGAGAATGAATAATTGAATCTATAGAAGATAATTTAATTTCTTCTGTATTTGAAATTTAATTAGTCTATACTCTTCAAATTGAGAGTTTTTGAGAGTGTTTTAATAGTTTTCATATCAGCTTGAAATTAGTGATTGATTGAAGAAGAGAAAAGAGAGAAGAAAGAAATGAGAATAACTTATCTTTATAATATAAAAATAGAGAATTGCTGCAATCATTTATTCTAGTAACAAAGATCTGTTTTCTGCATATATCTCTGATACAGATTATATGATAACTATATACAAAGAATATTAACAGTGCATGTATTGAATGAAGATAATATTACTATACAACACTGTAGCTGTTTCTGTACATCTCTGAAAGCTGTTAATATTTTCTTTAAGTCTCTTTATATTTGATAAGTTAGTAATATATTTCAATACACTTTCTCTTTCATTATTATTATCATCATTATCATCATCACTATTATTACTATCATTATCATTATTATTATTATTATTATTATTATTATTATTATTATTATTATTATTATCATATTATTTCTGATTATCTCTTCTGTCTTCACCTCTCTTCAACACTCACTGAAATTAATTATGTTATTTCTCTTCAAATATTCTGTGATTCTGCAGATTATCAAGGTGTGTGAGCACTGTCACAGATTGAAGAGAGGGAAGAAGAAGATGTTTAAGTGAGAAGAGATAGATTATAAGACATGTTATAATGCCTTGAAGAGACTCTGTAAGAGAGTAGAATAATAACAATTTTAAGTAACACTTCTGATAGATTTAGACTGAACTAAGTATAGAAATAATATGAATGACATTATCTGTGAGAGATTGAAGAAGAAGACAGTGAAGAGTCTTATACAGTAGTAATAAAATCAGAAGAAGTTCTGAGAATGATTTAAGATTAAGATGAAGAGAGAGAGAGAAGAAGAGTGTTACTGTAAATAAGTAATGATAGAAGAAGATTAAGAGAGTATTAAAGTAGAAGATAAAGAAGTTAAAACTGATAAGTTTTTTATTTATTAAGAGATAATAATTTTTAATAATACTTCTATTCTCTAATTAATTAGCAGAAGCTGATAGAGAAGAAGGAAATTGAGATCTTATTCAGACCTTGAATACACTTCATAATTCAGAATATTAAGAAGATAGCTCTGCTCTCTGAGCATGCTAATCTGCTTATTACTGAGATGAAATCTGAGACAGCAGATCAGAAATTGCGGGATTTTGAAGCATAGATTAACCTGACTGAGAGAGAGCAGTGAGAACTCTTCTCTGAGAAGATAGTGAAGAGAGATTTTAAGATAATTATCATCTCAGATGAGAAGAAGAAGAAGAAGAAGAAGAATGAGAAGTGAATTATAAAGAATAATAAAGAAGAATGAGAAAGAGAAGAAAGATGATAAGTAGAAAAAGTTTTTTTCTTTTTATATTAGTTAGTTATAAGTTCATAATTATTAATAATTGAAATTAATTTTGAATTTTTAAAAATTATTGTACAAGTTGTAATCAAGTCAGAAATAATATATATATATATATATATTTAACTATCATGATTCACAAATCACTATAATGTATAAGTATTAACATTTTTTCAACATTGATATTCATAATATTAATATATTTTTAATGATATTATCTGATAATATAATTTGATAATACTCTCTTTCATAATATTAATATATTTCAAGAAATATGACAGAGATTAATTAAGATTGTTTATTTACTTTTATACATTAATAATATTTAATCTGAGTTAGTACTAAAATTATAACTAAGCTAAGAAATAAGATTATTTTCTCTTATATTAATTCTTCTTACACATATCAGTGATCAGTTATTGAAAATAAATTATTATCTTTCTCAAATTATTATTATATCTTCTAAATTCACTTCTTTCACTTCTTTTACTTCTATTGAAGATTTATAAACTCTTCAAGAAATCACTGTGAATTACAAAGTCTATATTATTTACAATTCAACACAGAATGCTCTCTTTCAATTATAATGAATAATCACTTCATTCTTCACATCTGATTTCAGGCTATGAAATTTATGAAAAACTCAACACAAACACTGAGATAAACTATGAAATAATTATCAATAGATTGTATTATAGATTACTAAAGTGTTATCTCTCTACTGCAATCACTGCAACTTTATTCAGAAACATTTATTATAAACTAATTATAGCTCTGAAGAAATTTTCTAACATCTGAAGTCATCAGAATATAGATAATAAAAGAAAAATAATCAGAAAATTACTACTAAGCTGATAAGTTACTTTATCAGATAATGATTTTTAATAACACTAACTTTCTAATTTGAAGAAAATTATGCAAAAATAATTATATATCAGTACTCTGATTTCACAACTCTCATCTGATAACTTCTGTAAATAATTACTTTATATATATATATCTCTGAATCTTTCTCTTTAATTAATTGAAAACTCTGAATTCTGAACACTTCTTCAAATACTTAATTTAAATCTTTATATTTCACATTGACTCTGTCTTCAGTTCAACCTTGAGATATACTACAAAGTTAATATACAATATCTAGAATCAGAGTTGAAGAATCATTGAAGAGTGTCTCTCACAGTGAATATATAAACTAGTATAAACAATCTTACATTTATAAGAGTTATATGTTATTATATTGATAAGAACTGAACTTATCAAGAGATATTAATTGAATTTGAATCATTGATCAGTAGTCATACTGAAGATTATATAATAGAGATATTAATAACTGTGATTAAAAATGACTATTGAGATATTAGTCTCAGTCTTCTTATAATTATAACTGATAATGCTGTGAATAACTACACTATAGTGAAGAGCTTGAAGCAAAAATTGACTTTGTATTTCTGAAATAATAAATAAGATTATATTCTCTGCATTGCTCATATAATTCAACTTATGATATAAACACTGATAAAGAATCTTAATATTGAGATGAAGAATAATAAGATGACTGATTCTTGAGATAAGAATGAGATGAAAGTGATTACTTAAGTAACTTTTACATTCACTTTGTAAAAGATAATGTTTTTTGACAATACTTTTTAATATTGCTTTTTAATAATGCTTTTTGATAATGCTACTGTTAATTTTGAATAGATTGATTAATAATTTAAATATCATAGATTCAAAACATTGCTAATGTGATTTATACCTTCTCTAAATAATAATAATGATTTCATGATATTTAATAAACAAACAAATCAGTTACATCACTGAATATGATACAGAATGTTAGAACACAGTGAAGTGTAATATATAAGATAACTATTCAGACTCTTCAATTGTATCAGATAATTGATTATTGAGTGTAATACTCTGATTGAAAAAAGATTCAGATATTAAAACTTTCTGATATAAAGTAAACTCAGTTGAAATATGTGATTGATTTACTGTTTCAGTTTTATAAGATAATAAAGACAGTCTTAATCACTTGTATATCAATGCTACAGTCAGTCTGATAAGTGTATAACAGTTTATTTACTTATCTTGAGAAGCAGTTAAATCACTTAAAAAGAAATTCAGTCTGAGATAATGCTATAGTGCAGGCTATTATTACTGTAAGAAATAAATCAATATATTACTACAGCAAAACTGAACAATCTTTTACAGAGTACTATACTGTAGCAGCTCTACTAGATCTCTTCTATTGAGTTAATATCTACACTTCTTAAGATTGAACAGAGGAGAAATGAGACTTATATATTAAATTAGTCTGAGACTACTACAATGTCAACTATCAGAGATTTGAATAAGCAGATGTTTAAGATGTGAAGACAGTGAAATACAATTCTCTAGTAAGTAATGATCTTTAGTAATACTTCATATCACATAGAACTATAATACTCACTTTAAAACAGAACTTGTATACATTGATTGCAACTGAAAATCAGATAAAACTATATACTTATAAAACTGAATTTGACTGCTATCTTCAAGATAATCTGATGAATTTACACATTAAATCAATTCTAGAGTTATGAAAAATTGTTAAGAGTATATATTCAACTGTTACACTAATAGTGTGTGATATTCTAACAATTTCATTGATAGAGGTGAGAATGAAGTGAAAGTTCAACTCAAGTTAAGATATTTATTATTATCATCAGAGACAATTACAAGAAGAAATAATCAAGAAACTTATAATTGTAAAACATGAAATTATCAGACAGTTTAATACCTCTGATCACAGTATATCAGAGAAGTGTAGTTTTTATAAGAAAGTGAAGAATAAACTTGCATAAGAATGTATTTAGTTATTTCATAAGTGTTATCAATAATTATTATCAAATTCTGATTATATAAGCAATCACTGAATAAACTGAATGAGACTGATTTTAATCTTCAGTCTCAGTCTTATTCTGATTTTGAAAGAATGATCATCTTTTACAGTTTATTCTGAGAAATTACTTCTCTTTTACTGTTCTTGAATTAAATCTGGTCATTTTTCACATTATTTCTCTCAGAAATGATTCATTTTCAGATTTTTTTAAGGCTTGGTTCTAGACTGGCCGCCGGGATCATGAATTTCATGTTTGATCTCATTTGGTCTGATCTCATACATTTCTTGGCGTGAATCCCACTGGGACTAATCATTAAAAAAACATGTAAAGTGACTATATATCAGATCTCAAAATGAGATCATGACTTAGAAAAAATAAGAAAGTGGTCTCATTTGGTTTCATTTAGTCTCATTCTTGGCATAAAGTTACTATTTTTAGACATTTTAAGGTTTTTTTTAGACTATTTTCAATTTTTTAAAAAGTAACACTTTTTGGTAATACTCAAATGAGATTTAAAGTCATTTAAAGCAATAAAAATAATTTAAATTGAGAAGTGAAAATCATGATCTCATTTGAAAAATGTGACAAGAGTAGACAGTAAGTCTCACTGAGACAGTATGAGACTACTATCTAATGTTAAAACAGTGTAATGAAATTAGTTGAATTGATAATGAGACTATCAAATATTCTGATCCTGGTCCCAGACACGGTCACACAGTCAGTCTACTTGATTCTGATAAGACTCACGCCAAGAAATGTATGAGATCAGACTAAATGAGATCAAATGTGAAATTCATGATTCCGCCGGCCAGTTTAGCTGATACTATATAATATCTCACTATATCTGTCTCTGTATAAAGAGATACTATGAGAGATGAGATATAAGAATATCAGAAGAAAGTTAAATATATACTAGATATTAAATCAGTAATTACATTTGATAACTCTAATTATAAAGTCTGATATATTAATATATTAGCTGATACAGAAGTTATTAATGAAACTAACATTCTATTAAGAACTTAATAAGAATTCTCTTTTATATATTATATCAACTCTAAGAAGTGAAAGATTTATTTCAAGTCTCTATATAGATATATACTGTCAAGTCTTATTAAAAACATTTAAATCACTATTAAAATCTTGAAAGCTGATAATACTGCAGCTCTATAAGACAAGATTAATATTAAATATATAATATCACTGACTGAAGAATATGTTAATATTTTTAAGAAGTTAATAAAATTATAAGTCAAGAATAATAATTATCTTACTTTTCAGAGATATTTTCACTATCTTATTATCTATCACAGAGAGCTCTGTCAGAGCACTGAGAATATATATTATAATCTTTTTCTTAATAATCTATAAGATTATTAAAAATCATTTATTAAGATATATCTGAATAAGTTTTTCTTCACTAATCAAGAACTTATTATTAATATTGATATTAATAATTTAATGAAGTAACTGATTAATTATACATTTAAGAAGATTATCACTGAGTGAAAAAAGCAGTCTCAGACTGATTCTGTGACTGTGAAAAAGAATAAGAATAAAGATGAGAATAAAAGTATATCTGTATAAAAGTGCACTCACTGTAAAAGATATGAATATACTATTAATAGATATTTCATCTTATACTCTGATAAAAAGAAAAAGAAGATGAATAAGAAGAATGATGATAAAAAGAAAGAGAAGAAGAATGACTTAATAAGTTCTTAATTAGCAGTAAATACAGTAATTACAAAGATTAAGTTCTATTTCTCTTTTATAGTTATCAGAAAATCATTCTCTAGATCTTGATATTTGAATATATATATAAGTCTGAATATAACAGATGAGCTTCATTCTTTTTCAAATATTAAATCTTTTAATGATAACATCTCTATTGATTCTGCAACTGAGAGAACTGAGTTTATTAAGAAGATTAAAACTGTTATCTTAAAGATTGAGAGTGATAATATTAACTTACAGAATGTTCACTATATTTCTAATATTACAGTTAATCTACTCTCATTTGTGAAGCTTGAAGATCAGAGATTTTAATTTATATTATCTTTCACTATTCTCTCATTTTTCATTTACAGAGTCTTAAATAATGTTATTTTTTATACAGTTTGAACTGCTTATAATAATATATACAGAGTCACTAAATAAGAGTTCAATGAGAATCTCAATTATCTAAGCAAGATAGTTAGATATATTACAATGTCTTATAAGTATAATTTTAACTGAAAAGTTGTTTTTTCTGTAACTGCTGTTACTACTGTTAATAACATTGATTCTGCAGGTCACAAATATAGATCTTAAGAATATAAAGATATTAAAGACTCTTTTGAATTAGTATTATAATCTCAGTTATATTCACACTGATACTATAATTACTATAGTCAAGAATCTTTATACTGAAGTTATAATTAAAGATTCTAAGACTAAGTTCTTTACAAAGAATGTGTTAAGACAGATATAATACAAGATTATTCAAAAACACTGATGTCTAAATCTATTTAACTTATTGAGAAGATTTATATTAATCTTGTAAATAGTAAATATATATTGAAAGATCTCTCTGATCACTTCTTAGAGTTCTGTCAGAGAATTAAATACTGAATGCTTATTATCTGTAATGCAACTTACTATTATTAAGTATATTTTTTAAAGTTTAAGAATGAGACTGTTCAATACTTTGAGTTGTGACTCAGATTTATAAGTAATCTCAGATATACAGTCTCTGCTTTTCTACAGACTGATATTAATGATGTTTTTCAATTCACATATATGTACATAGTTATGAATTCATATAATATTAAATGAGAATTAATAATTGTAAGAGGCCCACGCCGAATAGATCAGTATTATATTGATAGATCTTATATAACAAAGAGAAAAACATTAGAGAAGAAAAAGAAAGAGAAAGTACAAGAATCAGCAATCAGAGTGAATATTTATACACATATGTAGTGATGTACATAGTGAAGCTTCAGAGCAGAAGAATCTATACATGTTTATAATGGCCAAGAATTGGCGATTGAGAATGACTGAGAATTGAAGTGTACACATTTGAGAATGAAGTAGCAGCTGAGAATTAATGATTGAGAATGACTGAGAATCAGAGTGTATACATTCAAGAATGAAGTGATTGAAATCTGTGAAGTGTAACAGAATAGTCTATATAATTGATCAGGTGCAGCTCATCACATTAGTCTCTTCTTTTCAGAAGCAGTTCTCATCAGTCAAGAGCTGCTGTTTCAGATAATACAGAACTCAGAGTTCAGATTGAGCAATTATACTCAACTCATTTCATAAGATATTATCAGCTGCAGCTGCAGAGTCTCTTATTAAGAATATTCTCAATCTCTCACTCAAGCTCATTATCTTCTTCTATGATGCCTGGTGGCTGTCAGTTGAAAGTCAATTGAGAAGAGAACAGATCAGTGACAGTGCAGTGAAGCAAGCTTGTATGAAAGATATTATAAATCTCTGATAATATGTCAAGACAGTAGTTATAACTATCTAGAACTTCTATCACTTTATACTTTATATGACAGTAATCTAGTGTATGAGATAAGTGTGTGATCTGTATATTTTTAAGATTCAATCATATCAGATCTTCTATCTTATATTGTTCAGTGAGATCTCAGTGAATATTAATTCAATCTTCTTAATTCTGTTTAGCACTTATCATGAAGGCTTCTACTCAGTTACAAGTGTCTCAGAGCTTTGTCACTATATTATTAATGATCTGAATCAGACTGTGAAGATTCAGTGTAAAGTATGTAATCTCTAGAAGATTCAATACTTTCATATAATATCTGTGTATGAGAAAGAACAGGCTCACACCTGTTGAAACAGCATCTCAGTCATTGATAGCAACTTCAATGTGTAGAAGAAGATCATATCAATCATCTTATAAGTAATTACAGAACTTATAAAGATAATTCTTCATAGTCTGAATTATTCATTCTGATGCATTATCAGTCTCAGAGTGATAGATAGTTGACAGACAGTATATAATCTTGAGAACTTGACAGATTCTTGTTCAGAGAGTACTCATAAATTGACAGCTCTGATCTGATACTATAGATCTCAGTAATTCATGTATTTAATAAAATAGACTCTGTAGAAAAGCTTCAGTGACTTGTTTAGTATTCATTTTATTACAAGATTTCAATATTACATCTTTACTCAATCAGTTCACAATGATCAGAATGTTTCTACAACTCTTACTCTCAGAGAGATTAATAGTGAAGTTAATTATCACATCTTATCAGATTCTATCAGAGATATTAAGCAGTTTCAGCTGGTCTTTTCTACAGTTCTTTCATGAGATAATGAAAGAATAATAATTACAGTTTCAGACAAAATGTCTGATGCTATTTAATATCTCAGATCAGTAGAATTCTTGAGAGACTATTTAATACAGTTATTCACAGTCTGAATGATCAGTTATATGTGAATCATGCATCTCTTATATTATTCAGATATGTAAGAGTTCAGAGTAAGAGACTCAGCATCATTTATGAAATCACAGAGCATTACTGTTATTTATTGAATATTTCAAGATGTCAGTCTTTATATGTAATTCTGAAGGAAATTGAGACACTTCTTATTGTACTGCTTTAGTGAGAGTTTGAAGAAGTTTGTCAGTCTGAACTACTATATATCACAGTTCATTCAGTGTAGAAGAAGTGAAGATATCAGTGTCAGTTCAGAGAGAGAGTGTTCTAATCAGAGCAGTATATATAGTGTCATGAGTGATCTTATTATAATTAACTAATATCTTTGAGTTCAAGAGCTGATGTTCTTGATTCATTCAGTGCATGTCTATTATATTAAATGATATATCTTATTCTTGTTATGAGAGTGCATCTGCCATCGAGTTCTGACTGCTGAAGTGATAGTGTATTGTAAAATGAAAGTGGCTTAGAAACTCAGATCATTGCATCTGTTATTCAGTGAGTTTATAGATAGTTATAAAGTATTTAAGATTCTTATAATCTGTGATTATCTCAAAATTAGAGATACTTTGAAGTTCAGAGTCTTATTCTTCTAAACAGTGTATGATTATGAGAAGTTTCTTATCATAGATCTCATAATTGCTTTCAGCAGAACTTAGTTTCTTAGACATGAAAATACATAATTGTAAGACATCTTCATCATTATATTACAATATAGCTTCTTCTGTAACATAGTGAGAGAAATCAGCTTCAATAACTGTCTTGTGATCAGAATTGAATATTATCAGTAGAAAGATATTAATGAACATCTTCTTTATCTATATAAATACAGCTTCAGCATCTGCTGATCATTGAAATACTGAGTTCTTCTTAGTAAGTTCTGTAAGTAATCTTGTGATATCTGAGAAGTTTTATATAAATTGCTGATAGAAGTTAGTGAATTCAATGAAGCTTTATACATCTTTCACAGTATATGAAGCTTCTCATTTGAGAATGACAGAGATCTTCTCAGAATTTATTTAAATTTCCTTGTCAGCTTCTATGATGAAATCTAAGTATTTAGTACTCTTAACTTTGAAATCACACTTATCAATATTAATTAATAGTTCTGCTTCTTATAGTTATTGTAATACTCTTTGCACATGCTCTTAATGTTCTTTTCTGAATTCATCAGTGAAGATGAGAATGTTATCTAGATAAGCAGATACAAACTTATTAAGAAAATCTCAGAGTACTCAGTTGATATACTTCTGAAATATACTGAGAGTGTTAGTTAGTTCAAAAAGTGTGACTATTCATTCAAAGAGATTATAATATATTTGAAATGCTGTAAGTCATTCATCTTCTTCAGTGATACAAATCTTATGAAATGCAGTGATAATATCTAGCTTTGTAAATCATTGAGCTCATCTAATATATACTAGAGTTTCATTGATGAGAGATAAGAAATAATGATCTTTCTTTGTCAATCTGTTCAGATCTCAGTAGTTCACACAGAATTGAAGTTCTTCACCTGATTTCTTTGTAAAGAGAATAGAGACTGTGATGAAAGAATTGCTAATGTGTATGAATTCTTTATTCAATAGATCATTGAGTGTCTTTCAAAGAAGAAGAAGTTCATCTCAGAACATGTTATAAAGAGAGTCTTATAATAATTTAAAATTCTTATCATTCTTCTTCTCTAACTTGATACTGTGATTCACTTTAGAACCTTGTAAGAGAGATATATTTATAATATTGTCTTGTCAGAAGACATCTAGATATTCATGATATTATTAAGAGAGTTTTGTATAAGAATCTGTTATTATAACACAGAATAACTTTTCTAGAGTCTTTTTAATATTGATCAGACTGATGAAATAGATTGTTATATAATTCTGCTATCAGTGACTTCTTTTTCAGAGCATTTCATATATGTTAGCAGAGATCTGTGTCAGATCCATGATCTTGTGAATGTCATCTTCATGAATTCTATCATTGTTAGAGAATATCAAGCTTCTGTTTTAAGTATTTAATAAGATGCTCTGTTCAGATAGTCAGACAAGTTCTAACATAAGATTATAATCAAGATTATCAACTTTATATATATAGACATCTTCATATTGATGTTCTTTCATATCTATGATCAGCTTTATCATGTAATGAGTATAAATATCTTTTAAATCATTAAATTCTGTGAGAAGTCAGGGTTTTAATAAGAGAATATACTGAAGATTATAATATCTTATAACTGAAGATTTTATCATTGTATAGTGACATAGACTGCTGTCTATCATGACTTTCATATTATACATGTTATCAATCACAGTAGATACAAGAATCACATTCATTATCATTTTCTCTTTAAATTATTGTTGTCTGATCTTTTCAAGCTTCTGTTTATAAATTTGAATAGAAGCTAATCTTTTTCTTATTTCATCAGAGCATTCTTATAGTTATCTTTCAAATCTTTCTTCACTGCAATGTGATTGATATGAACAGGCACTGATTCATTCTTTGAATGAGAAGATACATAGACTGATTAACAGTTGAAAGTAATATACTCTGATTAATTACAGTTGATACACACTTCTTATTGATGTTGATCAGTAACTTCTTCAGAAGTAATTTCAGAGACTTAGAAGTCTGTTCAGATAGCAGAGACCTGTGCCTATGTATAGATATTTAAGTCTACTCAGTTCATAGCATCTGCATCATTGTTATTATTTCTCAGCACAGATGTGTGAGTGACTGAGATGTAATGTCTTCTGTCACTATTCTGTATACTCTTGAGCTTGATAAGACAGTTGTTCAATGTTCAGAGCTGTATGCAGAAATCTTTATAAGTCTGATCTTTGTCTATGCTTATAAGAGTCTGTAAGAGTTTGAAAGTTAATATCTTCATAAGTATGTTAATCTTTATTCAATTCTCTCAAGATTGATCATCTGCTTCTAGAATCTTAGTGTTAAAGTCAGAAATGAATATTATAAGAGAAGTGTTTCTCTGTCAGACACTCTGTAATCAATCTAATACTTTCTATTGTATGACAGTGTCTTGAAACAGAATATCAAGATATTTGATAATATTATCAGATGTTTGTAACACTGATTCACATGCTTTTATTTATAAATGAAACTTCTGTTTCATGTAATTCTTCAATTATTCATTGATATATCAATCTTGATTAATTAATAAATCAATGACATCTTCATCTATACTCAGTTTCATGAGCATTTTCATTTTTCATGATGAGTAGAGAGTGAGATTGAAAGTATTGAAATATGTGAAAGCATCTAAGCATTCTTTCAGTGCTTTTATATTCAATTCTGTAGATGTTGAAATTGTATGAATTTCTTGTTGTAATAATCACTGAATCTCTTCATATTAATATTATTGAGTTGCATGCATATTAGCTATTTATTATTATTATAATTTCAACATTGCTCAAAGTCACTATAATATCATGTCTATGCTTGCATTTAAGAGTTTCATATTATTATTAGACATGATTATATCAATTATCAGATATGTCATTGTATAAATATTTTATATATCTAAAATGTCAGAACTCTCAGATCTTTCACTGATATTTTCTTATAAGATCTTACTCTCTTTATAAGATCTTATTACAGAGTCAGAGTGACTGATAAGTAAGCTTTTATCTGAGAACTCAGTGTCTGCTTAACTGTTTAACTGTTTCTCTATTTCTTATATGTTGTTATGCATTTAAATATCTCAGTGAGTAATTGTTTCTAATAAGAAGATAATGAATGTTTTTCTAGTGTAAGAGATCTACACTGAATAGATCAGTATTATATTGATAGATCTTATATAACAAAGAGAAAAATGTTAGAGAAGGAAAAGAAAGAGAAAGTGTGAGAATCATTAATCAGAGTGAATATTTATATGTGTATGTGATGACATACACAGTGGAGCTTCGGGGTGGAAGAATCTATACATGTTCGTGGTGGCCGAGGATCGGCGATCGAGAATGGCCGAGAATCAGAGTGTACGCGTTCAAGAATGAAGTGACGGCTGAGGATTGATGATTGAGAATGGCCGAGAATCGGAGTGTACGCGTTCGAGAATGAAGTGGTTGGAATCTGTGAAGTGTAACGGAATAGTCTATATGATTGATCGGGCGCAGCCCGCTACAATAATATCTTATTCATCACATTAAGATAATGTTTCTGAACATGAGATTCACACTATTATGAAACAGATTAGAGCTGCTCTTTTAAAAGATAATCTCTCTAAGAAGTTCTGAACAGATGTTCTAGAGATAGTGATTATAATAATTAATAATACTTTCACATCTACAGTTCTTTATAACTTAAAATTTTAACTCTCTACTATAGAGACTTCTGTAATCTCAAGTTTATATAAGATTTCTTAATGTGTACTTACAAACATCTCACTGAATGTGAGACATTTTTACTGATTAAGTGCAGAGGTCTTTATTCACTTATATAAATCTCAGAAGTCTGTAAATAAGCTCTCTTCACATGCTGATTTCTATCATATCATTGAATTCAGTGACACATCAATTGTGGCGGGCTGTGCCTGATCAATTATATAGACTATTCTATTACACTTCACAGATTTCAACTGCTTCATTCTTGAATGCGTACACTCTGATTCTCAGCCATTCTCAATCATCAATTCTCAGTCACTATGAACACATATAGATTCTTCCACCCTGAAGCCTTACTATGTATATTATTACATACACATATAAATATTCACTTCAATTGCTAATTCTCACACTTTCTCTTTCTTTTTCTTCTCTAATGTTTTTCTCTTTGTTATATAAGACCTATAATATTATATCAATCTATTGAGTGTAGGCCTCTTATACTAGAAAAATATTCATCATCTTCTTATTAAAAATGATTATTCATGTATTATCTTCTCATTAGAAATGATTATTCATCAAGAGATATTTAAACATGTAATGATATATAAGAAAGAGAAACATAGTTAAGTGAATACTGAGTTTTCAGATAGAAGCTTACTTATCAGTTATTTTAACCCTGTAATAAAATCTTATAAAGAGAATGTCAGTGAAAGATCTAAGAGTTCTGACACTTAGATATATAAGATATTTATATAATTATACTTCTTCAAGATTTCACAGATATTATACACTCAATGAATGACATGTCTAATGATAATATAAGAGAACTCTTAAATACAAGCATAGAAGTAATATTATAGTGACTTTGAGTAATACTGAAATTATAACAGCAATAAATAGCTAATATACATGCAACTTAATAACTTCAATATGAGGAAATTCAATGATTAATTTAACAAGAAACTCATGCAATTTCAACATCTACAGAATTGAATATAAAAGCACTGAAAGAATGCTTAGATACTTTCATATATTTTAATACTTCTGATCTCACTCTCTACTCATTATGAAGAATGAAAATGCTTATGAAACTGAGTGTGAATGAAGATATCATTGATTCACTAACTAATCAAGATTGATATATCAATGAATAATTAAAGAATCATATAAAACAGAAGTTTTATTCATGAATAAAAGCATGTGAATCAGTGTTGTGAATATCTGATAATATTATTCCAATATCTTAATGTTCTGTTCTGAGACACTGTCATGTAACAGAAAGTATTAGATTGATTACAGAGTATTTAACAGAGAAATACTTCTCTTATAATATTCATCTCTGACTTTGACATCAAGATTCTAGAAGTAGATGATCAATCTTGAAAGAATTGAATGAAAATTAACATACTTAAGAAGATATTAACTTTTGAACTCTTACAGAGTCTTATAAGTATAGATGAAGATCAGACTTATGAAGATTTCTGCACACAGCTCTGAACATTGAATAATCATCTTATCAAGCTCAAGAGTATACAGAACAGTGACAGAAGATGTTACACTTCAGTCACTTACACATCTGTGCTGAAGAACAGCAATGATGCAGATACTATGAACTGAATAGATTCAAATGTCTATACATAAGCAAGAGTTTCTACTGTTCAAACAGGCTTCTGAGTCTCTGAGATCACTTCTGAGAAAGTTGCTAATTGATGTCAATATAAAGTATGTATCAACTGTAACTGATTAGAATACATTGCTTTCAACTGTCAATTGACCTATATGTCTTCACACTTAAGAGAAAGACTGATATCTTCTCAATCAAGAGAAAGATCAGTGTCTTCTTATTCAAAGAATGAATCAGTACCTGTTCACATCAACCACATTGCAGTGAAGAAAGATTTGAAAAATAACTATAAGAATGCTCTGATGAAACAGAGAAAAGATTAACTTCTATTTAAATTTACAAACAGAAGTTTGAAGAGATCAGATAATAACAATTTGAAGAGAAAATAGTAATGAATACAATTCTTATATCTATTGTGATTGATAATATGTATAATATGAAAGCCATGATAGACAGCAATCTATATTACTATGCAATGATAAAATCTTCAGTTATAAGATATTATAACCTTCAGTGTATTCTCTTATCAAAGCCCTGACTTCTTGCAGAATTTAATGGTTCAAAAGATGTTTATATCTGTTATATAGTGAAACTAAACATAGATGTGAGAGAATATCAATGTGAAGATATCTATGTATATAAAGTTAATAATCTTGATTATAATCTTATATTAGAACTTGTCTGACTATCTGAACAAGGCATCTTATTGAATGCTTGAAACAGAAGCTTGATATTCTCTAACAATAATAGAATTCATGAAGATGATATTCATAAGACTATGAATCTTACACAGATCTCTGTCAATGCTTATGAAATACTCTGAAAAAGAAGTCATCATCAAAACTGCTGACAGAGTTACTGATAAGATTGCTGATAGCAGAATTATATATCAATCTATTCTATCAGTCTGACTGATATCAAAAAGACTCTAGAAAAGTTATTCTGTATTATAATAACAGATTCTCATATAAAACTCTCTCAATAATATTATAAATATCTAGATATCTTCTGATAAGATAATAATGTTACAAATCTATCTCTCTTACAAGGTTCAGAAGTGAATCACAGTATCAACTTAAAAAAGAGAGATAGTAAGAACTCTGAATTATTATAAGATTGTCTTTATAATATGTTCTGAGATGAACTTCTTCTTCTTTGAAAGACACTCAATAATCTGTTGAATAAAGAATTCATATATATTAGCAACTCTTCAGCTGCAGCCTCTATTCTCTTTGCAAAGAAATCAGGTGAAGAACTCTGATTCTGTGTGAATTATCAAGAATTGAATAGATTAATAAAGAAGAACTGTTATTCTTTATCTTCTATCAATGAAACTCTAGCTTGTATTGAATAAGCTCAATGATTTACAAAGTTAGATGTCATTACTGTGTTTCATAAGATCTGCATCACTGAAGAAGATGAGTAACTTACAGCATTCTGAACATAATATGATCTCTTTAAATGAGTAGTCACATTCTTTGAACTGACTAATGCTCTCAGTATATTTCAGAAGTATATTAACTGAGCACTCTGAGACTTTCTTGATAAATTCATATCTGTATATTTTAATAACATTCTCATCTTCACTGATGAATTCAGGAAAGAACATCAAGAATATGTGTGAAAGATATTACAATGACTATGAAAAGCAGAACTGCTGATAGACATAGATAAGTGTGATTTTGAGATTAAAAGTACAAAATATCTAGACTTTATCATAGAAGCTGATAAGAGAATTTGAATAAATTCTGAGAAGGTCTCTACTATTCTTGAATGAGAGATTCTGTGTACTGTGAAAGATATATGAAGCTTCATCAGATTTGTTAACTTCTATCAGCAATTTATATGAAACTTCTCAGATATTATAAGATCACTTACAGAACTCACTAAGAAAGACTCAGTATTTCAATGATCAGCAGATACTGAAGCTGTATTTATATGAATAAAGAAGATGTTTATTAATACCTCTCTGCTGATAATATTCAATTCTGATTATAAGACAGTTGTTAAAGCTAATTTCTCTGACTATGTCACAGAAAAAGCTATATTGCAATATAATAATGAAGATGTCTTATGATTATATATCTTCATGTCTAAGAAACTGAGTTCTGTTAAATACAACTATGAGATCTATGATAAGAAACTTCTCACAATTATATACTATCTAGAAGAATGAAACTCTGAACTCTGAAGTGTCTCTGAATTTGAAATAATTACAGATCATAAGAATCTCAAGTACTTCATAACTATCTGTAAACTCACTGAATGATAGATACAATAATCTGAGTTTTTAAGTCACTTTTATTTTATAATACACTACTGTTCTGACAGTCAGAACTCAATGACAGATACTCTCTTATAATAAGAGTAAGATATATCATCTGATGTAACAGATACTCACTGAATGAATCAAGAGCATCAGCTCTTGAATTTGAAGATATTAGTTGATCAAGATGAAACAGCTCATGACACTATATAAACTTCTCTGATTAGAACATTCTCTCTCTGAACTGTCACTGACACTGACACTGATATCTTAACTTCTTCTGAACCTACACTGAATGAATTATGACATGTAATGACTCAAACTGATGAACTTCTTCAAGCACTTATTGAAGCAGTATATTAAGAAGTACTCTGATTTCTCTCAGAACTATATATAAGAACTGACATCTCAGAATGCTCAATTGATGACAATAATACTCTGTGATTTTATAAATAATGTTGAGTCTCTCACTTCAAATCCTTACACACTCAGATAATGTAAGAGATGCATGATTTGTATATAACTGATCACTCAGATTATGAACAATTGTACTGAATAATCTCTCAAGAGTTCTACTGATCTGAGATATTAAACAGTATCAGATGTTTTGTTTGAAACTGCAACTATTATTCTTTCATCATCTCATGAAAAAACTGTAGAAAAGACCTACTGAAATTACTTAATATCTCTGATAGAATCTGATCAGATATGATAATTAACTTTGCTATTGATCTCTCTGAGAGTAAGAGTTGTAGAAATGTTCTGATCATTGTGAACTGATTGAGTAAGAATGTAATATTGAAATCTTATAATAAGATAAATACTGAACAAGTCACTGAAGCTTTTCTATAAAGCTCATTCTATTAAATGCATTAATTACTGAGATTTATAGTATTGAATCAGAACTGTCAATTTATAAGTACTCTCTGAACAAGAATCTGTCAAGTTCTCAAGATTATATATTATCTGTCAACTGTCTATCACTCTGAGACTGATAATATGTCAGAATAGACAATTCAGACTGTAAAGAATTATCTCTATAAGTTCTGCAATCACTTATAAGATGATTGACATGACCTGCTTCTACATGCAGAGATTGCTATCAATGAATGAGATGTTATTTCAACAGATATAAGTCTGTTCTTTCTTATATATAATTATCACATAAAAGTGTTGAATCTTCTAGAGATCACACAGTTCACACTGAATTCTCACAGTTCAATTCAGATTGCTGATAATATAGTAATAAATCTCTGAGATGTCTGTGACTGAGCAGAGATCTTCATGACAACTGTAAAACAAGATCAAGAAAATCAAATCAATGTTCACTAAGATCTCACTGAATAATATAAGATAGAAGACTTGATGTGATTGAATCTTAAGAATATAGAGATCACACATTCATCTCATATACTGAATTATCATTATATTAAGTATAAAGTGATAGAAGTTCTAGATAGTCACAACTACTGTCTTAACACATTATCAGAGATTCATGATATCTTTTACACAAGCTTACTCTGCTGCACTGTTATCAACCTGTTTTCTTCTCAACTGACTTCTGACTGACAGTCATCAGACATTATAGAAGAAGATAATAAGCTTGAGTGAGAGATTGAGAATATTCTTGATAAGAGACTCTGTGACTGCAGCTAATAATATCTTATAAAATAAGTCAGCTATAATCAACTGATCTGAACTCTGAGTTCTATGTTATCTGAAACAGCAGTTCTTGACTGATGAGAACTACTTCTGAAAGAGAGAGACTAATGTAACAGACTGCATCTGATCAATTATATAGACTATTCTATTACACTTCACAGATTTCAACTGCTTCATTCTTGAATATATATACTCTGATTCTCAGTCATTCTCAATCACTGATTCTCAGCTGCTATGAACATGTATAGATTCTTTCACTCTGAAGCCTCACTACATACATCATTATATATGTGTATAAATATTCACTTCAATTGCTGATTCTCATACTTTCTCTTTCTTTTCCTTCTCTAATGTTTTTCTCTTTATTATATAAGATCTATAATATTATACTAATTTATTTAGCGTAGGCCTCTTACATCAATATATTATCTATGAAATTCTGAATCTGGCAAGATTATTATCAGTAGTAATGTAAGGTTTTCAATCACTGAAAAATCAGAATCAGTTATTACATCTGTAACACTTATTAATTATATTACTAAATCAGAATCTGATATTTATCTGATTAATAATGAAGATGCTTCTAACATTGAGAATCTGAATTCTATATAATTACAGCCTGTGAAATTGCTGACTATATATACTTCAAGCTCTGTTATAGATAATCTTTCAAAGTCTTATAAGAATATCACCTCTCAGTTAGAAAGAGTAGAGAATTATTGAAAGAAGTTTATATAATATGAGATTACTGATCTGAAGAGATATAATATATAAAGTTTAATCTCTAGATCTGATATTCGGAAGAATGAATTAATTGCTTCAGACTATTAAGTATTTCTTAAGAAAGATAGACTCACAGATCTGAATACTAATTCTGATAATATTCTTAGAAAATTATATTAAGTGATTTATAATAACTGATTTAAGAAGAATTCTAAAGAAGAGATCTATACTTCTGTTATCACTGATACTGTTAATTATATTCTTTTTACAATAACAGTAGTATATAATTGAACACTTTATTAAGTGAATATAGTGATAATATATCTGTATAAATATCTTACTAAGAAGATCTATATAAGACAACTTATCAGAGACCCGGTGACGTAGTGATTAACTACGCTACTATGAAGCCTCAATTAGCGGCCTTCCCCCCGGGGAATGAATGTTAAAAGAGGGCAGGTTCAAACTCTGCAAGAGTCATCTTAATCACAGCTTTCACTGTTAAGTTATAAAACAGTATCAGAGATTCCCAGGTGCACTATAGTGAATTATTATCAAGCTTAAAATATTCATTCTGAGGGTTCTCAGACACTAATTCTCACTGATCTTAGAGTTAACAGCCTCTCAAGCACTTCAAGTTAGATCAGTACTAGAGTGATTGAGATCTAGAGTGTCTGCAGAATAGTAAATCATTGTCAAGCTTAACTAGCCAGATCTCATCTCTCTCACTCTAGACACTTACTTTCAGAGAATGAGATTTAAAAACTATCTGATTAGAACACTCTGAGCCTAGTAAGAATCTAGATAAGACAAGACCTAGACACTCTTAATAGGTGATTAGTGTAAGCAAGACTATGACAGTCAATTGATAGACTGAAATACTGAGATTGACAGCTGAAAGATTAGAGACTTAACTAGAATTGAGTAGCTCTGATGTTATTCTTAGTGAGAATCTCACTTATGAGTAAGCTAGTTACAGAAGCTAGCTGAGTGGCAGCTCTTTAGAGAGAATGATAACCTCTGAAGCAGGCCTGAGAGAACAGAGGCAGTGATTGATTATATAGAGTGTTAAAATATATATATAGCTTAAGATGTAAACTGCAGAGGTCTTATTCTGTAGCTATTTAATGTGTCTATCTTTAAGACTATATTCTCTTTTCTTTTGTCATGATATTTTCAAATGATTTCAAAGTATTAAAAGGTGTTAAAATACTGTAATTTATAAACAGTTTTTGTATTCTGAGCTGGAATTTTCTGATTTTATATATCTGAAATTGATAAGTGTATAATAGTTGACTCTATAGATATAGAAAAAACCCTGAGAACTAAAGATTCTCAGGTAGATATCATAGTCTCTGACTGTATACATCTATAATTGAAGAATAATAATAATAATACAACTTATCAGATTTGAGACAGATTCACTGAAAACACTTATCTATATAATTGAGAGTAGTTTATATAGTCTGAACTCTGTAATAAAGATCTGATATAATTACTTAACAGCTCTGTTAAGTAATCTTGAATTTACAGTCAGTATTTATAATTCAGTACTCTGATATTATATATTCAGATATCATCTCTATATAATAATCTATATTAACAATCTTAATATTATATCTGAAGTTTCTGAGAATGCTGATTAACTAGTGAGTATACTCAGTGAGAAATTAAAAGTCAAGAATCTATATTAATTAATTAAGTATTTAAGTATAAAAGTTAATTATTCTGACAAAGAAATTGATTTAATATATTATCAATATATTAAATATCTTATTAAAGATTTCTATCTTGATAATATAGTTATTATTAAAACACTGATAAAGAATGAATTCTGTATTAATAATTTCTTAATATCTGAGAAAGAGACTGATTTCATAATTCAGTAATATTAATATAATGTGAGCTGTTTACAATATCTTACAGTTAAAACACATTCTGATATTACTTATACTATCTCACTACTTACTCAGCAGAACATTAATTCAATATCTTAATATTGAAAGACTCTGTTATATATTATATATTATTTGAAAGAGATAATGAATTTAAGTATTTTCTACAGATACAGTCTGTATGAGAGATTCATTCTCTCTGATTTTCTCAATAATTTCTACTTACTCTTCAGCTACTCAGATTTCAATTGAGCAGGTCTCTTAAATAATAATAGAAAATCAATATTCAGCTACATTTTCAAGCTTGCAGATAATCTGATTTCATGATAATCAGTGAAACAATCTTGTATATCTCTAAGTTTCAATAAAATTAAATATATAACTCTTAGTAAGACAGTCTACAAAGTAATATAAATTCAGAATCTTATAATTAAGCTTGACTTCATTATTACATCTCTGATACAGATTCTTGCTGATAATAAGAGTACTATAGATCTTATAAAGATGACAGTCATTACAGCCTAAAGTAAGTATATTAACACATATTTTCATTTTTCATGTTGACAGTTGAATCAGAGAGTCATTGATTTGAAATATATTCTTATCACTCAGATAATAGCAGATGAACTCACTAAATCTCTAGACACTATGATATTTATATGATTCATGATTTTGCTAGATCTTACAGGTGTAAAAGTTGGGAATGCTTAATTTTACATTTGTATTTGGTTTTGACAGACTATCTTGGTGGATTGGGTGTTTTTGTATGTGATTCTTGTTATCTCGAGGGGGGGTGTTGGCCGTTACGGCCGTTGCGGTTAGCGATCCCATCAGATCACGTGACCCACCACTATATTATGTTCTTGTAGATAGATCTATCAATACAACCTTCAACTATCCTACAGTTCTTTGTGTTCGCGGATCCGCGGAGTCCGCGGGGCGGGGAGGGATGCGATTTGCGATTTGCGACTTGCGACTTGCGACTTGCGGGCCGGGGGTGCGAGGGTATGTATGATAGTATAAATAGTCTAAATTATGGAGAATGGCTGTGGAGAATACATAGTAGTCAGAGGGGCGGGATAGCGGGGGCGGGCGGGATGTTCGTATTGTTTGGAAGGCTGCTTGGAATAAGTGAAAGATTTAATTAAGCTTATGCTGAGCTTTCTTCTCTGTCTTCATAGTTACAGTTCTATATAGATTTGTGCAACTCAGAAACAAAACACTCTCATCAAAGCCGACCCTGCTGAGAACCACCACCACATCATCCCTCTTCCAGTGCTTACCCCGTATGCCGGGTAACGTCATATGCAACATAAACTCTATTCATTCGGGCTAGGTTTATATATAGAGCAATTTAATACGAACCAGTCATGATTTCTGCCGGCGACTCTTCGACACCTCTACATTAACCTAGCATGGAAAGTTGAGAGAGTGGTGTTGTACTTCGTTATTTTTTATTTTTTATTTTTTCTATATGCGCGCATGATATACGTCGCATCCCTGCTGCATGGTGCATGCTGGCATTCGAGAGAGCGGGGTGCGTGAGGGTGATTGGCGAGAAAAAAACTGGCAAAGACAAACAAAGACTTTGAAGAAGGGGAAAACTGGAAAGGTAACGATGTTTAGAAAAAAAAATTATTTTAATATCGAAATAGTATCTTGCAGTAAATATATTTGGATTTTTATAAAGCTGCGAAAAGCCTTCGAGGAAAAAGGAAACACAAAAGTAAACAAACCATAAGCCAGTATTAACATATAGACGGGATTGGTATATATATCCAGATTTCTGCAATGTTCACTTTCCACGCATGAGTTGGCCAACTCGAGGACAAAGAAAGGGAGTTAAAAAAAAACAAAGAATGCAAAAGAATGCATAGCGATACTCTTCAAGCGCGAAGGTTTTCCAGCCGGGCGGAAAGACTGTCGCCCGTTCCGAAATTACCATCTGAAGGGGTAGTTCCTCAAATGGGTGCGCCGGTCCAATTTCTTCCTCGAAATGCCCCTGCTAAATTCCATAGCCGTCATTTACCAAGACCCAAGCCCAACATGCGTAAGGGCAAAAGTTAATAACTTATGCTTCTAGCGAATCCAGATCAATCACGTCCTCCCTCCTCCGGATCATAAGGGGCGCAATGGGGTTCGCACTAATCGAAAACGAATACCTAAATGGCTTAATCATCGACCCTTCCACTACCTTCAGATCATATTTTAGGAGCAAATGGCAGAGTAGCACTTTGACCTCGTTGGCGGCGAAGAACCGGCCTGGGCAGGCATGCTGGCCATGTCCGAAGGCAAGATGATCTGGGCTAGTGCTGACGAATTGTGAGCTGTTTTCTTGTCCGGGGACCTGGCGCATGTTATAGAAACGGTAGCCGTCCCATTGGTCTGCGTTGGTGTGGACTCGGGGATCCCACATGCTGTGGCTAGAGACTACTGTGTGAGTGTCCTTAGGAATGGTGGTGCCATCGGATAGAGTGATATCGGTAGTTGCTACGCGGCCCATGCTGACTGAAGGCTTGTAAGTACGGGGTATGTTTTGTCATTTAATTTAATTTTCCCCTTAATGTCCGTTCCAATATGCCTCGTTCAGGGGATATAAGGGGGAAGGCAGATGTCTTACTAGACGTAATGGGCTTCATGCGCTGGCTCTCTTTGATGACGCTGTCCAGAAGCTTCATTTTATAGAGTGAGGTTTTTTTCCACCCGCCTTCTCTCAGAGCTTCGATTATCTCCTTTCTCAACGGTTCGATGATTTCCGGATGCGAAGCTATGTCAAGAATCACTTGGGTTGAGAGGTCGCTCTACATGACAATGCAAGTTGTTAGTATTAAGTACCAATGAGAATATCATGCTTGGTTTTATGGGTCGGTTCTTGGGATATTGTGCCAACAATCTTAGATCCAGACCGACCACCACCTTGTCACTTCTCAAAATGTGCCGAATAGTCCGAGGATTCTCTTACCGTAGTATGAATAGCAGCAAGACCGAGTCCAAGCTGGCCTATAACAGGATCAACATAAGTACCCTCGGCTCTTGAGGCGTTTTCAAACCATTCAATAGCATCATTCAACCCAGGGGGTTCCTTTCCCTGGGCTGCGAGGGCTGCTTTGTGCTCAGCACGCTTCTTCAAAATAGGCCCAATGACCGTACGTGCTCTGGCAACTTCTGCTCGAGACGCCCTGCACCTCGGCAAGAACCAGTGGACGATATCACGAAGATAGGAAGGCCACATTCTTAGGGAATCTGCAGCTGCGAACGCATGGAGAGTGTAGTTGATAGTAATGTCTAGCCACCTTTCATCGTGGCAGAGTTCGTCGCCGAGGAAGACCTTGGAGGAGAGGCGGGCAATGATTTGTAGAAGTTCATTTTTCAGGGTAATTTGATGCCACTCTGCTCAGCGTAAATTAGCAACCAGCACATCAATGTTCTGGGTTCTGGGATTGGAGTCTCACCTTTGTTGTCTGTTAAAATTTCCCGAAGAGACAATGTGGCTTCATCAGAGAGCGGTTTTGTTACTTTGGCTGAGAAAATGATTCAAGTAAGTAAGAATGTTTGACTCAGGACTGAGAGTCTGAGTAGTTTAGAAGGCGAGGCCGGCCAGAGACTTCTTACCAAGATAAGTAGTCAACTGGCGTTGGACTATAGACTTTGCAACTCTCATGTTACATCCATCGGTATTGAAGACTTCGAAGCCTGGGAGGTGACCGAAAAAGGCCTTCATCATTCTGGCGTTAGCTTTGTACTGTTCTTCTATCTTAGAACCAACCAAGGTAGCCTTACCCTAGAGGTATTCAATTCAAAGCTTAGGCGGGCATCGTTCTTAATCTCATTGGCAACATTGGGAGGGAGAACCGTGACTTCTCCGCTATCTGCTTGGACACGAAACGGCTTGTTGCCAGTCACAGCAAAGCCCTTTTCTATCATCGGAATTGCATTGTGAACGAATTCCTGCTTGATCCTCTGATCCGAAACTTCGAACCACCGCTTGGGGTTGATAAGCGGCACATTAGGTTTGCGACGTTGTAGAGTGTAGAATAAGATCAAAGTCAAGGCGGTGACAACAAAGGTGACAGAGGGCAGGTTGGATGTTGATACCAACTCCGCCAGGTAGCCACTTTTCGGCTCTAGAGCCGCCATTTCGTTCCGTACAGCAGGAGTCAATAATGGATCATACTAGTTCAAGGTACCACCAGGAAGGCTGAGACTGTACCGGGGACCAGGTCAGCTTTATATAAAACCAATAATGGCCGGAGTTAATTTCGCGCCGGAGGACCCAAAATTTCTTCATCGTGTTGCCTTTGGGTTTGGGACTCTGGCTGGCTGCACGGCACAGATCATTTCTGCATCGGGCTTCTTAGAGGCGGAGCAAGTCCATGAAATCTTCATAAGAGCCAGGCAATCAATGCGTGCATAAAGCCGCCAGCGTTGAAGTTGAACAAAGTCGGTCCCGGAAAAGGCCATATCTCGTCCTGGAACACTCTAGTCTGGATAGGGAGATCCCATTCCGAAAACGCCTGCTGGGCCACATGGGTTAGAGCTTAGCACCTGATAGTCAAACGGAGCTAGACTCAGCCAAAGCAAACGAATTAACAGAACCCTATTAATACCGGAGGTCCGCCCTGACATGGTAAACTGTTGGTAGTGCTCCGGCTACTATTGGAGGATTAGAACGTTGTGGTATTTTGATATATGTACATGTACATGTACACTCGACCAGCGTCCCATCCAAGGCGCAAGTATGACAGGTTCGGGTGGCACGTGACTTAGGCTAACATACCCTTACCAATTGTAGGCTACTGGGGCAAAAGAACTCAGTCACCACCAGCGCTGCTGGTAGAAGGGCCGATCAACCCCCGGACCCTCAACACCAATCTCTTCCAAAACAGGCTTTGCTAGCAGCTTGATGAGGCACATCAGCTATATTGGCCATAGAACCTTCAACCAACATGTTCCATCATGATTCCCTCTTTGTCAACCAGATTGTGGAAGATGTGGTATCTAATCTCAATGCGACGCGACCTCCGCATTAAGGACTGACTTGTGCGGATGCGAATTAAAACGTGAGAGGTAGGCACTGTACTCCGTCATTCATACGTCAATACTTTGAAAACTACATTCAAAGACTAGTTACTCCGTATTCCGCACTCCGTATGTAATATCATGTAGTTACACACTAAACCTATAAAAAGGTAGTGAGTGTCTCTTGACCCGATGTAAATAACTTGGCCCCGCCCGTTGTTGTACGGTTTAGCTCGACGCCGTTCGATAGGGTCGTTTTTGGCCCGACGCTCATATCGCTTAAATAGCTGGACTGTGGAGCAGTGCTGTGGAGGCGCCAGGAACAGGGACTCCGATTCTCCACTATTTATAGGGAGTAGTGTACTTCGGATGTATGTACGCCTTTTGCAGACTCCCGGGCCGATAGTCTGGAGGGAGCATACCTCCGTACACATAAGTGGGCTGGGATTCTCGGGGCTTGCTCTTCCCGCTCGTCCCACTATCTGAAAGTTCCGTCAGCAAAGGAATTGTTTTTGGTACATTACTCCGTACATGCATAGGTAGTCTGGTAGAGCACGAGAGGCGCACTATCAATCCCAGGCAGTTGTCCAAAACTGTGCTCGATGTAATAACGCATTGGTAGGATAGCCCACACCGTTACGGAGTAGTGATCCTTCTCATAGGAGTCAGCTCGGTTGTCGGATCTCACCAAAAATAGCGCAGAAGATATAAATACCCTTTCTCTGGGCTGGTAGTTCTCACTCTGCCTGTGACGGGATGCGCACTGCGTAGTGAGTGAAACTCGAAGACGACCGATTTGACAAACTGAACTTGACGGGCTTTGAATCCGAAGATTTAAGCTTTGAGCCGGACAAATTCATATCAGCTGCAGTATCCTATAGTGCTTCGGAACATGGCTATAGACCTTCTTACTCCAGGTCCATCTGAGACGCTCCAACCCGTGGTTTATCAGCACAGAGATGTTGAATGTGCAAAACTGTGGAAACTACGGCCTCCTGGAACATTGCGGCCATGGCACGCTGTACAATCCCGCCAGTATTATTTGTTTTTTCCACTGAATCCCAATAGAGGTCTCAGGTGGAATGGAGATATTACTCCTAAATCGATCGCTTCCGCAGAACACCCAACTGGAACGAGAGATCTTGCACAGCAGAGTGGCCCATAGTCACTTTCGATGGCCTGTTCATGACGTGATATCCGCAGTGTCAGAAAGCAGAACCTGTGATCTCGATGAGAGCTGAGCTCTGTCTGTTGATGTCGTGGCTTCAGGCTCCGTCAGGTTCTCACTCCAACTCTGCTCCCCTCTCCGCCACAACTACCCCCTCGCGGTGCATCGTCATCATAACGGCTTGCCTACCACTATGATAGGGATAATAGTGGGTGGGGCCGCAAGTAGCTCTCAAGGCGAAATGTTTTAAGGCCTATTTGGCTGGAAAGCTTTTGGTGCCACCACAGTGGGCGTTAGTTACGCCGTTTCTGTAGGTACTGACGCCAAGACATAGAGCTGAGTAACTGCGCCGATAGACGCGGAAATGTGTAGGATAAGATTGTTTTAGCAAGCAAACGCCGGATAAGAACATATATATGGCTAGATATCTCAAGATGGCATGCCCGCTTTCAGGTTTAACCCCTTTACTGCAGTGGTCTACCTTCTCAAAGGCACCTAGCATACCTACAGTTCGAGGACCAAAATTGAGAGCAGGCCGGCCAGATAAATGCTTTTTCTCTTGAATGCATTCACACGAACGGAAGATGTGGATATTCGGATACTTAAGAAGTGTTACTTTTGAGCTGTGGTCTCCTCAGCTTCGCGGCTTGCAACAGCCAGCTGTTAATGTCCAGATCTGCAAACCCTTGTGCGTACAGTTATTGGTGGAGAGTCAAATGGTTTTCCGGTAGCCCTAGGGACCATTACATCGGCTATATTCAAGTTACATAGTTGGGTTTTCTAACACTAAAAAGACAAATTCCAAAAAGCAGCGCCCAACCAACCAACTCAATCAAATTCGTCCTCGCTAGAGATATTCTGTAGTAGAAGAACTGTATCATCATCAATATCCTCTCCCATGTTGTGGCTTAGGCAAGGACTGTCATCACCCTTACCATCACCAGAGCCAGC
Organism: Blastomyces gilchristii SLH14081; assembly: GCF_000003855.2. Classification (NCBI taxonomy): domain Eukaryota; kingdom Fungi; phylum Ascomycota; class Eurotiomycetes; order Onygenales; family Ajellomycetaceae; genus Blastomyces; species Blastomyces gilchristii. The sequence goes on from NW_003101682.1 coordinate 6,148,619, forward strand.
ATGGTCATCACTTCCAGGCTCCTCCCCATCAACAGTCTCATCAACAAATTCTATTCCCTCCTCATCTAGCCATTCATACTCATAGCCCTGTTCCTGTTCGTCTTCTTCTTTTATCGATAAGGCTAAAGATGCATCGGACGGTGTCGTCCCACCGGTACCTTCATCCAGCTCGCTATTTTGAAGTTTGAACCCTGGCGTTGTTGTGGCAGGCTCCATTCGATGTTTTCGACTTGTGTCGGGGCTGCCATCGATAACAAGGTCGAGCTTCCGTTTCGAACGCACATGTACTACATGCGGGCGCTTGGAGATGCGGGTGAAGATGGAAAGCGGTGTGCCGCCAGGCCGGGGACCGAATTCATGCAGACCGGTCTATTTGGATATTTTCAATCATTATTAAAATTGTTATTCATTCCTCCCCGACGTGTACAGAGCCGATATATCCATATGAAATTTACATCCCTGTCGTCTAGAAAGACAAACCAAAAACAAAACAAAACAAAATAAAAAATAAAAAGGCTCCGACCAAGCAGGGACCCTAGGTGAATACCTCATCGAGAGGGAGAGAAACTCGCTCGGCTTGGGATGACGTTAAGTACGTACGTACATACCTTTTTAATTACAAATGGAACGATCCTGAGCGATCTCCCATGCATAAGCCCGACTTTTTCAACCTTAGCCACCTCCGCAAATCGCACACGTTTCATGCGCACTCGTGATCGAAGGCTAGGGGGTAGCCAATGCCAACAAAGCTTTATGCGTGTAGTGACCCCGGAGTCCCATGTTATGCCCGAGAGGGCCTCGTGAAGGACAGGTGGCTGTGTTCCCCTGAACCGCGAAGCCATTTCGTTTATGACGATAACAACACAATTTAATCTGGCAGCAAGTTTTTTCAAATCCATAACCAGATTACCGATGATTTTCCAGCGAGTTCTTTCCTCTTTGGATTCCGCGGTTGTCCTGTGTTTTGGGTTACTGTTTCTCGGTGGTAGTTTGGTGCGGTATTCGGAGGTGAAGAGGGAGGAGATGGAGTCAATTACGATTAGGCCTGTTTCTTGGGGTGGGAAGCCCTTTGGCGGATGAGATATTAGGGCTAGGAGATGTGCAAGTGTTGGTGGGTGGAAATATATTAGCTCGTTGAGGATTTCGTCGCTCCTGCCTCCATTTGACGCTGCATCGGATGAGTTGTCGGATAAGCCTGAAACTCTAACTCTTTGGCAGATGTCTTTGAGCCTTGTTGGGTTCATAGGGCCAGCGGTATCTACCAATGTCAGATAGTATATCCATGTAAAATTATAATTTGTAGGCAATAGGGTTACTGTGAGCTCAGGGTTCCCTGAAATAATCAGACGAGGAGCACGACTCCCTGGCAATGATACTAACCTATCCAGATAACTTTCTGCGCCGCCTGTAATACCCGTGCCGCAATTCCCATTCTGTAAGTATTCAATCAGCTACATTTGTTTGTATCTCAACTCATGGGTTATTAATAGCCCAGTCTTAAGCGCGGATGATGGCGACGCTTTCGAGAATACTCACGCAAGTGAGGTCTTCCCCACTCCCCGCGGTCCTGTAACCTCTGTAACTTCTCCGCGCTTGATACCCTTCGCAGGCACATCCTGGTGGCCGTTATAACGTTGACTGTTCCGTCCGGGGCCCAAAGGGGATGGTCTCAGTCCAGAGGGCAGTGCCAGAGCAGCATCCAGGCGTGGGAGCCCAGTAGATACTGCACCATCACCCTCCCAGGTTGACAGAGGAGGTAATTTAACCCTCCCGAAGGCATGAAATGAGCCCTTTGGGCGTTTCTTTTGGCGGGCTATTAAACACAGTTAGTTAGCAATATGATTTTCGAAGCGGAATGCAAAATTGGCCTGGATAAAGAAATGTTGGGCGACCCAAGCGGCCCCTGCACAGAGTTCGATTATATCTGATATATATATACATAGGCATTGCAGCAGTCACTTATGAGGCACCAGAACTCATTCATGATCCCTTTTCTGTTTTATTCATGGTGCATATTGGTAGTACTAGAGCTATTCATACCTTCGTCCGGGCTGGAAAACTTCGCGATATCTTCTTCCTGGGTTGTCATCGGATGCTACATTTATTCGACAGACCCCGTGATGTGGTATTTAGGATAAAGCAAGGCTATATAAGTGGAGATACATAAATGGAATACGTTTGTGAGTGACGGGGGTATCACGAATGAGGTATTGGCAGTTGGCAGCTTGAGTTGATGTTCGATGTTTGTAAGGGAATCATGATTTTGATGGTGCAACTTTAAATAGATTTAACCTCACTTCATGCTTCCTTGATTGAAATTAAGTGAAAAATTAAGCCAGTAACTTACTTTATGAATTAGCGTACCCAACACTCGCTCAAATTCTCCTGTCAGGTCACGTGATCTGGCTTACTAATCCTTCCACCATATAACTTTTTCAATCAAGAAAGCTTTACATCTTCCACAGGTTATGAGACCTGTTTTGTGCAAAAATCTGTAACGTGGCGGAACCGAAGCAGTGACTAGTCAGCAGCATTACATAGAGGTAGTTGTTTGAGAAGCTGTAGAAGTGAGCTTGACTATCTTGCTTAAATAGTAAGCTTGTGAGCTACAGAGTTATTATGAGAATATTACAGATATAGTACTTAATATACTAAGAAGATTATATGAGAAATGCAGTAACTCTTATATATATTTCAGTAGAAGAAAAACAAATTACTGATCTCTTTAATGAGAAATCAGTATCTAGCTATTTTATATAGATAATGAGCAGATACTCTTCTCTTATTTTATAAGTAAGAATAGTCAGAGTAATATCTCAGCAGTGTTTTACTATTATAAAAGAGTAATCTACTAATCTTATATAAAAGTAAGATTCTTATATTTATTAATCAGATCTTTTTATATTATATCTGAATAATATTATAAAGTGATTAAAAATCAGTTTAAATAATCTATGAAATAAATGAAATTATCTGTATAAAAGTACTAAGCTGTATAAAACTATAAAAGAGTCTTAATATAGCTGAGAGTATAATAATATTCTTCTCTTTAAGAGTATAGTTCTGATACTATTAAGATTACTGAATTTAGAAGTTATCTTTATTATATATAGACTGACTGCTAAGACTATAAATTTCACATTTAATTTCATTTAATCTGATCTCATACATTTCTTGATATGAATTTCACTGAGACTAGTCATTAAAAAAACATGCAAAGTGACTATATATAAGATCTTAAAATGAAATCATGACTTGAAAAAAATAAGAAAGTGATCTTATTTGATTTCATTTAGTCTTATTCTTAGTATAAAGTTACTATTTTTAGACATTTTAAGGTTTTTTTTAGACTATTTTTAATTTTTTAAAAAGTAACACTTTTTAATAACACTTAAATAAGATTTAAAGTCATTTAAAGCAATAAAAATAATTTAAATTAAGAAGTGAAAATCATAGTCTCATTTGAAAAATGTGATAAGAGTAGACAGTAAGTCTTACTGAGACAGTATAAGACTACTATTTAATGTTAAAACTGTGTAATGAAATCAGTTAATGTAAGAGGTCTATGCTGAATAAATCAGTATAATATTGATAGGTCTTATATAACAAAGAGAAAAACATTAGAGAAGGAAAGAAAGAGAAAGTGTAGAAATCAGTTATTGAAGTGAATATTTATACATGTATGTGATGATGTACATAATGAAGCTTCAGAGTGAAAGAATTTATATGTGTTTATAACAGCTGAGAATCAGTGATTGAGAATGACTGAGAATTGAAGTATACATGTTCAAGAGTGAAGTGAAAGAATCTATGAAGTAAAGTGAAAGAATCTATAAAGTGTAACAGAATAGTCTATATAATTGATCAGATGCAGCTCACTATATTAGTCTCTCTCTTTCAGAAGCAGTTCTCATTGATCAAGAGTCACTGTTTTAAATAATACAGAACTCAGAGTTCAGGTCAGTTAATTATAGCTGACTCATTTTATAAGATATTATCAGTCACAGCTGTGAAGTCTCTTATCAAGAATATTCTCAATCTCTCACTCAAGCTCATTATCTTCTTCTATGATGCCTGATAACTGTCAGTCAGAAGTCAGTTAAGAAGAGAACAGATCAGTGACAGCATAGCAGAGTAAGCTTATATAAAATATATCATGAATCTCTGATAATGTATTAAGATAGTAATTGTGACTATCTAGAACTTCTATCACTTTATATCTGATATAGTGATAATCTAGTGTACAAGATGAATATGTGATTTATATATTCTTAGGATTCAATTATATCAGATCTTCTATCTTATATTATTCAGCAGAGTCTCAGTGAACATTGATTTAATTCTCTTGATTTTATTTTATAATTGTCATAAAGATCTCTGCTCAATCACAAACATCTCAGAGCTTTGTTACTATATTATCAGTGATCTGAATCAGACTGCAGAGATTTGATATAAACTGTGTAATCTCTAGAAGATTTAACACCTTTATATAATAATTATGTGTAAGAAAGAACAGGCTTATATCTATTGAAATAACATCTTATTCATTGATAGCAATCTCTGTGTGTAGAAGTAGATTATATCAATTATCTTATAAGTGATTGCAGAACTTACAGAGATAGTTCTTTACAGTCTGAATTATCTGTTCTAATGCATTATCAGTCTCAGAGTGATAGATAGTTGACAGATAGTATATAATCTTGAGAACTTGACTGAAGTTAATTACTATATCTCACTAGATTCTATTAGAAATATCAAGTGATTTCAGTAGATCTTTTCTACAGTTCTTTCATAAGATAATAGAAGAACAGTAGTTACAGTTTCAGACAAAGTGTCTGATACTGTTTAATATCTCAGATTAATAGAACTCTCAGAAGATCATTCTATACAGTTGTTTATAGTCTGAATAATCAGTTATATATGAATCATGCATCTCTTGCATTATTCAGATGTATAAGAGTTTGAAGTGAGAGACTCAGCATTGTTCACAGAATCATAGAGTATTATTATTATTAATTGAATATTCTGAGATGTCAGTTCTTACATGTAATTCTGAGAGAAATCAGAGTACTTCTTATTATACTGCTTTAGTGAGTGCTTAAAGAAGTTCATCAGTTTGAGCTGCTGTATATCATAGCTTATCTAATATAGATTCAGAAGAAGTTGAGATATTAGTAACAGTTCTAATTGAAGAAGTATGTATAGTGCTGTGAGCTGTTTTATCTTAATTAACTGATATCTTCAGATTCAAGAGTCAGTGCTCTTGATTCATTCAGTAAGTATCTATTACATTAAATGATATATCTTACTCTTGTTATAAGAGAGCATCTGTCATCAAGTTCTGACTGTCAGAACAGTAGTATATTATAAAATAAAAGCAGCTTAAGAACTCAGATCATTGTATCTATTATTTAATGAGTTTACAGATAGTTATAAAGTATTTGAGATTCTTATAATCTGTGACTATCTTAAATTCAGAGATACTTCAGAGTTCAGAGTTTCATTCTTCTAAATAGTGGATAATTACAAGAAGTTTCTTATTATAGATGTGATTCAAAGGTTGCTTACCAGCGTATGATTACAGGCGTACGCCGGCTTCTTATATATCATATGCTAAATTAATTAGTGGCTGCTATGACTCTCTTTACACTTGTAAGCAAGTTCAGAAGCAGCTGTGTTATTATTCATCAGTTGTACATTCTTCCGAATCACATCCTTCTTCATCAGATTCAGTCACGCCCATGTGACCATGTTGTACACTCTAGCTTCATACAGATTAGCTTGTTACTAGTGTTTCACAATTATGTGATCTATCTCTGATTTAGCTAGTGTTTTATGTACACTCTTACAAAGAAACTTTCACTATATTACATCACTTATTCACTAACTTTTCTCATTCTTCAATTATCTTCTTCATCATTATTATTATTGAACATCATTATTATCTTATTCAAGATTACTACTTCTTCTTCTATTCAACATCTTCTATTCATTTATCTATTACATTATACACATTTCTAACAATAATCTCTTATTTAGACTGACCGTGTGACTGTGTCTGAGATTAGAATCAGATTTTTTAATAGTCTCATTATCAATTTGACTGATCTCATTACATGGTTTTAACATTAGATAGTAGTCTCATACTGTTTCAGTGAAACTTACTGTCTACTCTTATCACATTTTTCAAATGAGACTATGATTTTCACTTCTTAATTTAAATTATTTTTATTGCTTTAAATGACTTTAAATCTCATTTGAGTGTTATCAAAAAGCATTACTTTTTAAAAAATTAAAAATAGGCTAAAAAAAACCTTAAAATGTCTAAAAATAGTAACTTTATGTTAAGAATAAGACTAAATGCAATCAAATGAAATCACTTTCTCATTTTTTTCAAGTCATGATTTCATTTTAAGATCTTATATATAGTCACTTTGCATGTTTTTTTAATGACTAGTCCCAGTGGAATTCACGCCAAGAAATGTATGAGACCAGATCAAATGAGATCAAATGTGAAATTCATGGTCCCAGTGATCAGTCTACTCTCATTCTTATAACAAGCATCATTGTAGTGCTCATACTGAGCAGTTTGTTAGCAGTAAGTGTAATGTGTTGTGAAATGTACATAGTCAGAACTTGTTTATCTTCTAATAATTATCAGAATGTATTACTATGAATGACACATCTTCTTTATCTTCTTATATACTCTTGACTGTTTTTCTTCTCAGTGAGTTTCTGATCATGTTTTCTGACATGATTTTACATGAACATAGATGCTGATATATTTGTTTTTATTCATGTAAAATCTTTACATGTTGACAGATCTGTGTCTACTGATGATAGTGAACTCAATATTGAATCATTGATCAAGAACTTGAAGAATGTGATAATGAAGAAATTGCTTATATTATGTATGACTGAGTCTTCTATGTCTCTCTCTGTCTCTTCTGCTGCTTCTTTCTCTGCTACTCTCTCTCAATCTTCTACTCTTACTTCTATATCTGATTCTCCTGCTTCTGCTACTTCTGTTCTCACAACCTTCACTTTCACTACTTCTGATTTTACTGTCTCTGCTTTCATTATCAGTTCTTGCTGTTTCAAGAAGATGTTGTGTAGGCTTAATAAATTATATTTCTCAGTATGTACACTCTCACCCTTCTTATCAATCTCTAGAATAATTTATTATATGAAGATAATATATAATATAACTATCTGAAGCTTGGTTACAGACACTGATTATTACATTCATTTTAAATATTTGTGATAAGATAATTGTTCATTCATACTAGAGAGTCATCTCTCTTCTTAATAATATTAAGATTGTAAGTCTTTTTCTTTTTCATCTTGTCTTTTTAATACTGATTTTTCTGTTTCTTAGAAGAAATTGTTATGAGTTTTACTGTGTATAAAGTCATGATATCTACAGATATTAAGAAACTTTTCATAACTATTAAATTCAATATTACAGATATATCTGCTCTAATGAATATCTTTGAAATAATTGATCTGTATCAGTCTATTCTCTGATATTTATTATCTGACTTCATGATGCAGATGAAGAATATTCATGTTTTCAGAAATAAGAATATGAATATCATACTCTTTTACACTCACAGCTATGAGGCTTGTATGTCTTATCTGAGATATTATTATAGAAATGAGCTGTTCATACACTGCATTCTACTTTCTGTATTTCTCTGTGTTTCTCTCTCTCTTTCTGAGAAGTCTTGTGCATGTTGTAATTGTGTGTATAATTCTAAGATTAGTAGGTGTTTGTTCAGTAACTGTTTCTATCTCTGATTTTGTGATTTTTATATACTAATAATGATTCTTAGTTGCTTCAGTGTCAGAGATCATTCTAATTAAAGATGATAATACTGCTGAGACTATCTTCTCTCACTCTTAAGCTTCTTCTATCACTTTCTCTTTTTTCTCTGCAGAGAAGATTGTGTGCACACTGAGTTGTAAGTATTCAGCTCTGAGTGACTCTCACTGTTATTTATTCAGTTCTATGTCTTCTTCTTCTTCTGTTTCTTCTATCTCTGTTCTCTCTACTCTGACTTCTGATTCTGTGAGTTCTATGCTCTTCTTCAATTTTTCTACATATACATGTATGCATTTCTATATTAGCATTTCAGTCAATCTTGTGATAAATGATATTAATGTTATATACAGAGTGATAGAGAAATCAGAGACATGTATAATATTATTATAAGAGTGGCTTGCAGCTTTCAAATTTCTTGTGAATCTTAAGTTTTGAGATTTCCTTTGTTTTTAGTGTTTTTCAGATGATATGATGTTGAAAATAGAGTAAATATATGATGTATGAAAATAAATGAGATGTGTATAATAATATTTGTCTTTTACAGCTGACTTTTATAATTGATGATCAATTCATTATCTCTTTTCTTTTCTTATGCTTTTTCTTTATCTGCTAGTCACTACTCTTACATGATCTCTATATGATACAGTGTTCAGTGACTAGATTTGACAGCTTTCATCTTTTGTAATTCTGTCTCATGCATTATACTGTCTCTCTTCACCTGCTCAGATTACTACAGTAAATGACTCATTGAAACTAATCTTGTCTGACCTCTGAGCATTCTCAGAGATTGAGATAACTTAGTCTCATATATCTGTGAATATTTCAGATAGTTCATTCTCTGTGATCTCTGTGATTGAACTGATGTAAACAGTTGAATTCAACTCTGAATTTCTTTTTCTTCTGCAATCTGACTCATGTACAAGTCTGCTGCTTTGAGACTACTCTTTGTCATGTTGCACTCACTGTCTGCAGTATGTTATTGTATAACTGACTACAGTCTTATCACTTATTAAAGTGTGATATTTATCTGATTTCTTCATTGCTTCTCATTCTTTTCTTATAATTATAAAAAGATTAGAATAAATGAGATTATCTGATTTATAAGCATCTATGATTTCTCTTACTTTGTGAGACTTTTTAATTATAAGTCTCTTCTTTTTGAATACTGATGATAGTGCTGTGAATAATTATAATCTGCTTAAGTCTTATATCTTTGCTTTTATAAGTTATGAATCATTTATTAAGTTGTATAAGATCTGTTTCTCTGATTCTTTCAATGTGTATATTCTCAGAGAATGTGATTTGAGTATTTTATATAACTTAAACCATCTAGGTTGAAACTTCTCAGAACTCTTATTATGTATGAGAACTTATATTCTTATCTTGAGACTTGATTTCTTAACTAGTGAGTCTTGTATTCTTTTCAATTGAATTGCTCAGTTCAGAAGTAACTTATTAGCTTTTGTATATGTGTCACTGATCTCTTTCAATCTTGATTCTGCATCTGTGACTGTTATGTCTGCAATTGCTATTTCCTTTCTCATCTTTTCTGAAGCATTCTTCAGAATATGTGAATGCAATTCATACAACAGATAGAATGATGAACACTTGAAGACTACATGCTGCTGAATTCGCGTGACTAATAGCATCTGACTGAGATATTCATCTCATAATCTTGTAGACTTGCTCACTAGATATTTCATCAGCATGTTATTCAAGATTTCATTTCAGTGTTTTATCTTTCTATTCATCCGTGAATGATATAATGTTGTTCTATAATATCTTGTCTGTAACTGACTTATGAAATGCCTCATCACTTCTTCTATGAGATTCACACTGTTATCAGTTAGAATCTCACGCGGTATTTCATAGTTGATATAGATTTTATTATGTAGAAACTTTATCATCATCTTCTCTATCATCTCTGAAACTGCTTTTATAACTGATCAGTCAGTAGCATAATTAATAGCAGTGATTATTCATTAATTTTCATTTAATGTTCACAGTAATATGTCTATGAGGTTCATCTCTCATTGTTTGAACAGTTGTATTATACACTTCATCTGATATTACACTTTTTTATATTCTAATTCTTTCTTAGATTCTTTTACAATCTGATAATTCAGACACTCATGAGTATACATCTGAATGTCCTCAGCTATGTTTAATCAGTATGCTCTTGATTTGAGTATGCTCATGAGTTCAGAGCTTTCTAAGTAGCTGAATTTCTTATGCATGTGAGTCATCAAGTTATGTTTAAATGAAGATTCTAGATAGAGAGCTTCTGCATATTCTAGATTACAGTAAAGTATAACATTGTTTTTTAATTTTCTTAGCTTGAAGTTCAGAAGCATCTCTTCTACTACTCTCATAAGATACTTGTTATCTGATATCTTGTCATTCTTCAAGTGAGAGATTATAATGTTCACTCATTCTGATTTCTTGTATCTTCTCAGTGTGTTTAACACAAACTTCTCTTGTGTCTGATTTACAGAACTCTTACTTATGAAATCAGATCTGTGACTGATTGCATCAGGCATTACAGCATTCAATTTCTTTTAGTATTTAATATGAAGATTGTACACTTGAAACTCTGAGATTCAATGTGCTAAGTGTTTGAAAGGTTTTATTATTAATTATAGATAGATAAGACTTTCATGATCTGTGATCACTGTTGGTATATACCTGTTGTTAATATATCTATTTCATAATACTAGTATATACTTGATTGCTAGTAATTTCTTTTCATACACTGAGTAATTGAGCTCAGCATCTGATAGTTTTCTATCATTATATATCACTGAGTGCAGCTTGCTGTTCTTGCTCATCTGTAGAAAGAGTATCTCTGATAGCTCATTCAGATGTATCTGTCTCAATATAGAAAGATTTATCATAATCTGATTGAATAAGCACTGAGAATGTTATTATACATTCTCTCAGTGTGAGAAAAGCCTCTTTGCACACAGCATTTCAGATAATTGAATGAAACTTCTTCTTTTACAGATTTGCATTCATTTCTCTTAAGAGATCTGAGAGTGATGCAGATATTCATATGAAATTCTTGATAAATCTGCAGTAATATAAGATTAACTTAAGAAACTGTTATATATAGTATACATTTCTCAGCTGCAGCTAATTCACTATGACATTTAATTTCTTCAGAATGAGATATATACAGTTATCACTTATTATATGTTCTATGAACTTCAACTCTTCTATTTTAAACACACACTTAATTGATTTGATATAGAGCTTATACTCTGCCAGAGTTATAAGCACTTTATCAAGATACTTCTGATATTCATTATATAAGTTTGAAAAGACTAGAATGTTATCAAGATATATAAGATATAAGATTTTATTCTGTTTATAAAGAATTGTATTCATTATTATTTAAAAGATGACAGATACATTTATCAGATCAAATAGTATTATCAGAAATTTAAACTTCTCTCATTGTGTATTAAATATAGTTTGCAGGACTGACAGTTTATTTATATGAATCTGTCAGTATTCTGAGAGAAGATTAATCTTTGATAGATATCAGATATTTTCAATCATATTCAACTGTTATTGAATCTGTGACAGTGAATATTTATTCTTGATTATAAGCTTATTAAGTGCTCAATAATTAATACACATCTGTCACTTCTCATTCATCTTTTTCACAAATAGAACTGAAAAGCCTTACATGCTTGATGAGAATTATATAAGATCATGTTCTAGAAGGTCTGTGATCTGACACTTCTGTTCTTCAAGATGTGTTTGTAACAGAGAATATGCATTCTGATTGACTGATTTTATGTCTTCTGTGTTAATCTCATGTACAAATCCTTGTTTCAGCAGTAATTCTGATAAAAGATCTGTTTAAAAGATCTTTTTATACTTCTTCAGAAGCTTCTTCATATGCTTATTCTTCTGTATATTCTTTATCTTGATTTTCTCAGCTTTCAGATCTTATATGATATACAGAATACTTTCAGATGAGGTCTTGCAAATTATTCTCTTTACTTATTAATATATAAGCAGATTTAATTCTTCTATATCAGAGATGTGAAATATTCTTCTTATATCAGTTAATAGAATTGTATGAACTGTTTTCTTTCCATCAGTCAACTGCATATGACATGTATGTCATTGAATCTGCAGATTGAATCTTTGAAATCAATTAAGTCTGAGAATAAGATTGTATTTCATGTTCTACAGCTCTTATATCTAAATATAGCAAGATTATTCTCTGAAGTGCAAGGAAACTCTTACTCTTGTGAGTGATATCAAATATCAGTTATCAGATAATCTTATACATCAGAGATTCTTCACTCAGTGAACTTCTTTCAGTCTTTGAATTATATAATTATTAATATATTATGTAGAAGCTTCTGTATTCACTAACACTTTTACAGTCATCTCTTGATTTTTATTCAAGTGTCTCTCATACATTAACATTTCAGATCTTAAGACATTAAGATAAGTGTTCACTTCATTCTTATCTGCATCTCAGTCAGAAGCCTGCTTTCTCTTAATATTCACAGAATTCAGAGAGTCTTCTAATGTGAGCATCTCTTTCACTTTGAAGACTTTTCATAGAATATCAGTGAGTGTCTTCAAGCTCACTGATTCTGCTAGTTTTTTAACTCTCTTACTTCTCTTGACTGTGTATACTGTGTGTAATCTTTTATATCATGATTTTAACATCTGCAGCTGAAGCAAGCTCAATGCTTGTAATATCAAGATTTTCACTTAGAGAATTTCTTTTTCAAGAGATTCAGTGCTTTAGCAATGACATTCAGATCTAGATTTATTATATCTGAGTGTATAACTTATGTTGTAGAAGTCTGATTATCTGTTCTTCACTGAGATATACTTGATTGCAGTATTTTCTATTATAATTAGCTTGCTTATTTCTGTATAATAAGAATATTATATACTTTCTTCACTGTATCTGACTATGAGATTAAGCATTTTCATTCCACTCTTAACTCAGATATAAGATCATGAATGAAGATCTATAAACAGAAAGATGTTGAAAGCTCTTTATTCAATATAAGATAGTATAAGCTGAAGTATATGAAGTATAATATAAGATTACTCACTTGTCTACACTCAGTGAAGTGTTTATAACACTTATCTCATATATTTACTTTCTCAAAGTTATGCAAGATTCATTTGAAAAACTCATTTCATATTTATAAGAATGAATATTACTCTGAGTCTGTGAGATTCATCTTTTCATCAGTCATTTATAATGACTTTGCTTTTTCACATAGAAACATAGCAGATCTTAAGACTTGTTGAAATTTCATTGACTATCTGTCTGTAAGTTCATATTTAATCTGATAATATAATTGTATCTGACTTAGTCAGCTGATTGCAGTATTATTTTTTCAGTTACTATTAAAGCTTAATAACTCTGATAAATCTTCTAACTTGATATATCTTATACTCAGATTCTTATTCTGTGCAGCAGTCTCTGATAATATGTATGCTTCTGAAGAGGTTGTGAATAATTATAATAGAATCTTCAGATTCAGTATAGTTATCTGTCTATATAAATATTCAATCTCTCACTGCAGATCTAAGATCTGATTTTCTCTATTCTTATTAATGATGATAATTGTGTTGATAAAGCTCTTTATAGTAAATACTTAATCTGCAGTGAATATCAATTATTGTTTGATTTCTGTCTCAGTCTGTCACTGTGTATACAAGGCCTCAATCTCATTTAGAATTCTTGTATATATACAGAGCTTTGATTTCAGTTCAGTGATTTGAGCTGCTTTTCTTACTGTTTTGAGTAAACTCTCTGAGAGATTCTGCATATCTTTCAGTTCAAATAGCAGAGAAGAATATTGTTTATATTAACTAGAAAAAGTATTCATTTTGATAATTTTCTTATTAATTATATGATGTCTATTATTATATTACTATATTATTATATCACTATATTGTTATATGATTTCTGTTGTCATTGTACAACTTCAGTGATAATCATCTCTTTCTTTTATCTCTCTAGATGAAGAGTGATCTTCTTTGAATCTGGTTCATCACTCTTATTTCTCTTTCTCACATCTCATCTGTTCACATATGTGGCATTCACCTGAGTGTGAAGTTTTCCCTTAACAAGTGAAGCAGTATCAATTGAATACTCTTTCACTCACTGCTCTTCATACACTATCTTTTGAGGCATTCTAGAACCACACTGGCATGATAACTATGAATTGCTTTGTAGATGAAATTATCACGCTCTGGAGGAGCCTGCACTTCTCACTGGTTTTTAGGCATGCTATCAGATGTGATTCAAAGGTTGCTTGTCAGTGTATGATTACAGGCGTACACCGGCTTCTTATATATTATACGCTAAATTAATTAGTGGCCGCTATAGCCCCCTTTACACTCATAAGCAAGTTCGGAAGCGGCCGCGTTATTATCTGACGGTCGTATGTTCTTCCGAACCACATAGATCTCATAATTGCATTCAGTGAGACTCAGTTTCTTAGACATGAAGATACATAATTGTAGAACATCTTTATTATTATATTATAATATCACTTCTTCTATTATATAGTCAGAGAAATCAGCTTAAATAACTGTCTTATAATCAGAATTAAATATTATCAGTAGAGAGATATTAATAAACATCTTCTTTATCTGTATAAATACAGCTTCAGTGTCTGCTGATTATTGAAATACTGAGTTCTTCTTAGTAAGTTCTACAAATAATCTTATAATATCTGAGAAGTTTCATATAAATCACTGATAGAAGTTAGTGAATTCAATGAAGCTTTGTATATCTTTCACAGTATATAAAGCTTCTTATTCAAGAATGACAGAGATCTTCTCAGAATTCATTTGAATTCTCTTATCAGCTTCTATGATAAAACCTAAGTATTTAGTACTCTTAACTTCAAAATCATACTTATTAATATCAATTAATAGTTCTACTTCGTATAGTTATTGTAATACTCTTTATACATACTCTTGATACTCTTTTCTGAATTCATCAGTGAAGATGAGAATGTTATCTAAATAAACAGATACAAACTTATCAAGAAAATCTCAGAGTGCTCAGTTAATATACTTCTGAAATGTACTGAGAATATTGATCAGTTCAAAGAGTGTGACTACTTATTCAAAGAAACTATATCATATTCAGAATGCTGTAAGTCACTCATCTTCTTCAGTGATGTAGATCTTATGAAACATGACAATGATATTTAACTTTATAAATTATTGAGCTTGTTCAATACACACTAAAGTTTTATTGATAAGAGATAAAGAATAACAGTCTTTCTTTATTAATCTATTCAATTCTCAATAATTCATACAGAATCAGAGTTCTTCACCTGATTTCTTTGTAAAGAGAATAGAGACTGCAGTGAAAGAGTTACTAATGCATATAAATTCTTTATTTAACAGATTATTAAGTGTCTTTTAAAGAAGAAGAAGTTCATCTCAGAACATGTTATAAAGAGAATCTCATAACAGTTCAGAGTTCTTATCATTCTTTTTCTCTAACTTGATACTGTGATTCACTTCAGAACCTTGTAAGAAAAGTATGTTTGTAATATTATCTTATCAGAAGATATCTAGATATTCATGATATTATTAAGAGAGTTTTGTATAAGAATCTGTTATTATAATATAAAATAACTTTTCTAGAGTCTTTTTGATATCAGTCAGACTGACAGAATAGATTGATATATAATTCTGCTATCAGTGAACTTATCAGTGACTCTGTCAGTGATTTTAATAATGACTTCTTTTTTAGAGTATTTCATAAGTGTTGACAGAGATCTGTGTAAGATTCATAGTCTTATAAATATCAAGCTTCTATTTCAAGTATTCAGTAAGATGTCTTGTTCAGATAGTCAGATAAGTTCTAACATAAGATTATAATTAAGATTATCAACTTCATATATATAAATATCTTCACATTGATATTCTCTCACATCTATATTTAGTTTTACTATGTAACAGATACAAACATTTTTCAGATCATCAAATTCTGTAAGAAGTCAGAGTTTTGATAAAGAAATACACTGAAGATTATAATATCTTATAACTGAAGATTTTATCATTGCATAGTAACATAGACTGCTGTCTATCATGGCTTTTATATTATACATATTATCAATCACAGTAGATACAAGAATTATATTCATTATCATTTTCTCTTTAAATTATTATTATCTGATCTCTTCAAGCTTCTGTTTATAAATTTGAACAGAAGTTAATCTTTTCTCTGTTTCACTGAGACATTCTTATAGTTATCTTCTGAATCTTTCTCTAATGTAATATGATTAATGCAGACAGGCACTGATTTATTCTTTAAATGAGAAGACACTGATCTTTCTCTTGAGTATGAAGATATATAGATTGATTGACAGTTGAAAGTAATATATTCTGATCAGTTACAGTTAATGTATACTTCATATTAATGTTGATCAGTGACTTCTTCAGAAGTGATTTCAGAGACTTAAAAGCCTGTTCAGACAGTGAAAACTCTTACTTATATATAGATATTCAAGTCTACTCAGTTCATAGCATCTGTATCATTATTGTTATTCTTCAGTGCAGGTGTGTGAGTGACTGAAATGTAACATCTTCTGTCACTGTTCTGTATACTCTTGAGCTTGATAAAATGATTATTCAGTGTTCAGAGCTGTGTACAGAAGTCTTTATAAGTCTGATCTTTGTCTATACTTATAAGAGTCTGTAAGAGTTTGAAAGTCAATATCTTCTTAAGCATGTTAATCTTCATTCAATTCTTTCAAGATTAATTATCTGCTTCTAGAATCTTGATGTTGAAGTCAGGAATAAATGTTGTAAGAGAAGTGTTTCTCTGTCAGATACTCTGTAATCAATCTAATACTTTCTGTTATATAGCAGTGTCTTGAAACAGAATATCAAGATGTTTCATGATGTTATCAGACATTCACAATGCTGGTTCACATGCTTTCATTCATGAATGAAACTTCTATTTCATACAATTCTTCAATCATTCATTGATATATCAATCTTAATTAATTAATAAATCAATGACATCTTCATCTATACTCAGTTTTATGAGCATTTTCATTCTTTATGATGAGTAGAGAGTGAGATCAGAAGTATTGAAATATACAGAAGTATCTAAGTGTTCTTTCAGTACTTTTATATTCAATTCTATAGATATTGAAATTGTATGAGTTAATTATTAAATCTCTTTGTATTGAAGTTATTAAGTTGTATACATGTCTGTTATCTGTTACTGTTATAATTTCAACAATGCTCAGAGCTACTGTGATATCACTTCTATACTCACACTCAAGAGTTCTCTTATATTATTGTTAGACATGATTATATTATTTATTAAATGTGTGATATCTGTGAAATCTGAAGAAGTGTAATCATATTCTCATATATCTGAGTATCAGAACTCTCAGATCTTTCACTGATATTCTCTTTGTAAGATCTTATTACAGAGTCAGAGTAACTGATGAGCAAGCTTCTATCTGAGAACTCAGTATTCACTTAACTGTTTCTCTTTCTTACATGTTATTACATGTTCAGATATCTCTTGATGAATAATTATTTCTAATGAGAAGATAATGCATGAATAATCATTTCTAATAAGAAGATAATAAATGTTTTTCTAGTATAAGAGATCTACACTGAATAGATCAGTATAATATTGATAGATCTTATATAACAAAAAGAAAAACATTAGAGAAGAAAAGAAAGAGAAAGTGTAGAAATCAGTGATTGAGATGAATATTTATACACATATGTGATAATATACATGATGGAGCTTCAGAGCAGAAGAATCTATATATGTTTATAGCAGCTGAGAATCGGTGATTGAGAATGACTGAGAATCAGAGCATACATGTTCAAGAGTGAAGTGGAAGAATCTATGAAGTGGAGTGGAAGAATCTATGGAGTGTAACAGAATAGTCTATATAATTGATCGGGCGCAGCCCGCCACAGTTGAATTGATAATAAAACTATTAAAAAATCTAGTTCTGATCTCAGACACAGTTCCACAGTCAGTCTAATTATATAACAATAGTTGTTAACTGATTAATAGTATATACACTGTATATAGTATAAAGAAATAGATGAGTTTCTCTGCTGACTATATAAATCTTCTTTTCTTATCTCTGTTTAAATTAAATATATGATAAGTGAATTTCTTATATATTAATTTAAAATATGAAAAATATAGTTAATAAGTAACTTACAGATCTCTTATCATATTCTGTTCTATATATAAAATTCTCTGCAGAAGTAATGTGTTTTAGAAACAAAGTTAATAGTAGTGATAAAATTTTTTAAAAAGATCTTCTCTTTCTATAATATATTTTTCTTTCTCTTCTCTTATCTACAATAGTGAGTGTATCAGAGTATTATTCTTGAGAGATAATAAGAGGCTTATTTTAATACTTTCTAGTGATTAAATGTCTCTGTAATACAGCTGCAGTCTTTATAACTACTAAGAAAGCCAGGTTGAAGATGAAGATAACAGTGTCAATAAGTCACAGAAGTACTGCTTTTATTATCATATCATCTTCTTCTTCTGCATCTCTTATAGCTGTGATGATAGTAGCTATATTTTACAGTGAGATATTATCTCTTCTACTAGTCAGTTTATCTATGATTAGTTCTTTCTCTATCTCTCTTATCACTATTATAATATCACTCTCTTTCTCAGTTAACACAGTGATATATAACTCTGTGTGATTATTTAGAGAGAATCTCAGAGAGAGCTTGATTTCAGAAATAGTAACTTTAAGAAGCTTAATTTATAATTTCTCTTCTATAACATGTCTGAGCTCTGCTTAGAATACTACTAAGTTAAGTCTACAGAGTTCTGTAGTTTTCTTGTCTTCTCTCTGTAAGAAGACTCTGGTATAATGTCTGACTAATATTATCACTTATCTATACTATGCTAAGCAGCTGAAGAAAGAGAGAATCTTATATATCTATCTCTTCTTCTACTCTTATTATTTGTGTTATATCTGTAATAATAACTTCTATTTCTCTATAAGTATTATATTATAAGAAGATATTATATCAGTTCTAGAATTCC